>NW_026652294.1:38398749-38476946 GCF_009828535.3 Hylobates moloch | reverse complement strand
TTTTTTTTTTTTTTTTTTTTTGAGATGGAGTTTTGCTCTTGTTGCCCAGGCTGGAGTGCAATGGCGTGATCTTGACACACTGCAACCTCTGCCTCCCAGGTTCGAGTGATTCTCCTGCCCCAGCCTCCCTAGTAGCTGGGACTACAGGCATGTACCACCACACCCGGCTAATTTTGTATTTTTAGTAGAGACGGGGTTTCTCCATGTTGGTCAGGCTGGTCTCAAACTCCCGACCTCAGGTGATCCGCCCGCCTTGGCCTCCCAAAGTGCTGGGATTACAGGCGTGAGCCACCGCGCCTGGCCAAGACGCATTTCTTGACCTCATAAGGTTTATAATCTAGTTCCTGTTCTTTGTTCTATTTCACTGGCGACCTAGGTGTTGATATCCATAAGAGCTTCTTCAAGATCCCAAAGAGTAAATCAGATGATACTGCATTTCAGGTGGGTCCAAGACACCTGCTTACCCAGCCCTCAGTCCAATGCAGTCCCCAGAAACGAAAATAAGAGGCCCGGATTCCTCGTGAAGGAGTTAAGAGGCAGAGGAGGATAGGGCTTGACAGTATCACCAAACTCTCACTTCAACTGGCAGAGGGCCTGGGTCTCGACCCTCCAGTCTTCAAGGAAAGGGGTCTGGAGGGGGCAAGTGGTACGTGGCGTCCAGGAAGATGACTAGGGTCCCAACGCTGGTGAAGATGATGAAAGTCCACAGGAAGAGGCGGTCCACTACCATGGCCACAAACTGCCAGTCCTCCTTCAGCTGTGGGTAGGCAAAGGAAACTTCCTGAGCTCTGGGCCCAGACCCCCAGGGAAACCCCCCCATTTCCCCGCCCAGTACCCGCCTGAGTCCTCCTACCACTGGTTTGAGGCAAGAGCCGGCAGCCCAACAGGAGAGCGAGACTGCAGGCAATGCATGGGCATAAAGAACCATTAGGTAAGCAGGGGGTGGGACCAAATGAGGGAGAGGTCCAATCAGAAACGAAAGCGAGGCCGGGCGCGGCGGCTCACGCCTGTACTCCCAGCACTTTGGGAGGCCGAGGTGAGCGGATCACCTGAGGTCAAGAGTTTGAGACCAGCCTGGCCAACATGGTGAAGCCACGTCTCTACTAAAAATACGAAAATTAGCCGGGCGTGGTGGCGCGCGCCTGTTGTCCCAGCTACTCGGCAGGCTGAGGCAGGACAATCGCTTGAACCCGGAAGGCGGAGGTTGCAGTGAGCCGAGATCGCGCTACTGCACTCCAGCCTGGGCGACAGAGGGAGACTGTCTCAAAACAAAACAAAACAAACAAACAAAAAAAAAAAAAAAACGAAAACGAGTGCTGGTGCGGAATTTGGGGGTGGGGCCAAGGTCGCCTAGGCCCGGCCTTGTTCCACCCCCGTTGGACATACCGCATCGTGGTCCTCCTGTTCCTGCAGCTGTCGAGCGATGTAGCTGATAGAGGAGACGACCTCCCGTAGCTCCGGAGGCAGGGCCACAGCCCGGTTTGGACCATCGATAAATCGCCGCAGATCAGGGGCAGACAGTTCAGGCTGGAATCTGGAAGAGGAGTGACTGGCCACGCCCAAACGCAAAGACAGCCAGTGCCAGCGACCCAGGCCCCGCTCCAGATGCCTCCAACAACTTGCCAGTTCTCAAAACCCGAGAGCCCTTCATGCTCTCCCCGCCAGCAGTGATCTCTCTAGCCTTGTGCAACTTCTTCCACCGCCTCTGTTTTAGTTCCCACCTCCCCTCAAAGTGAGCAGCAGGGGTACTACAACTCCCATGATGCTCAACCACAACATCTTCGGGGAGCATGGGCCGCTTCTTCCGCACACTCTTCTGGGAATTGTAGTTCTCCCTCTCCCTTTTATGTGGGTAACGGGCGTAGTCCTACCTGTTGGGTTTGGGGAAGAGAAAATCACTTGGCGGCTTCCGGATGAAATATTCATCTGTTCCCCGACCCCAGCCACTTCCTGGAGAAGAACAGTGAGGGGGCTCCGGCATCAGGTCTCTCTCGGGTTTGGGCCTTTTTAGACCCAGGTACAGCGGAAGTTTGTGAATGAAGATCTGCAGAGTAGAAGAGGCGTATTGGTGGGGGCTTTCATGCTTTCAGACCAGAAGGGAAACAGCCAACCACCCCACTCCACATGCCCATTCCCGCGCGTATGTGCGTGCATATTCTTCCACAAACGAGCTACACAAGGAAATGCAGCCACACAGACCTGAGAGCTCTTTAGTGGGTTGGGCCTGTCGCGGTGGCTCATGCCTGTAATCTCAGCACTTTGGGAACCCGAGGCAGGTGGATCACCTGAGGTCAAGAGTTCAAGACCAGCCTGGCCAACATGGTGAAACCCTCTCTCTACTAAAAATACAAAAATTAGCTGGGCGTGGTGGCGGGTGCCTGTAATCCCAGCTACTTGGGAGGCTCAGGCAGGAGAATCGCTTGAACCTGGGAGGTGATGGTTGCAGTGAGCTGAGATTGTGCCCTTGCACTCCAGCCTGGCCACAAGAGCAAAACTCTATCTCAAAAAAAAAAAAAAAAAAAAAAAAAAAGCTCTTTAATGGGTTGGGAGGTATCCCGACTGGAAAGAGAGGGCTTCCAATCTGATAGTACCTAACCCTAAGAATATTTCTCTGGGACCCGAGATGGGCAGTATTGATGAAGAGAGTATGGGATCTGTGAAATGATAATGATAGGGGCCAGCTTAACTGTGCAACATTTCAACACTCAACAAGCTTGGACACCTCAACACTCTGCCACATAGCTATAGTTCTCCCTATGGTCTGTAAAAGGAAAGTTGGGGTTGGAGGAGGAGATCTTTCTTACCTGACGGACCCAAAGGGGCATTTGGTGGGTGTGGGGTGAGCGGTGGTGCAGGTTGAGAACCACGACACTAAGGATGACTGAGAAGGTGACGAGGACCATGGTAAACATGAGGTACTTGATAATAATGGGTACTGATAGGGAGGTCTCAGGTACTTTGTCGGCCAGCAGCAGCAGGAACACAGTAAGGGTCAGCAGGGCAAAGATTGAGAGCCCCATCTTCTCTCCTTGGAGGGCAGAAGGGAAGAGAGAAGGATTAGACTTGCCTGAAGGAAAGCTCTATGGCATAATCAGTGACCGTGTTTCCAGGCCATTCAAAGACAGATTTCTGCAGCCAGGCACAGTGGTTCACACCTGTAGTTCTGGCACTTTGGGAGGCCAAGGTGGGAGGATTGCTTGAGCCCAGGAGTTTCAGACCAGCCTGAGCAACATAGGGAGACCTCTTCTCTACAAAAACAAATTTGAGGCTGGGTCTTGCTCTGTCACCCAGGCTGGAGTGCAGTGGCATGATAATAATGGCTCATTGAAACCTCCACCTCCCAGGCTCAAGTGGTCTTCCCACCTCAGAGTCCTGAGTAGCTGGGACTACAGGTGCGAGCCACCATGCCCAGCTAATTTTTGTACTTTTTGTAGAGACAGGGTTTCACCATGTTACCCAGGCTGGTCTCAAACTCTTGAGCTCAAGTGACCCACCCGCCTTGGCCTCCCAAACTGTTGGGATTACAGGTGTGAGCCACTGTGCCCAACCTCTACAAAAAGAAAAAAAAAAATTAGCCAGGCACGATGGTGCATGCTTGTGGTCCCAACTATTTGAGAGGCTGAGTTGGGAGGACCGCTTGAGCATGGAAGATGGAGGCTGCAGTGAGCTGTGATGGCACCATTGCATTCCAGCCTGAGCAACAGAGCAAAACTCCATCCGAAAAAAAAAAAAGACAGGCTTTTGGAAGGACCATCTGCATGTAAATAATTCCTACATTTGTATGTCCACCCTGGACTTCTCCCCTGAATGCCAGATATATACCCATCTGCCTACTCAACCTCTCTTGGATACTTGGATGTCTAATAAATATTTCAAGCTTAACATGTCCAAAACTGAGCCCGGTGCAGTGGCTCACACCTGTAATCCCAGCACTTTGGGAAGCCAAGGCGGGCAAATCACCTGAGGTCAGGGGTTCGAGACCAGCCTGGCCAACGTAGTGAAACCCCATTTCTACTAAAAATACAAAAAATTAGCTGGGCATGGTGGTGGGCGCCTGTGATCCCAGCTACTAGGGAGGCTGAGGCAGGAGAATCACTCGAACCAGGGAGGCAGAGGTTGCAGTGAGTCAAGATTGCGCCATTGCACTCCAGCCTGGGCATCAGGAGCGAAACTCCGTCTTAAAAAACAAAAGCAAAAACAACATAAAACAAAATGTCCAAAACTAAATTCTCTTACTACCAAAGCTACTCCTCCCATAGTCTTCCCTATCTCTTATTTATTTATTTATGTATTTATTTTTAGACAGAGTCTCACTCTGTCACCCAGGCTGTAGTGCAGTGGCGTGATCACAGCTCACTGCAACCTCTGCCTCCTGGGTTCAAGCAATTCTCCTGTCTTAGCCTCCCGAGTAGCTGGGATTACAGGTGCATGGCACCACATCTGGCTAATTTTTTGTATTTTTAGTAGAGACAGGGTTTCACCATGTTGGCCAGGCTGGTCTCGAACTCCTGACCTTAAGGGATCTGCCCGCCTTAGCCTCCCAAAGTGCTGGGATTACAGGCATAAGCCACCGCACCTGGCCTATACCTACTTCTAATTGCATGCAGATTAAGCAATGGATTAGGCAGAAATTTCTAGGGAAAGGACAGTAACCTCTGTGTCATCGGGTGATTGCCATGGAAAGGAGTGGTAACTCCCAGGTGTTTCCATGGCAATGGTAAACTGACACAGCACACTTGTGGGTATGTCTTGTGGAAAGCTGCATCTGCCCTGTTCCTGTTCTAGCTGGTCCTCAATTTGGTCTGGAGTCGAGTCCCACCTCCTACATCACCACCTTGCTCCAAAGCACATTACCTTAGGTCTGAATTATTGTAAAGCCCTCCTAACTGGTCTCTTTGCTCCATCCTTTCCTCC
This sequence comes from Hylobates moloch, assembly GCF_009828535.3. Lineage (NCBI taxonomy): Eukaryota > Metazoa > Chordata > Mammalia > Primates > Hylobatidae > Hylobates > Hylobates moloch. Next base: position 38,472,032 of record NW_026652294.1, on the reverse strand, counting down.
CATGCTGACTGTTCTCAACCGAGCAGCCAGACTGATTTTGTTAAAATATAAATCAAGCCGGGTGCAGTGGCTCACGCCTGTAATCCTAGCACTTTGGGAGGCCGAGGCGGGCAGATCACCTGAGGTCAGAAGTTCGAGACCAGCCTGGCCAACATAGCGAAACCCCATCTCTACTTAAAGTACAAAAAATTTAGCTGGGCATGGTGGTGTGTGACTGGAATCCCAGCTACTCAGGAGGCTGAGGCAGAATAATCTGAACCCAGAATAATGTTGAACCCGGGAGGCGGAGGTTGCAGTGAGCCCAAATCGCGCCACTGCACTCCAGCCTGGGCGACAAAGAGGGACTGCATCTAAAAAAAAAAAAAAAAAAAAAAAAAAGAAAGAAAGAAAAGAAAGAAATAGAATCAGATCATATTATTCCTCTTTCCAGAAACTTCCAGTGGCTCCCCCTCTCCTGCATGAAAGCAAAGGCCTTATTATGGTCTATAGGTCCTTCCCATGAGCTCCTTGACTTCATCTCCTACTGCTTTCCCCTCTGCTTACTTCATTCAGTTCCACTGGCCTCCCTTCTGTTTCTTGAATACTCCTGACCTCAGGTGATCCACCAGCCCCAGCCTCCCAAAGTGCTGGGATTACAGGTGTGAGCCACCGCGCCCGGCCTGCTTTCCTTCTTTAGACAAAGGATTTGATGGCAGAGAGGAGGAAAGCGTGTTTTGAATACCAGAGTTAAGGATATCAGGTCTCTGAATCAGACTGCCACTGACCCGGGTTGGAATTGCAACACTGCCCCTCTCTAACTGTGTAATGATTTCAGGCAAATGACTTAAACTCTTTCAGCCTCTTTATCCTCCACTGTAAAATGAGAATGACAATTCATTACTTACCTCACAGGATTGTTGTAAAGATTAGAATTAGTACATGTACCATGTTAAATGAATTACCTTATAGCAAGTGTTCAAAAAAGAAAAACAAAAAACAACCCAAAACCCAATGCTTACATAGAACTTACTGAGTGCCAGGCATAGTTCTATTAACTCTGTCAATCCTCAAAATAATTCTATGCACTAGGGACAATGGTTGGCCCACTTCCAGATCAGGAAACTGAGACACATAGAGATTAAGGAATTTGGCCAGGTGTGGTGGCTCACACCTATAATCCCAGCACTTTGGGAGGCCGAGGCAGGTGGATCACCTGAGGTCAGGAGTTCGAGACCAGCCTGGCCAACATGGTGAAACCCCATCTCTATTAAAACTACAAAAATTAGGCAGGCATGGTGGTGGGCGCCTGTAATCCCAGCTACTCAGGAGACTGAGAATCGCCTGAACCCAGGAGGTAGAGATTGCAGTGAGCCGAGATCACGCCACTGCATTCCAGCCCTGTCAACAGAGCCAAACTCTGTCTCAAAAAAAAAAAAAAAAAAAGATTAAGGAATTTGCCAAAAGTTATCCTATTATGCTGCCTCCTAAAGAAATGTTGACTATTACTATTTTTTATTATTATTTTTATTTATTTATTTATTTATTTATTTTGAGACGGAGTCTGTCTCCCAGGCTGGAGTTCAGTGGCGCAATCTCGGCTCACTGCAAGCTGCACCTCGCGGGTTCACGCCATTCTCCTGCCTCAGCCTCCCAAGTAGCTGGGACTACAGGTTTTGAGACGGAGTCTCGCTCTGTCACCCAGGCTGGAGTGCAGTGGCGCAATCTTGGCTCACTGCAAGCTCCGCCTCCCGGGTTCACGCCATTCTCCTGCCTCAGCCTCTCCGAGTAGCTGGGACTACAGGCGCCCGCCACCACGCCCGGCTAATTTTTTTGTATTTTTAGTAGAGACGGGGTTTCACCGTGGTCTCGATCTCCTGACCTCGTGATCCGCCCGCCTCGGCCTCCCAAAGTGCTGGGATTACAAGCGTGAGCCACCGCACCCGGCCTAATTTTTTGTATTTTTAGTAGACACGGGGTTTCACCATGTTAGCCAGGATTGTCTTGATCTCCTGACCTTGTGATCCGCCCGCCTCAGCCTCCCAAAGTGCTGGGATTACAGGCGTGAGCCACTGTGCACGGCGGCTATTACTATTATATATTTCCCAGGGAGATAGGAGGTTAAAGGACTAGTGGGGGCCAGGTGCCGTGGCTCATGCCTATAAGCCCAGTACGTTGGGAGGCTGAGGAGGACAGATCGCTTGAGTTCAGGAGTGGCAGACCAGGCTGGGCAACATGGTTAAACCCCTTCTCTACCACAAATACCAAAAAAATCAGCTGGGCCTGATTGTGGGCGCCTGTGGTCTCAGTTACACAGGAGGCTGAGGTGGGAGGATTGTTTGAGCTCAAGAGTTTGAGGCTGTAGCAAGCCATGATCACAGCACTGCACTCCAGCCTGGGCAACAGAGCAAGACCCTGTCTCAAAAAAAAAAAAAAAAAAGGTTAGGTGCTGTGGCTCACGCCTGTAATCCCAGCACTTTGGGAGGCCGCGGCAGGCGGATCACAAGGTCAGGAGATCGAGACCATCCTGGCTAACACGGTGAAACTCTGTCTCTACTAAAAATACAAAAAATTAGCTGGGCGTGGTGGCGGGCGCCTGTAGTCCCAGCTACTCAGGAGGCTGAGGCAGGAGAATGGCGTGAACCCGGGAGGCGGAGCTGGCAGTGAGCCTATATCGTGCCACTGCACTCCAGCCTGGGTGACAGAGCGAGACTCCGTCTCAAAAAAAAAAAAAAAAAAATTAAAGGAGTAGTGGGAGTCTGAAAGTGGGCAGGGGATGTTAGGAATGGGGAAAGGGAATGGGACAGCTATCTAAGCCTGGAGGTTTGTGGTTCAGAGGAGTAAAGGCTTTATGGATTAGAAGCTAGGACTCCTATTAGGAAAGAGTTCCAGTTTCACTGAGCGGAGGCAAGGTGGCAGTCAACGGGAGGCAGAGCCTGGGCGGGATTGCTGAAGCCCAATCCATGATGCTTTGGATTGGCAGGAAAACCCTGCCTGGATTAAGGATGAAGAGGAAGAAGCTGAGCCAATGACAAAAGAATAGGAGCCCCTTCCCCCATTACCTGCATCTGGTGGCAGGTAGAAGACAAAGATGGCCAGAAGAGTGATGAGGATGCATGGAGCAATGACGTTGACCAGGTAGAAGAGAGGCTTGCGGCGGATGATGAGGTAGAAGATGACTTCCTGGCGCTGTCCTTCCCTCCCTCCCCTAGGATCGCCTGGGGGCTGGATTAGCCGAGAGGGCTTGTGGATAATCTCCCATTGGCCATTCTCTGGGGATGAGCAGAAGGAGGGGAACACAGATGTGGGAGCTGTCCTAGCTAGTGCCAGGTATGGCTTGCTCTGCCATAGCCCAGACCTGAGAGGGCTGACTTGATGAGACTAGCTGTGAAAACTGGGCTGAGTAGCCCATCTCTAATAAACTTGGGTGTCTCAATTTCCATATTTTTATTTATTTATTTTGAGACAGAGTTTTGCTCTTGTTGCCCAGGTTGGAGTGCAGTGGTGTGATCTCAGCTCACTGCAACCTCTGCCTCCCAGGTTCAAGTGATTCTCCTTTCTCAGCTTCCCGAGTAGCTGGGATTACAGGCGTCTGCCACCACACCTGGCTAATTTTTTGTATTTTTAGTAGAGACAGGGTTTCGCCATGTTGGCCAGGGTGGTCCTGAACTCCTGACCTCAGGTGATTTGCCCGCCTCCACCTCCCAAAATACTGAGATTAAGGCGTGAGCCACTGTGCCAGGCCTTTTTTTTTTTTTTTTTGAGACGAACTTTCACTCTGTCACTCAAGCTGGAGTGCAGTGGCGCCATCTCAGCTCACTGCAACCTCCGCCTCCCAGGTTCAAGCAATTCTCCTGCCCCAACCTCCCAAGTAGCTGGGATTTACAGGCATCTGCCACCATGACTGGCTAATTTTTTGTATTTTTAGTAGAGATGGGGTTTCACCATGTTAGGCTGGTCTCGAACTCCAGACCTCAAATGATCTGCCCGCCTCGGCTTCCCAAAGTACTGGGATTACAGGCGTGAGCCACTGCCCCCTGCAATTTCCATACTTTTAAAATGTAGATAGCCATACCCATCTTGCTGACCCCACAGGGCTATATTGGGCATCACTGACAGTATATTTATGAGCCTGTTAAAAGCTGGAAATCATAGAGCCCATGGATGTAGGAGCCATGCCTACTCACCAATGAAAGTCCCTTCATTAATGTGGATTTCCTGCTGCTCTTGCCCGTCAGAACCCAAGCCTGTCTGCAGGCTGACCTCCGAGCTGTCGTAGCTGTAGGAACTGAACACCATAGTGCAGTTCTGCCAGTCGAAGGGGAAGTAGGTGACCTGGATGGAGGGGAGAGTCAATAGAGCTGCCAGAGAACCAGTCAGCGCTGGTGGAGTTTGGGAGGCCTTTGGGGAGGGCACAGGGAAGGGGAATCACAGAGGAACTGGAGGGTTATGAAGGGAAGCCATTAATGGCGGGGGGTGGGGAGGGCTGTCACTGAGTAAGACTAGAAGTCAAAGAAAGTGTACAGAACACTCAGTGGAAAACCAGGAGGGTAGACAAGAGGTGAGGGTCATGGGGATTAGATAATGGGGGAAGGATGAAGGATGGGAGTCGCTGGGGAGTCAGGATGTCTAAGGAAAGGGGGGTTTTGTAAGAGCTCCTTCAGCTTCGGATGTGGAGCCCAGAAACCTGGATGCTGCAGCTGCTGCGATAGATGCCCGGGGGTTGCCAACGCACGGAGCCGTCGGAGGACACCACGACATTAATGTCCAGAGCCACGTCAAAATTCCCATCATTGCTGCAGAGAAGGGAGCTCATCTGGGATCAGGCTCCGCGCCCGGAGGCCCCGCCCCCCGAGGCCCCGCGCCACCTCCCGGGCTTTGGAAGGTCTCCTACTTGTTCAGTAGCACCACGTCAGGGAGCCACACGGATTCCGCCGTGATGCGGAGCAAATCGATGCCGTCGTGCTCCGCAGGGTCCCAGCTCAGCCTGTAGTCAGTCCACTCCTAGTGAAGCAGAGGCTGAGAGGCTGCCCCGGGTTGGAGGCCCGGAGGGACTTGGGATTTCCAAAGGAAGCCCAGGAAGGGAGTGCAAGGAAGGGGAGCAGGGCAGGCATGAACTGTGGGTCAAGGGGCCGGAGTTCTGGCTCTGGCTCCGCCTTCACTCGCTGGGATCCACATCAGCTAATTTCCCTTCCCCCGCACCGGGCTTCAATTTTTTACTCTGTAAAAATGAGGAGGCTGCAGTAGCTAGCCTCTAAAACAGTGGTTTTCAAACTGCAGTTCGAAATCCTTCAGTGGATGGGGAATTAAATTAGCGGCCCCAAACTAGTGTTTCAAAAATTAGAATGGGCCAGGTGCAGTGGCTCACGCCTGTAATCTCAGCACTTGGGGAGGTTCCCCCCGAGGCTGGCGGATGGCTCGAGCCCCCGCGTTCAAGACCCCCCCGCGTGCAACATAGTGAGACCGCATCACTCACACACACACACACACACACACACACACACACACAATTGGAATTAAAAATGCATGGGGTGCAAACTCCTGTAGTAAAGTTAGGTGTTGTTTCCTCGAGCTTTTGCTTCAATTATAAACGTGTTATCTAAAGTCATGATGTAAAAAATATTCTTACTGGGCTGGATATTCAAGGAAATTGTCAAGACAGCGGGAAGCCCTTTCCCACCCCGCGGGGTCTCCATACCAGGTCTAAGTACACCTTTGTGCTCATCTCTTCATCCTTCTCGTTCTAGAAGGGAAAAATTTAAGGGGTAAAGGTGAAGTAGGGTGGAGAGAAATGAGGGGGCTGGGGGGGGCCAACCTCTTTCCAGGGAACCCCGCCCCCTTTTCTGAGCCCCACCCTCTTGGGTCCAAGTCCACCTCCCAGAAGCGGCGTTAGTTTAAGACCTGCCTCTATCTCAGAAACACCCCTTCCTGCCGTCTACACTCCCAGCCTATCAACCTACCAGACCCGCCCCTGCCTAGCCCTCCGCCTAGCTCTGTCCCGGGTCCTGCCTTCAGCTCATAATCCACCCAGCCCCGAACCTCCACCCGCTGCCATTTATTGACCCCTGAGCACCAAGCTCCGCCCCACCCTGGGCACTCAGGACCCATGTGGCCCTACCTCGAGGTCCGTCCCCCAGACCCTGCCTCGTTCCCAGCTCCACTTTAAGGTCCGGTCACAGGTCCGTCCATCACCCTACCCGGCTCTACTCCAGGCCCGTCCACCACCCACGGCCAGAGCTTGTCCATTGGTGTGATTTCGATCCAATCTTCACCAAAGGCTGGTCCATCTCAGCGTGGTCTTGTCCCAGGCACCGCCCCCCCGCCCCCGGCCTGTCCCCTGTCCGGCCTTCCCTAAAGCCACGCCCCCGGCTGGTCGGCGGGCCTGACCTCCACCCCGCCCCCGCGCGCCCTCACCAGGCTGATGAGTTGAGCCAGGATGAGACCAACGCTGACCCTGACACGGTCTCCCACCTCCCGCGCTGGCCGCACGGAGCTATCATAGCCAGAGAAAAGTTTCTCCCGGAGTCGGCCCTCCGCCTCCGAGCCGCGGACGCCTGGGGGAGGAGAGACTAAGTGCAGCCCTGGTGCCTGGCCACGATCGCTGGCCCCGTCACTGCTCCTTCGGGGCCTACACTTACCTGGGGCAAGCGGCGCCCCCAGCGCCCCCAGCAGCATCAGCAGAGCCCCTGGGGTCATAGCCTGGCGGCTCGCTCGGTGACTTCGCTCGGAGAGCCGCTGGGACCGCCAGCACAGGGGAAGTGACGAGGAGCCCGGGAATGTGCACCTGTTGCTGGGGGGCAGCCGCCAGCCCACCCGCCCCGCCCCCGGGACTTGATCCTGCCTCGAGCAACTGTCAAGCCCGCCACCGACAGATGACAGACAGCACTTCGTTGTATAAATCGTCTTTAATTGAGAAAGCTGGAGTGGAGACCCGATCCCCTGGGAGCAGGGCCAGGAGTTGGGTGGAGCCTGAGCGGGCTTTGTGTGGGTGAGGGGGCATCTACTCCTCTTGCAACGAGCCAGAAGTACAACAGTCTAAGGAAACGCGACCTGCCTTGGAGCCCTAGTCCCTCCCTTAGGGCCCCCTCAGCCTACCCTATCCAAGTCTGAGGCTATGGAAGTCTCCCTCCTAGTTCACTAGCAGGTTCCCAGTCTTTTCCAGGCTGCCCCTAGCGCTCCACGTTTTTCTGAAAAAATCTAGACAGGCCCTTTTTGGGTACCTAAAACCCGGCTGAGGTTGTAAGCTGTAAGGTAAAGCAAGTTCTATCCAATTAGAAGCTGTTGGGGCGTATGAGGTCTGGAGTGCAAGAGGCCTTCACCCTCCTCGGCCTGACCTGTAGGGGAGAAGGGTGAGACTTATTGCTGAATTGGGGTCTCCTCACTGGGAGGGTCAAGGCTGTATCCATTTGTCCTTTTTATTCAGGACATATTACTCTAAGGACCTCAGCTTTAAAGGGGACCTAGAAGGAATTCCTGCTGAGGTAGCTAAGTATTCATGTCCACGCAACACAGATGCAGATTCAATCATGCCATAATTTTGGCCCCTCCCCCATCCCAGCTTCCCTACTATGAGCCGGGGATCCTTCCAAAATTCCTCTGCCCTTCTGCAGACTCTGTCTCCCTGGCACGACCTCAGCTGGGTTGAGGGAGCTAGAAACTACATGTAAAAATAAGCTTAGCATTCTATATGGAAGAATCATATTTTTAGAGAATTATCTAGGAAAAACAAGAAATGGTTCTTGATTCATCCAGAACTGTTTTTATGAATCATAGCTGGGTCTTTTCCAGAACTCATCCGTAATAGGTATCACTCAAGAAGGTGGGAGGGTGGGGCTAGAACTTACTTAGAGCAATAATATGGCTATACATGCCCCAGCTCCATCCTGTGTAAAAGGGCTGAGAGTCATGATCTATGTCCTAGAGCTAGGATTTAGGGGGAAGTATGGCTCCATAAAGCTCTAGAATTGGTTGTCTCTGGGATAAGAAGGTTAAACCTGTGGTCATCTGAGACTGGTTCCAGTTCAGGCCAAAGCCAGCAGCTAGACAAGGCTCAAATCTAGCCTCTTTCTACTTGGAAACCAGGGGTCCATCTGAGTCATGGACAGAAGCCTGATGGATCCAGAGCAAAGGCTGGCAGCATGCCTGGGTTCCAGCACACAGCCCTAGTGCAGAAGTGGCCCTGGCTAGGGTGTCCAGTGTTCCAGAATGTGTCCAGACCAAGGTAGAAGGTAGAGTAGGGAAAGAAGGACACAGGAATCCTGAGCTCCAGTGAATCTAGAAACGGCTCAGTGGCAATGAAAAGGAGCACAGGACTCCAGGAACTGGATGAGCTGGGGTGGGAAGTGTTTATGCCCTGGCTGTCCATGTGGGAACTCCCAGCGCCATCTCAGGAAAAGGCATGGGGTTGTGTGAGTGTGGAAAGAAAGAAGTGATCAGCCAGGACCATCTTCAGACATCCCCCTCTCTGACTCCCTCCTAGGCCCAAGGATCTAAGGGTCTCAGCAGCTTCGGAAGTCACAGCCAGCCCCTGAGCTCCCTCAGAGTAGAGCACCCGGTGGGACCTGGCTGCTCAGGGCATGTGTGTGGCAGCAGGGGTGAGAGCAGGACTGGGAGACAGGTTGTGGTGGTGGCTGGCTCACTGGGAGTGCAGGGAACCTCCAGTCCAGGGACTACATTTCAGGGGGCAGGGGGACTGGAAGGGGAGGCCTCGGGGACACTGTGGAGAGAAGGCTCCCGGTACATGGCCACTGTGAAGGGGAGAAAGAGAGGAGCAGGGAAGGAGAGTTAGGCACAGAGGGACCCAGGCAGAACCAGTACTCCGAAAGGGCTCCCATCCCGTACATTCACCCTCCCAGAACCCCAACACCACAGGAGGACAGCACCCAAACCCCCAAAGGGCAAAGCCTTCCTGGCTTGATCTGTCATAAAGGGTCCTCTTATCACTTGTAGCCTGAGCTGTCTGCCCCTAAATGTCCATATCAAAGTCAATACCCTCTCTTGTGGCCCACATTTTCTTGAGTCTATACCCACCCTCCAGGAGCTTGGGCAGAAAGTGGGCAGCTGCCTTGGTCTTCTTAACTCGGTTTCCCTTCATGACCTGGCCCTCCTTGTCCAGGCCGAGGTACCAGGCCCGGCCAGAACGACGTTGGCGGTAGAGAGCAGAGGCGTACAGGACGTAGTAATTCTCAAAGACACACTCCTTAAAGCGACACTCAGCTGTGAAATGTGGCTAACGAGACAAAGACCCAGAAAGGCACACAAAGTCAGAGAGATAAAAAGACACATCACCGGGCAGAAAGGAGCTCGTGGAAAGCACAAATCCGTACGTTTTTTGGGGGAGGGGGAGGACAACTTCTGAGTCCATGTAGGACCTGGGAGCAAAGGGAGGACAAGGAAGAGGGCTGAGGGCTAAGAACCAGGCTCTGGGACAAGCACGGTGGCTCATGCCTATAATCCCAACACTTTGGGAGGCTGAGGCCGGTGGATCACCTGAGGTCAGGAGTTCGAGACCAGCCTGGCCAACATAGCAAGACCCTGTCACTATTAAAAAAAAAAAGAACTAGACTTTTAGGGGTCTTGGAATAATATTCCTTCTCTCCACTGTACTCCGAATCTCTCACTATCCCCTATCCTGGATGACTCTAGGGAAGTGAGTAATGACAAAATCTGGAGGAGGTGGGATGAGAAGTAGGGGCCCTAAAAGGCAGAAAGAGTTGGACGTTCAAAGAACCTGGGGCTGTGTTGGGGGTGTGCAAGGAGTGGGGATTGGAGAGACCCTAGAGGAGCTGGTCTGGAACCGGCAGCGATGACAGGCCATCAGCAAAAGCTGGAGGGAGGAGTCCCGGGCAAAATGTCTGTAGTTGAGGAAGGCTGTCATTCCCTCAAGGGACAAATTGAGGAAGGGGAGTCCCCAGTATTTCCCGGCCACTCAGCCTCATTGTCTCACCGAACTGTAGAGTAGTCCCTCAGCATTCATGGCCATGTAGTGACCCAGCTTGGCGCTCTGGATGGTGACCACACGGAGGCCCACAGGGATCAGGTTGAAGTGGGCTGCGGGTGGAGAGAGGGAGCATCAATACCCAGGCTTCTGACCCTCACCTGAGCTCCCCTCATCCCAGCTCCGCTTTTTCCCTTAGAGGTCAGGAAGACGGACCAATGGCAACAGAAGCTGAAAAGGGAATAGGATTGTCATCTCCTGTCCCCATTCTCCCCCTTCCCACCCAGCAGCCAGCTTCCCCTCTCACTGAAGGAGCTGGTATCCTCTGGGGTGCCCTGGATGCTTCCGTCGGGATTCGCCTGGAGGTAGAAACCCTGGCGGCAGAACAGTTTGGTGACGATGCCTTTGAGCTGAGGCTCTGGAGAGAGAGACATTCATCTTTGAAAATGACATTTCTGTTCCCAGAAACATTCCTACACTTGGCAGGATCGGAGGGAAGAAAGGAGAATGAAAGGAAGGAAGAGGGTCCCAGGGCCCCAGCTCTCTTACCCTCCAAGCACGCTCTCTTCCCACCTCTCTTTCACTCCTGGGAAAGCTGGTGTGGGTCCCTTCTGTTTCCTATAACCAGGAGCTTTCAGTGTAATTTATTGAAATTTATTAAAATGGCTTAATTCCTACCCTACAGCTCAACCAGAAGGGGGGAGGAGTGGGGGAGGAGGGAGAGGAGAGCTATATCAAAAGGCAGGAACAGAGAGAGACCAGCAGGGGTACTGAAGGGGCAGCGTGTTTGCGAAGGTGGGGGACCTTGGCAGCAGCAAATTGACCACAGGGTAGGGGCTCTCCCTCAGGAGTGGGGGTGGGACTGGGCCTGACGCTGACTCAGCACCTGCTGCGGCTGCCGCTAGCTTGGCGAGAGCCTTGCCTTGGCCCAGCGCCGGCCTGTCTGACACTGACCCATCTGTCTGTCTGTCTGTCTGTCTGTGGCTCGCGGCGGCCCAGTTTTCCCTGAGGCTCAGCCTCTCCCCTTCGGCCAGGTAACCCGCCTGGGGTAAGGGAGACCTTACCAAGGATATGGGGGGTGGGAGCTGAGGAGATGGAGAGGCAGGCTGAGTCACGTGGGGGCCCGGTCCCACTCAGAGGGTGGGCTGCGGATTGTACCACTACGGGCAGCCGGTGGAGCGGGGAGGAGGGCGCGAGGGGGCTACCCTTAGAGGAGCTGGGAGCGGGCGGGAGCAAAGCCAGAGGGACTCCCTGACTGTCGTACATGGACGGGGACCACACTCTAACTCTCACAACTCTCCTCCCCCACGCTCGCTCTCTGCCGACTTCCCTGTCCCCCCTTGTAGGTGGTACGACCCCCAAGAGTCGGCGCCCATCTCCAGCCGTGAGCTGTGTCTGAGTTCCTCCCAGCGTAGGGTCCCCTGAGCCTACGGGACCCGATTTCGGAGTGGCGCGGGGATTATGGGAGGGGGTGCCCAGCTCCGTTCTTGAAGCGCAGGTCACAGGAGGAGGGCGCATAGAGGGCTGGCTGGCGAGGTAGCTGCAAGGACACCCGAGGGAGAGCTGGGGAGATTGGCTCGGAGCCAGGAGAGCTCGACCAGGAGAAACCGAGCCCAGGCGTGGAGGAGCGGGAGAACCGGGGAGGGCGGGGACTGGGGGGCCGTGCAGCTGGAGCTGCAGAAATCCTTGGGGTGACCCAGGCATCTGGAAACCCCCAGGCCCCTCCGCTCCAGATTGAAAGAATCGCGAGAACCGGCACGTAGGCGGAGGACGATGGGGGTGGGGACTGCTGTGTTGGGAAGGGGGGACGAGCAGGAACTGCGAGGCTTTCGGGGCGCCAGACTTAGCCCCTCAAGCCTTCCCCTTGACCTCGAAAATAAGGAGACTCCGATTTATGGACAAAAGAGAAGGGAAACTGAGGCACAGTCTGGCAGGGACTTTGTCGTCCTGGCCCACCCCCTTCCACTTTCGGGGAGCCCCTCAGCAGGGCCCTATTCTTCAGAGTCCCTGGCCTCAATCTCCCAGGCAGAGAAACCTCTGGCCGGGAGACCCCGCCCCAGCCGCACTCACCCGGGCCGCGGTCCGGCCGCGGGGGCCGCCCCCCGCACAGTCGCACCTTGGACAGCAGGATGAGGAGCTGCTTCTGGCAAAGGGACTTGGTGCCGCGGGGACACACGCGCCGCTGCGCCGACACTGGCCGGCTGCCCCCGGGCTCGCGGACCTCCCGCTTCTGCCGGATCAGGCTACTGGCCAGCGCCGCCATGGCGCCCCGGGAGGAGACACCCCCAAACCGGCCGGCGCCCGGAGCGCGCTGGGCTCCCCCAGAGGAGCCCGCTCACTAGGGCATGCTCTTGACGCTCAGGCCCCGACTCGCTGCCCCACCCACAGGACCTGAGGATAAGCCCCAGAACCCCCCACACGTACCCCCCTCCACAGCAGCCAGTTACCACCCGTGGGCCCAGTGCTGGCTCCACCAGATCCAGCAGCCTATGTACTCCTCCGTGGATCCCACCCTCGAGTTTTGCCTCCTATTGAAAACGTCCCCTTTCCCTCCTCTCCAGTGTCTGTCCCCACTTCGCCTATACCAAAGCCAAGACCCCCTAAATTTCCAAGACGTGGTTTAAATATCTCCAGGCACCTTTCCACTGTATTTTGGGACGCACTCCTGCCAAATCCACTCTTGTAATCTACAGGGTGTGGGACTTTAGCTTTGGGGATATTCGCTCATCCCACCCCTACTGGGGCACTGCCAATGTCAGGAAGGAACCCAACCTTGGTGTTTTTTCCTTTGTTACACTCTAAATGGAGGGGATCCCCCACTTTTTTCACTGAAATCCCCCCAAAATATGTCTCAGAATATCCAGGTTGCCCAGGTTCAGTATGACAGGGCTCCCAGACCCTCTGGCTGGATAATACCTTTTTCACCAAGTCACCCCCATATCTAGTAGCATAGTATTCTAGCGGCCAAGACCCTTTCTTCACCTTCACACCCTCCGCTCCTTTTGAAGTCACCTCCAAATCCACCCTTCCTAGTGGATACACCAGGTAGTTGTCTGGAGGGCCTTCCGCCACCTCAAAATGAGGAGCATCCGTGTCTGTTTTTGTTTTTTTCTCCCCTGGCTGCCCCTTAAATTTTCTTGGGGACAGCTGGTGCTGTTTAGATCCCACGCCCTCCAATCTAACCAGCCCCCCAAGAGAGGAGTGCACCCACGTTGTCACCAGTACCCAAATGTGAACAGGCCCCCTACAAGTCAGAGCGGATCACAGCTTCCTGCGACAGGGCTTCCTCGTCCTCCCCGGGATTGCCTATAGCACCCCCCTTCCTTTCCCCGACGCCCCTCAACCTGTCCTGTCCTGTTGATCCGGTGACGGGTGGCGCTGGCTTCGGCTCCAGGCTCCTCCCTCCCTGTCCCCCGCAAACAGAGCTTCCCCCCACGCCCGGCTAGGCGTCCCGGACCCTCGGGAAGGAGTGAGGATGTCTCTGCAGAGCTCCCTGGTCCGGCGAAGTCAGAGCACTGGGCCGGTGGCTGGACCAGGCAGAGCGGCGGCAGCGGCGGCAGCGGCAGCGGCTATGGAAAGCTGAGGCGGCGGCGGCGGCGGCGGCGACAGCAGTTCCCCCTCCTCGGAGAGCCGGCCCGGGGGCGGGGCAGGGGGCGGAGACGCTGGGAAATAGGAGGGTGAAGCCGGGCAGGAGGAACCCCGGGGTTCCTTGGAGGTAGAGAGTGCGGACTGTGTCTTACAAGCAGGCAAAGCCGAGGCAAGGCCGCACGTCTCAGCCTTCAGAGGAGGAGGGACAAGAGGGCCTCCTGAACGCACTCCTGGATAGGAGGGAGAGGTTGGGCCTAAGGGAGATGGAATGGCGGACGCTGGGAGAATGGAGAGAGACCCTACTGGCCGGGATGTTAGTGAGGACAGAACCGCACGAGGAAAGTGGGGGAAGAACTGGAGAGATGGAGGCGGGGTGGTGTGAGATCCAGCCTCGGGCAAAATCCGGCCTCCTTCATATCTCTGCCTTTGTGTGAGCCAAATTGATCAGACCCTGGTCTCCATAACTCCTTTTCGCGTTTGGTCAGCAAATATGTTTCTCCCATTTCTATTGGCCCTTAAGAGAAATGACCAAAAGAACTGGGGACAGACGGTTTCTGGAAGCTGCCCCTGGAAGAAGTGCTGGCCACAGATGTGGAGAATAGCGAGGTTGGAATGGGGCAACCTGTGCAGGGGGGCAGGCGGGTGGGCGTAGAGGAGGAACCAACAGGGAGGCCTTCCAGAAGGGGGGCTTCAGGCCCAGGGCACACAGTCAGTCCCCCAGGCGAGGGGCGAGCAGGGCCCCCCACGTCCCGCTCGCCCACGGAGGCACTTTCCACTGGTAGGAACAGCGTCTTTAATGGGCCCCGCCCCCCACGCCCGCCAAACCGCCCCCCTTGCGGGCCACTTTGGCCTCCTCCACCGCAGCACGGAGGGCCCGGGCAGGGTCCCCGCGGAGCCGGGCCAATTCTCCCAGCAGCGCAGCGGGGTCGTTCCCCGTACGGAGCTGCCGGCCGTTCAGAAAATAGTGAGGCAACGTCCCGGCCTCGAGCACTCGGCCCAGCTCGTCTAGCAGCCCGAGGCAGCAGGCGCCCGCATTTTCCGGCCGCGCCAGATAGAGCGCAGGCAGCCGCTCGCACGCCCAGTACAGCAGCGTCCGCAGGAGGTAGGGCGCCGCCGCCCGGGTCCCGGCCACCAGCGGGCGCAGTAGCGCCTGGGCCGCCGCGTGCGCCTGCAGCAGCGGCGCTGGTATGCGCGCTTTGAGCGCCAGCTCCTGGCGGGCGAAACAGAGCTGCCAGGCGGAGGCGCACGGCCGCTCGGTGCCGCCACCGGGCACCAGGTAGAAGGAAGCCGACTCAGAGGCCAGCGGACCAGCCCACGAGTGGCTCCGAGCCCCCTCGGGCCAGCCCGCCACGGACACCACTGGGATCAGGTCAAAGAGCAGGAGGCGGCGAGGGGGCTCAGGGGTAGCCAGGAGGACTGTGGTGAAACCCGCGTGGCGAGCTGCGTGCACCAGACGCGGAGCACCCGGGACAGGGATCAGAGACTCGGCGACCGCCGCCAGCGTAGCAAAGAACCAGGCAGCGACCTGGGCGGAACATAATGTGGGCCACGCTTCCCGAGCCTCCGACGGCTTTGGGACAGGGCTTTCGACAGCTGCCTTGGTGACGTCACTACTCATTGTTTTCAAAGGTGCGGTAGAGCCAAGGTCGACGACGTCATGCTGAGGCGACTCGGACGCTGAAACGTCACTAGGTGATTTTTCCAAAGACACTGGCGCCTCGTGCTCAGTGACGTAGCTGTGCGGCTGGTCTACAGAGCTTTGCCAGTCCTTGGAACTTTCTTCGCTCTCCGTTCGGTGGATCGAATCGCGTGCTCCTGGGACTGGGGGTCCTAAGCAATCCTGCCACATCTCCCGGATGAGGGTTCCGCACACCATCTCTGGGAGGCAGACCTGTGCGTAACAGGATTCCAGGTCCAGTTGCAGTTCAGTGCCGTCCAGTGAAAACATGGGCACTAGGAGTGTGAAGCCGGCATCGTAGTGAGGTCCCCGGGCGTAGGGACCCAGAGGTGCATGCCCCAGATCCAGGGAGCCCTCGCGAATCCCACCACGAAGCAGCAAGAGCTCTGCCTGGGGAGGAAAGCGAGGGTCCCGGCGGTGAACTAGACCTAAAAAAAGGGAACGGATCGTGGAGGGCGTCGCCCGAAGCCGGGGCAGGGGCGGGAGCGTGGTGAGGCTGAGAGCTGTGAGTTCCCAAAGGCAAGTAGGGTTACTTACCAAGCAAAGAGAAGACAAAGTCCTTGGCCCGGAGGAGATCGGCTCCCGGCTTGGGCCCGTCACTCCAGCTCTCCTGCACACCCAGCTCCTGGATCAGCTGGGTCAATTCCTGCAGCTGCGCCCCGGAGCAGAAGTCGATGTCCGTGAGCGGCCGAGCTGGGGCCGGGGGCGGCGGGCCCCACCAGGGGGCACTCCCCCAGACCGCAGAAGCCATGCGGTTCTATCGCTTTGGGCTACGGAAAACACGGAAGGGAGGTGGCTTTGCTGCCACAAAGTCGTCCCCGTTGTTCCCTCTTTCTGAGGCCGAGCGAGTGCCCCAGACACAAGCTACAAATGGGTCTGTAGATGATGGGTTCTAAATTTAGTCCTCAAAATGAACAAATAAATACCTCTTCTATCCTGGTCCTTTTCTCATATGCAGTTCCCCGCCCCCATGAACTGGTTTACCGGACTCAGCAGGTAAAAAGTAACTGTTGGCTCCTCCTACGGAATGCAGTAGCCAGCCTCCGCCGCCGCCCCTTGTCTACCTCCCTTTACCTCTCTTTTGGAAGAGGCTTATTGGTCTGCGGCTTCCCCCTTATGGGAAGCAGTAAGGCTGGGGAGGAGAAATAGATTCAACAGGTTACTTCTTCCTGATGCCCATGTGGCCACGCCCCTACATTTTAGGCCACGCCCCTTTCTGGAGGCTGTCGAGGTGGTTTCTGCCGGGTAGGGTCGCCAGTCAGAGCTCGATCACTCCTTTGGCCCCGCTGAGATCCCGCGTTATCCTGGGAGTTGTAGTTTCCCACTCTATTAGGGCGTAGGAGCCACGCCCCCACATCCTTTCCTGTTCCGCTGAAGTAGTGCCTGATGGAAGTTGTAGTTCCTCTGGAGATAGATTATTCTGTCTCTTTTCACGCCCATATCAACCCCACTCAAACATTCCTTGGGGTTTGAAAGGGGTAATAGAATGGCTCTGAGTCGCAAAAAATAATGTGGGATGGGCCGGGCGCTGTGGCTCACGCCTGTAACCGCAGCACTTTGGGAGACTGAGGTGGGTGAATCACCTGACGTCAGGAGTTCAAGGCCAGCCTGGCCAACATGGCGAAACCCTGTCTCTACTAAAAATACAAAAATTAGCCGGGCATGGTGGCGGACGCCTGTAATCCCAGCTACTTAGGAGGCAAGGCAGGAGAATCACTTGAACCCAGGAGGCAGAGGGTGCAGTGAGCTGAGATCGTGCCATTGCACTCCAGGCCTGGGCAATAAGAGCGAAACTCCATTTCAAAAAAAAAAAAAAAAAGTAATAAGGGACACACCCTAGGGCCTGGGGAGAGATAGGGACCCCTGCATCCCTGTGTGATACAGGAGCCCTGGTCACTTAGATCTACTAGGGTTCTTCCATGCAAGTATAACTTCCACATTTTGGGGATGAGGAGAGTACCGCCTAGAAAGGTTACACAGCTGAGCCAGGGAGGTGCTGGAAAGGGGTTCCCTGACTGGGTGGGGTTGGGGGGATGCATCTTGGAATCCCAAAGGTGGTAGTGTTGGGCAGGAGCACACAGATGGTGACCCAGAAATGGACGTTTGACTCATAGGAGAGACATACATGTTAGTGATGCCCACCTCAGGTCCCTGCTACCTGATTCATGGCAGGGAAAACACTTTGGGATCTCAAAGTTTTGTTTTGTTTTGTTTTGTTTTTGAGACAGAGTCTTGCACTGTCACCCAGACTGGAGTGCTGTGGCGCGATCTCCACTCACTGCAACCTCCACCTCCTGCGTTCAAGCAATTCTCCTGCCTCAGCCTCCCGAGAAGCTTGGATTACAGGCGCCTGCCACCACACTCGGCTAATTTTTTGTAGTTTTAGTAGAGACGGGGTTTCACCATGTTGGCCAGGCTGGTGTCGAACTCCCGACCTCAGGTGATCCTCCCACCTCGGCCTCCCAAAGTGTTGGGATTACAGGCATGATCCACTGTGCCTGGCTTGGGCCACGACTTCTTACATTCCTTCTGCCCTTGGTCTGTCTCCAGGACGGGATAGGCCTAAGTCCGTGGATAAGATAATTAAGGAGGGACATCTAGGAAAAATTAGAGGCATGTAAAAGAAGAGACTCCCCAACTGTAGAGATCAATTTGGGAAGCCCAGGACTCAGGGGTTCCTAGTCACTGACAGAGAGATTTTCTCCTTCAGCAACCAGAGCTGGGGTCCCCGGGAGAACCGAGAGCACCAAAGCAGCCCAGAACTGCGCAAGTAGGTTCCCATACACACACATCTGGTTGTGACCCAAGAGGCCAGATCAGGAGAACTGGAGACTGGGCTCTTTCTCACAGTCTGGAGTAACCAGGCATCAGACATCCCTGCATCTCACCTCCTCCCCAGAGGGTGGCTTCTGAGGCACTCTAAAAAGAGCTAAGTTCTCTGGACTCTGGAAGCTTTGAAGATGTTAAGAATGGGTGACAAGGAATAGTTCCTCTAAACTCTAAAGCATGGCTCTCCAATATAATTTTCTGTGACGATAGCGATGTCCTGAGTTGGTACTGTCTGATACAGTAGCCACCAGCCACCTGTGGCTGTTGAGCACTTGAAATGTAGATAATGTAGCCAGGCGCCCTGGCTCATGCCTGTAATCCCAACACTTTGGGAGGCTGAGGCGGGTGGATAACTTGAGGTCAGGAGTTTGAGACTAGCCTGGCTAACATGGTGAAACCCCATCTCTACTAAAAATACAAAAATTAGCTGGGCATGGTGGTCCACGCATGTAATCCCAGCTACTCAGGAGGCTGAGGCAGGAGAATCGCTTGCTTGAATCTGGGAGGCAGAGGTTGCAGTGAGTCAAGATCGCGCCATTGCACTCCAGCCTGGGTGACAGAGCAAGACTCTGTCTCAAAAAAAAGAAAAAGAAAAAAAGAAAAAAAAGAAAATGTAAATTAAAATTAAACAAAATTTAAAATTATGTTCTGCAGTAACATCTACTTTTTTTTTTCTTTTCTTTTTTTTTTTTTTTTAGACAGAGTCTTGCTGTGTCACCCAGGCTGGAGTGCAATGGTGCGATCTCGGCTCACCACAACTTCCGCCTCCCAGCTTCAAGTGATTCTCCCTGCCCCAGCCTCCCGAATAGCTGGGACTACATGCGTGCACCACCACGCCTGGCTAATTTTTGTATTTTTAATAGGGACGGGGTTTCACCATGCTGGCCAGGCTGGTCTCGAACTCCTGACCGTGTGATCCGTCCACCTCAGCCTCCCAAAGTGCTGGGATTACAGGTGTGAGCCACTGCACCAGGCCTAATACACATTTTAATAGCCACATTTGGCTAATGGCTAGTGTATGGGACAGAGCAGCTCTAGGGCCTTGAGGATAATGGGCTTGGCTATGCAGCTATGGAGGAGAAACAGCAACCTGTCCTCAGTGGCTCTGTGAGTGGCCAGCATCGGGGATGGGCTGGGGTGGATGTCCTCAAACAAACACAGAACATTTCTGTCGCCTCTTTATTCCTGATGCACTTTTGTCCCCTCTTTGTCCAAGGTTCTCATCACATTCTGATATCCCCACTCCTTGATGGTTTCCCTGAGTTGCTGGGTGCCTCTTGACGAAGGCGCCTAGGAGACAGAGCTTCACATTTGTCCTTGCCCACTGCCAACTGTCTCTGACGGGCATCAAAAACCACATGCCCTGCCCGGGTGCCTGGTCCAGGGCACTGGGACTTCCAGTTGATATGGGAAGGCATAGACACCTGACGATAGTTCTGGTAGCCTGAAGGAACTGTATCCACAGGGCGGTACGCCCCGTGCTGGCTGCCTGCCTGCCAGGAGGATGACTGCAGCTCAATTAATACAGGTACCTCTGAGAAGGTCTGCAGGTCATTGGAGACCACTTGGGCCTTGGAAGGGCAGGAGTTCTGACTGAGTTGGAGAGGAGCCCAGAGGACGTGCCGCTGTGCGTCCTCCTTCTGAGCAGCCTTCTCAGGCACAGATGACTTCATCAGGGACAGTGTGGACTTTGGGGTCTGAAGTGGGGACAAAAGCTGGACAAAATCAGAACCTAGGGCAGGGCTTGGGTTCTTGTGGAGGCCGGGATCTGGGATGAGGCATGAGTTCTTGTAGGGGCCAGATTCCTGGGTAAAGCCTGAAATCTTGGGGAGGCCAGAGTCTTGGACAAGGGCTGGGTCTTTATGGGGGCCAGGATCTTGATTAATTCCTGGGCACTTGTGGAGATTAGAGTCTTGGCTATGTTCTGAGCTCCTGTAAACTCCAACATCTTGAGGAGGGCTAAATCTTCTTTCAACTTTAGTGGCTTGGGTAAGGCTTGGGAGGTTGGAATCTTGAGGAAGGCCTTCAACTTTGTGGCCACCACAGTCTTGGATAAGTCCTGGATTCTTGTAGTCTCCTGAGTCTTGGGTAAGGCCTGAGCACTTTGGGAGGCCAGAGGTTTGGACAAGGCCTGGGCTCTTGTGGAGACAAGATTCCTGGATAACTCCTGAGCTCTTATTGACTTCAGAGTCTTGGGCAACATATGGACCCTTCTGTGATCCAGAATCTTCAGTAAGGCCTGGGGTACTACAGACTCCTGGATCTTGGACATTGCCTGTATTCTTGTGACCTCCAGAATCTTTAGAAGAGCCTAGGTTCTTTTGGTGGTCAGTTGCTTGGGAGAGATCTTGATTTTTGTAGACCACAGTCTCTTGGTTTGGTTCAAGATTCCTATAGATTCCAGAGTCTTGTGTAACGCCTGAGCTCCTCTGAAGATCAGAAGTTTGGGTAAATGCTGTTTTCTTGTGGAGGCCAGGGGTTTGGGTGAGACATGCACTCCTAAGGATACCAGCTTCTTGAGTCAGACCTGTGTTCTTTTGGGGGTGGGAATCTTGAGTAATGCCTGAATTCTTGTGAAGACCAAAGTCTTGAGAAGGGCTTGGATTCTGGCAGAGATAAGAATCTTGGGGAAGGCCTGGGAATTCATGTAGGCCTTGATTTGGAGCAAGACCTGGGTTCTCGTGGAGGCCTGGATCTTGGGTAAGGCCTGGGTTCTTGTGGAGGTCTGGGTTTTGGGCAAGGTCCAGATTCCTGGGAACTCTGGAGTCTTTTGAAGGGTATGGGGTCCTTTGAAGGCCAGAATCTTGGGTAAGGCCTAGACTCTCATGACATTCAGGGCATTGGGGTTGGATCAGGGGATGGGAAATGGTGGCAAACAAGGAACGGGTGGGGAATTGGGAAGTGAGGATGGACTGAGGAGACTTGGAGGTTGGAAGAACAGTAGGGGCTTGTATTAAGGTGGAAGGCCTCTGATGGTTGGTGGGTTGAGGAGGGACAAAGGATCTGGGAGGAACGAGAGGCAGGGAAAGAGTGCACGGTGGAGGAGGGGTGCACACTGAGCTCTGGGCAGTGGTTGCAGAATGAAAGCAAGTCTTGGCACATGCAGTATCCCGGGAGTAGACAAGGAATTCGGGGTAGACTGGAGCCTGGGAGTCTGTGTTCTTCTCAGAACTGCAAGGATGGGAGCTGCAGTAAGGGGAAGTCTTGGTCTGGGGGAACTTATCATTGGCATCATCTGAGATCTTCCATTCCATATTCCCCAACTCCAGGTAGCCCAGTGTGGATCCTGCAGGAAGCTTGGCACTATCCCCACTGCATTGCTTTGTTTGCCCAGATATACCAGAACTCACCAGGTCCTGACCCTCTTGGGGCCTGAAGAGGGTGACCAAGTCTTTTCTTGAATACTCAGGGTTCTGGGGGCTGGACATATGGAAGAAATTCTGCTTTGCCCTGTGGGCATCATAGACCACATGGCCAGTGGAGAGGTCATGGCTGAAGGCAGGTGGGGTAGAGGGTATAAGAGTTATGATAGGGGCAGGGGTGGTGGCAGGGACAGGATCAGGGACAGGAGTGGTAGTCAGGGCCATGACCAGTGCTGGGGCAGGGGTGGGGAGAGAGGCTGGGACAGGGGCTGGTGTCGGAGCTAGGACAGGAGTAGTGGCTGGGGCAAGAGTTCCGGGAGGAGCTGGGGCAGAGGTTGGGACACGAACCGAGCTGCGGACTAGATGAGAGTGGTCTGGGATATACGCTGGGGCATGGGCTGAGGTGTACTCAGGGGCATGGGCCTGGGGGTGGGCTGGGACAGGCATAGGAGCCTGGGCTGGGGAGTGGGCTGGGGTATGGGCTGAGGTGTGTTCAGGGCTTTGGGCCTGGGAGTGAGTATGCTCAGGGGTGTGGGGTGGAGAGTGGGTTTGGGCCTGGGCTGACGTATGGGCTTTAGTATGAGCTGAGGCCTGGGCTGGTGTAGGGGCTGGGGTGTGAGCTTGGATGTGGGCTGCAGTCTGAGCTGGGGTAGGGGCCGAGGTGTGGGCTTGGGCCTGGGCTGAGGTGTCCTGGGCCTGGGAGTGTGTGCCCTCAGGGGTGTGGGCCTTGGAGTGGGTCCAGGACTGGGCAGGGGTGTGCACAGTGGTGTGGTCCGTGGAGTGGGTCCAGGGGTGGGTTGGGGTACACACAGGAGTGTGGGTTGGGGAGTGGACCTGGGCCTGAACTGGGGCCTCAGCTGGGGCACAGTCTGGGGTCTTAGTCTTGCTCTCTTGGGGCAGGTGGCATGGACCCGTGTCCAACTTGCTCATCTTTGGGAGCTGGGAAGATGTCTCTGGCCTGGAGAGCAAGGAGGCTTGAGCCTTTAAGGCTGTGACCTGAGGGGCCTCCTCCACTCCCATCATCCCCTCCTCGTACAGCCCCCGTGGAGGCTCCCCGGGAAGCCTGGCACGTCCACATTTAGGCGGCATCCAGCAGCACGTAGAAACCTTCTCATCGTTCGCGTCTGGTATCCAGGAGTCAAGGTGGTTAACCTGCCTGAGCAGGAAGCCTGGGCGAGGACGGACGCGGGAAGAGACTTCTGAGCACGGGTTCTTGGGATCCACGGAGGAGCGAATACATGTGGGATGGCTGCCGCTGGGCTGCTTGTCTGCAGGGAGAGGTAGGATGGGACAATGTCCAGGTGCCCTAGGGACTCAGCACTGGGCCAGGGATAGGAGAAAGGGGACAGGCCCATATCCCTGGAAGCCCATACAGGGGCCCACTCACCTTTGGGAAAAAAATGATGGAAAATAATCCTCAAGGATCTCTTCAGATGCTTCCAGAGCTGAGGGGAGTGGGAGGGCGGGTGAGTCCGGAAGCTGGGTGAGCCCCTAAGTCCAACGCTTATCTGGCCACACCCCAACAGCCCTCCCACCTCAGCCCCTTCAAGACCCCAGGGCTCCCCCAACCCTGCTACCCAGATCCTGCCCTGACCAGAGTCACCACATTGATCCACACGTTGAGCAAGATGAAGCTGCCCAGAAGAAGAAGAATCGAGTCTCCTAAGTCCTGGCACTTGCTGGGGTTGGTGCCAGAGCACACCTGGGCCCCATGATAGGCTCCCTCACCCATGGCCTCGGCTCCCAGGACTGCCTGGGCCCCCGGCCCTCACGCAGTCACTAGGAGCAAGACTCCTGTTGTTGGGGAGGGGTGGACTGAGTCATAATGAGGCAGGTGGTCAGGCTCACAATGAGGAAGGTCAGGGTGGAACTCTCTGGTAACCAGGTTTGAGTAACCAGGTATGGACAAACAGGGTCTGGAGGCCAGGGACCCTCTCCTGTTTCTCCATCGTTCTCTACTGCTGGGTGACTCACTCACTCACTCATTCCATCACTCCTGCAGTTTCTTTCTTTCTTTCTTCCTTTTTTTTTTTTTTTGGAGATAGATTCTCGCTCTGTCGTCCAGGCTGGAGTGCAGTGGTGCGATTTCGGCTCACTGCAACCTCCGCTTCCCAGGTTCAAACGATTCTCTGCCTCTGCCTCCCGAATAGCTGTAGCTGGGACTACAGGCATGCACGACACCTGGCTAATTTTTGTGTTTTTCATAGAGATGGGGTTTCTTTTTTTTTTCTTTTTTTTTTTTTTGAGATGCAGTCTCACTCTGTCGCCTAGGTTGGAGTGCAGTGGTGTGATCTCGGCTCACTGCAACCTCTGCCCTCCTGGGTTCAAGTGATTCTCCTGCCTCAGCCTCCCGAGTAGCTGGGACTACAGGTGCCCACCACCACATTCGGCTAATTTTTTGTATTTTTTTTAGTAGAGACGGGGTTTCACTGTGTTAGCCAGGATGGTCTCGATCTCCTGACCTCGTAATCTGCCCACCTCAGCCTCCCAAAGTGCTGGGATTACAGGCGTGTGCCACTGCGCCCGACCAAGATGGGGTTTCATCATGTTGGCCAGGCTGGTCCCAAACTCCTGGCCTCAAGTGATCCGCCGCCTCGGCCTCCCAAAGTGCTGTACTGGTGTGAGCCACCGCGCCGGGCCACTCCTGCAGTTTCATTTCAGAATCCTGAACCCTTCATCTCTTGACCACACCAGAGACTGGGAAGACCTCCACTTCAGAGCCCTGGAGAAGGCGTGGCTGGAATCCAGAGCCTTGGCCTGGTCCTGTACCACGTGCTAAGTAAATCCCAAAGAGCTCCACTCAAGACACTGAATTCAGAATCCAGACCTGATCCTTGCTGGAAACAGGGAGAATAAAGAGCCCGGGTGGTTGTCGTCAGCCAGTGCAAGTTCTACGTAGTGCATGGTGCAGACCAGGAGGGCCTGCTGGCAGCCGCATGGCCACTAAGCCAAGGGGTGCCTCACACCAAGAAGGGGACACTGGTTTCTCATTTCAGGAAGCCAAGGGCAGGGACCCATGCTGGCCGAAGGAGTGGCACTCCCACGCCACAGACCACCACAGTGTTTCCTGGACTCTGTTTCTCTTTATTCCTCTCCCTCCATGCCCTGCCCCGCACCCCACATCTGCCTGCTGGTCAGTTGAGTTTCCCGGTCTGGCTCCTGTGCAGAGAGGGCCTTGAGGTGGAGGTGGAAGCCGGTGGCAGTGAGCTGGACCTGGCTCTGCTCTCCTGCACCTGCCGCTTCAGCTCCAGGCTGTCATACACCTGGTAGCTGGCATTGCCCCCTGGATTCCGGCTGAGTGGGACGAACATGGTCGGGGGAGGGACGGGATCTGCAGCCTGGACTTTGGGCCGGGGCTGGGAGGAATGGGGGACCCGCACTGAGCTTGGAGCTGGGGTCCGTTGGTGGGAGGCCTCGCCCAACACCGTGAGGGAGGCAGAGGTAGTCAGAGGACGCCAGGCGGGCAGAGCCTCAGCCCAGTCAGCTGCCCGGCGCCGCACCTCATGGGGGTCCTGGGAGCTGTAGCCCAAGGGTTCCGCGGATGGGTGGGGGCTGCGGTGGGACTGGCTGTAAGTGTGACCAAGCAGGCTCTGCAGGTGGGACTGTGAGGAGTGGTGCTCCCGGCAGCCCTGGGCCTCAGGCTGGGCGTTCCGGGACACCAAGGCAGGGGGGCACTCAAAGCCCTCCATGCCACGACGCCGCTGATCCCAGGAGTCATACAGTATCCAGCCCACTGAGGGGTAAGGGCTGTGCCCCACGGGGACCCAACAGGGGTTAGGGGGCAGCCGGCGGGGAGGTGGTGGAGACGAGGCCCACTGCTTAGCCTCCACATTGCCCCACAGTCGGGACTGGGAACCGTGGCGCCCATAGGACTGCAGCCTCAGCTCGGACTTGGCCTCTACACGCTTGGGCATGCAGCGCAGCTCAGGTGACAGGTGGAGAGAGGGTGGTGGCAGACTGGCCAGGATACCACCCTGGTGGCCCCACAGCCCCACATTGGAGGGCAGGCCCGCTCTCTGATAAAACCCACCCCAGCCACCACGTGGGTACTTGGGATACGGGAAGGGCAGTTTGTCCTCCTCCTCCAGGTAGGAATCCAGGTCCTCCTGATCAAAGAAGGGCACTCGGTGTAGTCGTGACATCTTTTGGCTGCGATGTGGGTTATGGAAGACTGAGCGGCTATGGGGGATTTGTCTGTAGTTCTGCGGCTGCTGCTGGTGGTTGCAGCAGCGACGGCGACAACGGCGGTGGCGGTGGCGGCGGCGGCAGCGACGAAGACAACGAAGAAGACTGCTGCTGTGATGGTTGGAGAAATGGTGGCAGGAGAAAGAGGAGTACTGCGTGGGTTGGGACATCTTCACCTGCACGGGGTCCAGGATGCAGTGGATGTGGACGTCCTGAGCCTTGTCTGGGGGACCACTGAGGGGACTTTCGCTGGCTTGAATTTCATCTGGGGAAGGCAAGAGTCCATGAAGTCAGGGCAATTGTCAGAAGAGCTCAAGGTTGGGAACACTGGGGCCTGGGTTTCTAGGGCCATTGTCAGGGTGGGGATGGGGGTCCCCTACCTCTCCAGCAGCCACACTTACTTTTCTGAGTAGCCCAATCAATCAACTTGTCTAAGGCGTTCTGGAGTCCATGCCACATCTGGGGCAGGGTGGAAGAGAGTGAAGTCCGGGCCCTCCGCGCCCAGCACCACCACCCCTGCCCCCGCCCCAGTCTAGACCGCACCTGCAGGTGGAGATGTAGGCTGCAGCTGGCTCCCACCCTCGGCCCTCTTCACCCCTAGAGGTGGTCCACAGTCATCACTGACCATAGTTGCCACGTTGATGCCAATGTTGACAAGAACGATGAGGCCCAGCAGCAGGAATAAGATGTCCTCGGCATCGTGGGGGCTTTCTTGGTATTGATTGCAGCATCCCAGGGTGTTATGCCATAGCTGGTTTTCCATGGACGGGGGATCCTAGGGCCACCCGGGCCACCCCCCTCCGCCCCCACCCCCGGCCCCAACCCACACTGCACTCATGCCAATCCCCGGAGATAACTACAAGCTGGTAAGGGAGCCAGGTCACAATGAGGTGAGTTAGCGAGAGTCACAATGTGGAGGTAGCAGCTTTTATCCATTCTGCTGGCCCCTTCTACCACCATCTCCACCCTTGGCTCCTACTTGGTGGATCCCGGTCCCCAGATATCCCAGATCTCAGTCGGTTCCTCTGTCTCCAGGAGGTTTGCTTAACCCCACACCTGGTTCCTGAGCTGAAGATAGGGTAGTTAGAGGATGACACAGTCATCACAGGGGTCAAAGCATGCATAAGATATGTCCTGTTTCATTGTTCTTTTGAGATATTATGGCAACTTACATAGCCTGTTGGTGTGCCTTGCCCCATGGTTACTTTGGGGCCAGGAGCTAGGGTGACTAGATGGGCGAGTGACACTAAGAGTCCCCTTGGGCATCACCCTGCTATACCAGCCCCTCCCTACTCTGCCCATTTCCCTGTCAAAATTCCTCTAGCTCCCATCTCTGCCCAATTCTTCCTGGCCAGAGACTCCAGCCCTAGGTGTTGGTGGTCCGTGAGCCCACCAGCCCCTTTGTCACACTGACATCTGCCTCACTGAGGTTGCTGCCTCTTCCGGGAACCAACCCCAGCCATGGTTTCTCCATCCTAACCACCTGCACTCCCACCAACCCACCCTTACTCCAAGGTGAAAAACAGTTAAGCTACTACCTGAAGAAAACCCGGGCTGGGTGCGGTGGCTCACGCCTGTAATCCCAACACTTTGGGAGGCTGAGGCGGGTGGATCACCTGAGGTCAGGAGTTCTAACCTGGCCAACATAGTGAAACCCAGTCTCTATTAAAAATACGAAAATTAGCTGGGTGTGGTGGTGCGCGCCTGTAGTCCCAGCTACTCGGGAGGCTGAGGCAAGAGAATCATTTGAACCCGGGAGGTGGAGGTTGCAGCAAGCCGAGCTCTTGCTGTTGCACTCCAGCTTGGGTGACACATCAAGACTCTGTCTCCAAAAAAAAGAAAGGAAGGAAGGAAGGAAGGAAGGAAGGAAGGAAGGAAGGAAGGAAACTTGCTGGGCGCAGTGGCTCACGCCTGTAATTCCAGGCAGGTGGACCACCTGAGGTCAGGAGTTTAAGACCAGCCTGGCCAACATGGCGAAACCTCTACTAAAAACACAAAAATTAGCTGGGCATGGTGGTGGGCGCCTGTAATTCCAGCTACTTGGGAGGCTGAGGCAGGAGAATCGCTTGAACCTGGGAGGTGGAGGTTGCAGTGAGCTGAGATCGTGCCACTGAAGTCCAGCCTGGGTGACAGAGCAAGACTGTCTCAAAACAAACAAACAAACAAACAACAAGAAAACCACATGAAATTAACAAAGCACAAAATAGATGTAATTGTTAATATACCAGACAGAGTGTTTGACTTAAAACAGGTACATCACTGGGGTCTGTGGCGCCCTGGAGACTGCAAGCCGTTTGTTTACAAAGTGAACCACTCAGCAGAAAGAAAGGCCAGTGAGCATTTCCCATCCAGCCTCCAAACACATAGTAGATGCTCAATATATATCCACTGAATGGAATCCGTTGAAAATGATCAGTAACATTAGTTGAATGAGAGAAGTAGGGCCATTTGCAAACAGTCCATCTGCTCACATTCCAGGAATCTGTCTAGAGTGGAAGGTGAAGTCCAGCTCCCTCAGCCTGGGCTCACACACACGGCTGCTTGTTCCCAAGTGATACGTGTGTGCATGTGCATATGATCTCAATTGTGTAGGAGAAGGGCAGGGCCTGAGTTTCTCTGTTTCTCAGTTTCTGAGTTCACATGGCGAACTGGGGAAGGTGGGAGATTCTGGTGGGTCAGGCTGGCTCTGCAGCAATGGGATGGAGCATCTGAGGCCATGAGCTTGATCCTCAGTGTCTGTGTAACCATGAGCAAGACGCTTAGCTTCTCTGAACTTAGTCTCCTCACTGGTGACATGGTGAGTTAATCAAAGGAGTGAGGTCACAGAGAGCTGTGATGTTACAGTGAGGTACCTCTTGAGGGGGGCCCCAATATTTCTTTCTTTCTTTTTTTTTTTTTTTTTTGACGGAGTCTCGCTCTGTTGCCCAGGTTAGGGTGCAGTGGCGTCATCTCGGCTCACTGCAACCTCTGCCTCCCAGGTTCACACCATTCTCCTGTCTCAGCCTCTTGAGTAGCTGGGACTACAGGCGCCTGCCGTCACGCCCGGCTAATTTTTTTTATTTTTTATTTTTTAGTAGAGACGGAGTTTCACCGTGTTAGCCAGGATGGTCTCGATCTCCTGACCTCGTGATCCGCCTGCCTCGGCTTCCCAAAGTGCTGGGATTACAGGCGTTAGCCACTGCGCCCAGCCAAGGGGGCCCCAATATTTCATCCTCTGCTCCAATCCTGCTTAAGGGTATAGGATCTTCAGGGTGACTAGGGAACTGTGAGGGACTAGATGCCCTCTCAGCCATCCCTCCCCAAATAAACCAGGGCTTACATGGGAACCAGGCCTCACCTGTGGGCTGCAGCCTAACCCTGGGCTCTGGCAGGCACCAGCCTTCTGAGGAGCTAGGGCCATGGAGATGGAGATCTCTCCTCTAGTGCACGACTGCCTGGGGACCTGGGGTAGAATTTAGGGCCCTTTCTGTGCACTAAAGAAAACAAGGTATTAACTGGGCACGGTGGTGCCTGTTGTCCCAGCTACTCAGGAGGCTGAGGCAGGAAGACTGCTTGAGCTCAGGAGGTTGAGTCTCCAGTGAGCCATGATTGCACCACTGCACTCCAGCCTGGGTGACAGATCAAGACCCTGTCTCAGGGGAGGGGGAGAAAACAGTCTGGGCACAGTGGCTCACACCTGTAATCCCAGAACTTTCAGAAGTTGAGGCAGGCGGATCGATTGAGCCTAGGAGTTTGGGACCAGCCTAGGCAAAGTAGTGAAACCCGATCTCTACAAAAAATAGTGGTGCGGCCGGGGCGGGGTGGCTCACACCTGTTATCCCAGCACTTTGGGAGGCCGAGGCAGGCAGATCACCTGAGGTCAGGAGTTCAAGACCAGCCTGGCCAACATGGCAAAACCCCATCTGCACTAAAAATACAAAAATTAGCCAGGCATGTTGGCACACGCCTGTAGTCCCAGATACTCAGGAGGCTGAAGGCAGGAGAATCGGTTGAACCTGGGAGGCTCACACACACACACACACAAAAACCCAACCAAACAAACAAACAACAACAACAAAAACTAGTGGCCCATGCCTGTAGTCCTAGCTACTCAGGAGGCTGAGGTGGGAGACAGTTGGGACTGCAGTGAACTGTGATTGCACCACTGCACTCCAGCCTGGGCAACAGAGAAGACCCTGTCTCCAAAAAAAATAAAAATAAATTGAAAACAAGGTAGAGGCAGGTAAGAGCCTTGGAACCCAGAAGGGCCTGGGAAAGGCTGAGGACAGGGACAGGCCTGTGGGGCAAAAGGTTAATGAGGGTCCCAGGGCTCAGGGCCCTGTGGCTAGGGACAGCATTCTCTTCACAGCCACAGCTTCTAGGTGCTGTGTGGGCCCTGGCACCCCAACACCACCACAGAGCACCTCCTCTCTCCTTTTTATTTTTTTCCAGTCACCTCCCAGTTAGGGAACGGTACATCCAATTCTTGCTTGTCTCCTCGGCAGTGCTGGATCCAGAGGCCAGGGGGTAGCAGCGGGACAGGGCCTGCACCTCCCGGGTCAGTTCCCGAAGCCGCCGCCTCAGGTCCCGGGCATCATACACTATTCGGCCTGAGGAGCGGTGCTGGGAAAATTCAGGGATGACTGCTGGGCCCAGGATGGGAGCTGGGACAGGCTGGTACTGAGCTGCCTCTGCCTCTGGCACCGCCCCCTCCCCACCGTTCTTGTGGCTAGGAGCCTCAGGGCTGGGAGGTGGGGGGTTCACAGGATACACATAGGCCCTTAGGCCCAGCTTGGACCGTATGTCTGTTTCGAGGGGCCTTTCCTCTACGGTAGGCTGGAAGCGGATGGTCTGGGGAGGGGGCTCCGGGGCATCCTGAGTCCAGGGAACCCATGTCCCCTGAGTGCGTTGGAAACCTTCCCAGTCCTCAGGGCCATCCCAGTGGTAGGAGCAGATGGCTGGGTACTGATGGGGCTTCTCGTCATCAGTGTCAGGAGCCCAAGCTACTGGGCAGTGAGCACAGCATGTGGGAGAGCCTCGACGGCGATGGCGGCGAGCTGGGGGCGGGGTCACAGTCATCTTCACAGGGTCCATGGTGCACCGAAGATGGACTGCAGGGGAACTCTGCTTCTTAGGGGGCTGGGTCTGCTTTCCGAGTGAGGATGACTTAGGAGCTTCTGTGGATGGGGGAGAGGTGAGACTAGCAGGGAGGCCAGCTCCTACAGGCATAGAGAGGCAGGGCCCAGGGAGGGCAGCTGCACAGCTATGGTGTCTGAGAGGGGCAAGCAAGAAGGGAAGGGGCTAATTTAGGGCTGAGGCTAGAGCGCTTGGTTTCTGTCCCTCCTATGCCCCAGCCCCCAGACCTGCTTACCTTTCTCACAAATGATATCATGGAACACTTGGTATAAGACACCACGGAATCGGCTCCAGAGCTAGGTGGGGGAAGACACAGTGATCCCAGGCAGGCCCTGGCTGGCAGGCCTGCCCCCCGCCATCCCACCAGCTCCCTCCCATCCGGCCCCACCCTGACCAGGGTCACTATATTGATGCTAATGTTAATGCAGATGATGAGGCCCAGCAGCAACAGGACAGAGTTGCCTAGGTCCTGGCAGCTGTTGCTGTTGCAGTTGTGATACGAGGCCCACTCGGGCCTCGGCCGCTCAGCCATGGCCATGGGGTCCCTAGGACCACCGGGGCCCTTACGCCCCCAGCCCACCGCGCCCACAGTGTCCACTGACTGCCTGCCTGTCCCTGAGGGTCTTGGGAGTGAACGGGTCACAATGGTGCCAGGCCACTCCCTTCCAGTGTGCCAAGGGGCTACCCTGAGTCCTGGACCCGTGGCTGACCCTCTCGCCTGAGCCCAGGCCTTGGCAGAGGCCATGCCTCTCACCTCACATGCCTCTGCTGAGCTAGCTGCCTACACCAGCCCACTGGGCCTCTGGCCTGTTTGACATCTGCCCCCGTCAGCCCTTGTCCTTCCATTATAGAACGACACCAGGCTCCAGTCTTGGCATAGACATGGGTCCTGACGTTCATTTGCCAAACAGACTCACTACCATGGAAACCAGACCCCAGCACCCACTCCCCCTTCCTCTCAGACCTCAGAGCTGGTCACTGAAAAGACCCCTCCTCCCTCATCACTTCCCCAGGGCTTGTTTCTTTAGAGACCGCCCTCCCCACAACAGAGCAGGCACAATCAACAGTTAAACTTTTATATTTACAATATTCTCTTCATCTTTTGCCAGGTTTAAAAATGTGTACAGAGCCGCAAAGGGTTGGGGTAGGGATAAGGGATTGTTGGGATTGTTTTGGGGAGAGGAGCTGGGCATTGGAGTCCGTGGCTGAATCATGGGGTCCCCCAGCCCCCCTCCCATGCCCCAATTCTGGGGGCATCTGTCTACAGGGTTCAGGGCCCAGGTCTCTAGCATTTGGAGGGCATGGCTGTTTGGAGACGAGCTAGACCAGGCAGGGGAAAGGATCAGAAAAGAACTAATTTTCCATGGATGGAGGTAGGAGGAGAAGGGCCAGTCAAGAGGCAAAGTTCTGGGGACTCAAGACCGGG
Organism: Hylobates moloch; assembly: GCF_009828535.3. Lineage (NCBI taxonomy): Eukaryota > Metazoa > Chordata > Mammalia > Primates > Hylobatidae > Hylobates > Hylobates moloch. Next base: position 38,439,936 of record NW_026652294.1, on the reverse strand, counting down.
GATTCTGGATTTGGGTGTCAGTGGAAGACAGCACCCCAGCCCCTATTCAAGTTTGGCACTAACACCCCACCAAATGCCAGCAGATGAGGACTCTCCCCTCGTCCACTGTGTCCCTTAAGCCCTTCCAGACATCATTCTTTTCCCAGAGGCTCCAGCCCAAGGCCCTCCGGGGAGTCACCTCACACATTTCAAATTCTTCCTGCTGGTGTCTGCCCAAGACCCGTCCCCACCGCCCCCTCCATCTGTTCCTCAGCACCGCTGACCTCATTCTCCCCAGCCTGTCCGGTGAGACCTTTCTCCCCACTGCCTCCCCTCCGCCCTTCAAGGCTCCTTTCTTTCAGTCAAGGAGGGGGAGCGGGTCAGAGGAGGGTGGTCAGCTGAGAAGAAGGCCGGTCTGACATGGAGATGGGGACAGCTTCAAAGAGGGGGACGGAGATGAAGGGGAACGGAGAACTGAGGCAGGGTGGGGGAGACATGGTGAGGAGGGCACAGGCGGGAGCCCCCTCACCTGCCACATCCCTCGCCCTGTATCCTGCTTGTCCTTAGTTTCCCCTGCCCTGCCTGGGACTGGGAAATTCTTGGCACATTTTGGGGGTCTTTCCGCTCAAATCCGCCTACCCAGTTTGGCACGGATGAGCAACGCTCTGAGGCCTGAGGAAAAGGCTGTCCTCGGACCCCAGTGAGGGCTTTGGTCAAACATGCATGGCCTCTGCGGGCGGCACGTTGCCACACCCCCTCCCCCCAACTCGGGAGCAAGGGCCGGGGGCCCCCCTCCGGGTTTGTTCACCCTCCTCAGCTCCTGCCAACCAGAAGTCTGTGCTCACCTGCCATGTGAGGAGGAACTGAGTGCTGGGCCTGAGGCCTGGGGGAGGCAGGGAAGTGCTGGGAAGAGAGGGGCCGTCTGCCTGGGAAAACACACATCCACATGCAGGAACATGTTTCCACTCAGAGAAATGCGTCCTGGACCACGGGAAAATAAGCTTCCAGGCAGCACTGGGATGCGAGGACTCCTCCCTCCCCCGGCAGGAAATCTGTGTCTGTCCTCCCTGGAAGGTGAGAGCCTCCCCAGCAGAACGTGCTTCATCTGACTTGTGCCAAGGGGGGTGTGGGGGGGAACATGCTTCGCTGGGGTGGGGGCAGGGGAGGCAGGGGGGCGAGGGGGCTGTGATTTCCTCGCTGCTTCCCAGGCTCCATCCTCTGTGGTCTGGTGGCCAAGGGTCACTGTATGTGAACACACCACTTCCAGGGTCTCCAGGGGGAGGGAGAGGGGAGGAGGTGGGAGAAGGGGTGGGGGAACAGGATTCTGGGGTTCAAATCCCCACAGAAATTCTTTGAGGGGGCCAACATGTGTCCAGGGCGGCAAAAAAAACCCTCACCCTGCACATGGGAAAACACACGCCGTCGTGAGAAAGCACACCTCCACGCGGGAAAATACCACATTCCACACACCGAAGACTGGTGTCCCAATGTGGGGGAGAAAACGCCCCCCAGTTGTTCAAAGGCCCAGGTCCAGAGAAGAGACTGGGCTTCTCTGTGTGGGAAAGACACGCATCCCAGGGAGGAATTCCATGTCCACCTTAGCGCTGCTGGATGGCGTGTGACGACTCCACAGGAGAAAAGCCAGTTGCCAAGTCCTCCTCCCTGCCTTCGGAGTGGCCGGGGCCAGGGAGGGCCGGGGAGGAGCGCCTCCCCACCCGCCCCCTATACCCGAGTGGTGGAGTGGGGGTGGGGTAGCGTGTTGTTGTGGCTGGTAGCGGTGGGAGGGGGCGGGGGGAAGGGCCCGAAGGGATGAAGGGAGGGGGGCGGTGGGGGTGGCGGTGGCCCCAGGCCACTGGGCAGCAGGGTCAGGGCCCCGGGGGCCAAGAGAGGCACATCGTCCGGTGCCCGGCGCAGGGCCAGGGTGTAGTCGGGCGGGCAGGCAGGGCGCAGAGCCTCGGCAGGGTCCGCCCCAACGCCACCACCCCGCTTCAGCTGCAGTGACACCAGCTCCTCCTCTGGTGGCAGCTCACGGCCAGCGGTGGGGAGCAGGGGGCCACCACCGGGCACACCAGAGCCTGAGCCGCCAGGTGGGCTAAGCCGCCTGCACCGCAGCTCCTGCCGCCGGTCCCGCTTGTAGTAGAGGGCAGCAAAGGCCAGGATGTTGAGGAAGAGGAGGGAGGCACCCACGGCCACGGTGACGCTCAGCTCCGTGGAGTAGTCCCGCGAGTCCCCGGGGAAGCGGTCGTAGGCCCTCGGGCCGGGCTCGGGCTCAGGCTCAGGAGGCAGGGTGGCAGGCGGCGGGGGCCGGCGTGTGCCCGGGGCACCGGCGGGGGGACGAGGCGGCCAGCGCGTGGCGTAGGGAGGCAGGCGCGTGGTGGTGGTGAAGAGCTCCGTGTGCAGGTTGTGCAGGTGGGGCACGAGCTCCAGCCAGAAGGCCACCTTGTTGGCGCGGTAGTTGTCACGCACACGTGGCTTCAGGCCTATGTGCAGATACTGCTTCTCCTTGCTGTTGAATTTGCTCCACACCACCTCCTCGAAGCGATTGGGCTTGGTGTGGATGAACTTGGTATCCTGCGGCACCGGCTGGTTGGGGTCCCTGTGGGCATAGGAGGGCAGGGAAAGGAGGAGTGAGGGCAAGGCTCTGAAGGAGGGGGGGTGGCAGTGGGCAGGGAGGCAGACAGAGATGCAGAGAGACAGGGGGATGGCAAGAAAGTCAGAGAAAAAGTCACAGAGGCAGAGAGACGCAGATGGATATGAAGAGACACAGAAACTGCAGGAGACAAAGCCAGAGAGACAAATAGGGATGGAGACAGACTGCCAGAGACAGCCAGAAATGCGGGCAGAGGGGCAGGGACACACACAGAGATAGCTAGGGAGAAGCAGAAGCTGAGCCTGAATGAAACAGAGACAGGGTCAAAGACACAGGAGGGACAGCCAGAGACAGAGACACAGCCAGGCTGAAATCAGCCGGCAGCCAGAGACAGCGAAAAGTAAGCAGACAAAAGAGAGCAGCAGAGGGAAGTGGAGAGCTGTCAGTGGATTTTCAGAGAGACAGAGACAGAAGTAAAGAGACACACAAACTCTTACACACACTCAGACACACACACCTGAGCAGTCAGCCAGAGGTGCAGAGCCCTAGGGGGGTTGGGCAGGGGGGATCAGGCAAGGAGGAGGGAGAGATGGACGCCAAGCCAAAGCCACTGAGTGGGCCCCCAACTCCCCAGAAAGGACATGGGCCTCTCTGTCTGATACTGCTGAGTCTCCAACGCTCAACTCAGTGCCTGGCACAGAGGCGTCTGGGTTGGTTTCACTCGAGCAAGAGGGCAGGCCAGAGTGAGTGCCTTAACAGAGGAAGGGTGGCCATGTGAAGGAGGGAGGGCCCCGCCCAGCCCCGCCCAACCCCGCCCAGCTCTTCTGGCCCTCACCCAGTCTTGGCGAAGTTGGTCCAGTAGGTCATGACCACGGCACTGAGCATGACGTCATTCTTGGAGAAGTTGCAGGGGAAGAGGTCAGTGGCACCCACCATGGGCACGCCAAAGACATAGGGCAGTTCATCCCCGTGTGCCGCATCTGCCCACTCAGGCCGGCCCTCCGCCTGGCAGTGGTGGTAGAAGGTGTAAAAGTAGACGGGAGACTGGTAGTCGGCGTGCAGCTTGGCAGTGGCCACAGCTGGTGCCACCCATTGGTGGTCAGTAAAGAGCGCCAGCAGGGTTTTGCGGCGCATTTCGCCATTGTCCCGGTCAGCCCAGTCTGTGTACATAAACTTGATGGTCTCCCGAAGCACATCCTTGCCTTCCGGATAGCCATACAGGTTGTCCACAAAGTTGGAGACAGTGAAGTCAAAGGCGCTGGCAGACACACCATCCTCACTCTCTGCAGAGTCCTCCACGAACTTGAGGCCCTCTCCCTGGTTGACGCCGATGAGCATGTCGTAGTTGAGGAATTCTCCCTGCTGCATGAGGATCTCAGGGTCATCAGGGACCACGTCGCCGTCCACCACGGGCCCAAAGGCGATGTGGTAGCTGGGGAGAAGGGGTCAGGGTCTCACCACCTGCTCACTGGCCTCCTCTCGGCCTGTGGCCTGCTAAGCCCACACGCAGATGCTTCCCTCTACCTGCAAGACCCTTCTTCCCTACTTGAAATCCTCCAATGGGTCCTTTGGGAGATCTGGCCTCTCCGGAAGTCTTCCCAAAGCACTTCACGGCACCCTGTGCTCATCTGCTCTGTCTGAGCACCTCCACTGAAGGAAGGCTTGCAAGAGGAGGCCACTTACTGGGGGCCTGAAGCCCATTTCTCTTTGCCAAATGGGATGCCCACAGGCACCTCTCACCTCAGTCTCCTTGGAACCAGCAAGGATAGTGAAGGCCTGGACCCAGCCCTCTCCCACCCCATACCGGGCAGGCTGCACGTCCTGGTCCACCAGCTCCCGGGAGGGCTTCCGGCGCAGACACTCCACAGCTTCAGCGCTGTCCTCTCGGTCACAGCCCACCTTGGCTGCTAGCAGCCGCGTGTACTTGAGCGGCTGGTAGTTGACAGACCAGCTGGAAATGGCGGTGCCACTCTGGGCGATGGCCTTCTGGAACAGCCCTGGTGGGACAGGCAGACCTCAGGCCAGGCTGTGAGTACCGGCCTGAAGGAGAAGCGGGGAGCTGGCAGGGTCGGGAAGGGTGGAACAGGCTGGGACACTGCTGGTACCTTCTGAATGGTGGGAGAGGATCAGAAGGTTGACGCAGGAGGCCCCTGCCCCGGACCCAAAGATGGTGATACGCTCGGGGTCGCCCCCGAAGTGGGCGATGTTTTCACTGAGCCAGCGCAGGGCCTGGATCTGGTCCAGGAGCCCATAGTTGCCTTTTGCAGCCTGGTCCCCGGTGCTGAGAAAACCTGGGAGTAGAGAAGAAGAGGGCCCCCTGGAGGTGTCACAGCGCCCCTGCCCCCTTTCTGGGCAGCTCAGTCCAGCCCAGAAGCCATTCTGCTGGATGTGGAAGAACCCTGCCCACCAGGCCCACCTCCCAGACTCCTCTGATCCCCAGAGTTGGCTGCCCACCCTCACCGAGCACCCCAAGACGGTAGTTGAGCGTGGCTACAATGACGTTGCCGTAGGCGGCCAGGACTGAGCCATCGAACATGTTTCCGGTCCCCTCCATGTAGGAGCCGCCGTGGAGAAACAGCATCACAGGCTTCTTCCCAGGGTCACGGATATCTGTGTGGGGAGGGGGTGGGCAGGTGGGCCAGGGGGTCAGGGACAAGGACACAGTCAGACCGGAAGCAGCACCACCCAGCTCCCAGGCCTGCTGAGGACTGGCCTGGAGCTCAGGGGACATGTCACTACCATCCCTGGGGGGCAAGACCGGATTCCCCTCCTCCCTCCCCAGCTAGCCCTGGCAGACGGTCCCTCCCCACCCTCTGCCAGCCTTCCCCGCGGCACTTCTCCAATGCAGACTTTCCAAGAAACCCCATAGAGGCTGGGGGTGGGCAGTGGCCCCCCTTAGGGCATCTGCTGGATCCAGGGAACCCCCAGCACCCCCACACACAGCACATCTCCTTCCTGTCCCTGGAAAGAGCAAGCTCCCGAGGCTAGAACTGGAGCTGGAGCTGCTGGGGGGGTCCTGGCGTCTCCTCCGACTCAGGCCTTGGGCCTCCGCTCCACATGGTACCCGGGTCTGTGGGTGAGGGGGGCCAGGCCTAGGGTCCCTGGTCTGTGGGTGAGGGGTGCCAGGCCTAGGGTCCCTGGGGCTTGGTCTTCTCCCCGCCCTAATTCCTTTCTAGGTCACCTCCCCAGTCACCATGGCAACCCCCAGCCTAATTACTGTGGCAGGAGGAGGAAGAGCCTGCTTAATGAAGCCAGGGTGCAGCTTAGTTTTGGACACCCCCAAACTGGCCTGAGCCCTGGGTTCTGCACTGGACTCCTGCCTGCCATACCCCCAGAGGATCCCCTGATCACTGCCACATGTGATCAGGCCCTTGAGTTGCTCCAGATTGGACTGAAGGGTGACTAATTCCAGAGGAGGCGGAAGTCTGAGAGTGCTTGCCAGGGCCCCCGAGTCTACAGTATCCTCCCCTGTAGCTCCCCATGATTCAGCCATAGTGCTAGGGCTGGGGTCACCCCTGGCCCACAGGCCCTCCTCTTTCTTGACACTGGCCCTCCCTGCTAGCCTGGACACTCAGCAAACCAAAGCTAGGCCTGGGCCTCCACAGCCGGTCCCCAGCGCCTCTGCCCACCTCCCTCATCCTGGTAGAAACATCCCTCCTGCCAGAAGGTCAACCTGCAGGTCACTAAGACATTCTCCTTTGACCTCACAGACAGCTTCCTGCCTCCCATCCCTAAGACTCCCTGTGCAGCCCCCATGCTCCTGACTGCTTCCGCCAGAGCTTCTAGGTGGGAAGCACCCTCGCTGAGTTCTCCTCAAATCCTGTCCTCTCCTTTGCTCTTGAACCTCCAGTGACCTCCCGGCACTTTCAGGCCGGAATCTCCTTCCCTCCAAGGTCCTGTCCTAATTGTCCTCAGTTCTCCCATCCTCACCCCACCCCTCTCCCAGTGTGAGGGGAGGAGGGGTCAGAAAGGGAAGGAGCAGGAAGAGGGGCTGGGGCGACAAGAATTCAAAACCAACAACAAAAACAGGATCAAGAAAGAAGAAAGAAAGAAAGAAAAAACAACCAAAAAGCAAGAAGCTCTCGGGGCAGATTCAACAAGAAAAGAAAAAACAAAAAGATCCATTTTGGAAAAAAAGAAAAAAAGAAAAAAATTCTTTGCATTTTTTTTCTTCAAAATTTTGTGGTGAAACTTCAAGATATTGGGCCCTGTTTTAAAAAATTGTCAAATTCTTTAATTCACTTCAAATGTTTGCGTTTTCTGTGTCTGACAGGCTTTTGGAAATTGCGGCAGCCTTCTGATGTTTCTAATGGTGTCATCGATTTGCCAACTTTAACATTTTTTTTGAACTGTTGTTTTGCTCCAATTTCAAATTGTTTTTTTTCAAATGTTACATTTCACAGGTTTCAAAACTGTCCAGATTTCTTTCAAATTCTAAACATTTTAACCAATTCTTTTGAATTTTATTTTTCTGACATTCCAATTTCTTTTTGTTTTTCGGCTTATTTTCACCATGTTTAGCTTTTCTGGCAGGTTTTCTACTGGGTCCAACATTGTTCAAATTTCGTTTGAAGTTTTCATAATTCTTTTTTCCAATTATTAAACATTTTTCTTTTCTTTTCTTTTTCATTTTAGTTGGGAGAACGACTGAGGGGCCTTGAGGGCTGTGGGGACATTTAGTGAGGGGCAGGGCCATGAACGTTCTCTTATAAGCAACCACATGCAGCAGCGGGATTTTTAAATCTACCTGTGTCTGGCGGATTGAGCGTCGCCTCGTCACGTTTTTTTGTGAGCGGACCTAAGACCGGGAACACAAAACAGAGAAAAAAGGACAATTTTGTGGGGAAAGATGGGGGTCGGGGGGAGGTGGTGGATGGGGAGGGGAGGAGAGAAAGCAGAAAAGGGGAGGGTGGGGGAGGCAGAAAAAATAAGCCAAAAAAAGCAAAATTTGTTTGCAAGAAAAAGAAACCAAGAAAAGAGAAAAACGTTTCTACAACCCAATTTTGTTCCCCTCCCCGGAAAAAGTCATGCCCCAAAGAAAAGGCTGGTTTTGGGGGGGTGGGGTGCCTGAGTGGGCTGAGGCCTGTCTTAAGACATATCGACTTGGCTGGAAAGGTTTTGGCTTGTCGATGTGTTTGCTAATTGCTGGAAATGAAACAGTGTTAGAGGTGGGGTGGGAGGGGAGGGGAAGCCCACCCAGAGCCCCTGGGAGACAAAGGCCAGCTTGCCACCCAGGCCACCTCTCAGAAGGCCCCCTTCAGGGCCAGCGAAGCACCTGCCTGCCGCCCCCCACAAGGCTGTAGGGAGGAGAGACTGCAGCAGAAAAGACTCTGCTTCCCTCTGGACCACTCTGCAGGGCAGCGAGCAGGACAGGGTTGGGGGGCAGCCTGCCCCGCAGCTCAGCCCCAGAAGCCTTCCACTCCCCACTGGAGGGCTATGGGAAGGTCAGCTGGGGCTGCCCGCCCGCTACCCAGCCTCACCACCAGCACTTCTCGTCTATCCGCACTCACAGGCCTGGCTTCTCACCCCAGCTCCCCAGTGTAGGCAAAGCAGGGAAGGGGGTCATCAGGTCTTGCCCTCCGCTCCAGCTCAACCCTCCGCACTCCCCCCAACCTCGTCCCTTAGCCAGGCTTCCTCTCCTCCCCGCAAAACGGTGAATTTCCCACCAGGGCCACCAGCCACCGCCTCCCCTGCCCCTGCTCCACTGCCAAAAAGCACCCCTTCCCCAACGGCCGAGCAGGTGGTTCAGTCCACAGATAGGGAATGAGGAACACAGTGCCCTGAGCCAGCCTGGCACACAGGTGCCAGCAGGTACCGGGAGCACCAGGTTCGCCCAGTGTCAGGGCTTCTTCCAGATTATGGGGTTGGTCAGGGGCGAGCTGGAGCCCAGAGGCCTGGGGGTTCCCCGAGGCTGATTGGTTTTTCCTCAATGGCACAGGGACTGGCACGTGGGTCAAGGCCAAGGCAAGCTCTGGAAGGCATCTCTTAAGTGGCAGTGATGGCCCCATGGGGACCCGCTGGGAACAGGGCCTCTTCTTTGTGAGAGGATGGGGTTGGGACAAAGTCAGCAGGGCATGTGTGCACGTGAGTCTATGAAGCGCGTGTGTGTGTGCGCGCCTGAGTCAACCTCTTCCTCCCAGAGCTGGTGTGAAGATTCAGTGAGATCACCTGAATGTGTCAGGCCCCAGCAGGTCTGCAATCAGCAGTGGCTAAAAATACAGAAGGTGTGGGCAAGGGTGGTGTGGGGGCAGGGGTGGACAACTGTGTGGAGGTGTTGGGGTGGACAGTCCATTGGTGGCAAGTGCTGGGTGGATGTTTCACATGGAGGGTGACGAGACAGCATTGAGGGGGCCCTGGGGTGTGCAGAGCCTGTGTGAGAGTGGGGAGTGCTGGGATGGGCAGCCCACATGGAGGTGCTGAGGTGAAGGACTCATGATGGGGCAGGCGCTGGGATGGCAGAGGAGTGTGGCGTGCACGGCTCTCCTGTGGAGGGCGTTGTACTGGGGGGCACGTGGGGCATGTACTGGGATAAATGCTTATGGGGAACTAGGGTGCTTCAAATTTGAATAGGATTAGAGTAGATGACACTCTGCGTTGTGTGTATGGGTTGTGGGGAGGCGTGGTTTATATGGAGAGGGGTATGGCTGGGATGGGGGATACGGGGTGAATGGTCCATTTGGGAGGTATTGGGATGGACATGGGTGGGTGGAGGTGCATGAGATGTTCCATGCTTGGCAGGGGGGGATTCCGGGTGCAGGGGGCATGGTGTTGGAGTACTTGTTCGGTGAGTAGAGTGCAAGCTTGCCGGATGTGTTTTCGCCACCTGAGGTCTGGTGCAGATGATCTCTAGGTAGGAGTGGGGTAAACAATGATTGAGGAGTGTTGGGGATGTTGGAGACTGTGGTGTGAGGGGCCTGCTGAGCACACAGCCCAGGCGCGCAGGTTACTGGATGTGTGGATGTTCTTAAGGCACGTGATCTATATCCAGGGATGCTGGGGAGCACAGGTGTGTGTGGGTGACACGGTACACAGTTTCAGAGATGTACTGGGGGTGTGTGTGATGTGAAAGTATTGGGAATTGTGATTGTGGGGTGCTAGAGCACAAGGTCAGTGTATAGGTTGGTTGGGTGATGATTTAAGTGTGGAGTAGTGGGGATTTGCAGTCTGTTTTGGGACTTGAGCACACGCCGTGGAGGTGCTGGGTATGTACAGGGTACATTAGGAGCTCCTGGGTACCAGGCCTCTGTGTAAGGTTGCTGGAAACATGGACTGTGGGAAGCGTGGTGGCAGCGGATGGTCTCTACGCAGATGCTGCCATGTTTTGGAGCGGTGAGATGGGTGTCAGAAGAGCCATGTGGGGTGAGAGGGGTGGGTGTTTGTGAGGCTGGTCTGCTGCGATGGCTGGAATCCACCTATTGCACCCTGTTCACACTCTGGAAGGTGTTCTGATTAGTCTTGGAGTGCTGAGGATGGAGGGTGGAGAACTGTCCAGAAGGAATGTGCCAGGGGCTATAAGCAGTCCTGTAGTGAACAAGAGTTCATTAAGAACAGAAGTTCAAGAGCCCCAGGGAAGATGGGTGGCCTGTGCTGTGAGTGGAGGGGCCCTTCGCAAGGAGCTTCCCCAATCCTTCAGGGGCGTACAGGGGTCAAGGGAGAAGAGAAGGACATCAGTACCACTGCCAAGGCGCTCAGCTCAGGCAAGGGGCTCTGGACATGATGTGATAGATGGAAGGCAGCCCTTGCTGGCCAGGGGGAGAGGGAGAGCCTGCGTTGTCCTTGAGGTGCAGATGTAGCTAACCTGGGTATTCTGCCATGAACAAGCCCAGGTCTGGCAGCGGGAGGTGGGGCAAGGTTGGAGTGGGTGTCGGAGCAGAGGATGGATCACCTGATTCCCCCTCCGTGGCCAGGTTGAGATTAGCTGGCAGACTGTGTGTCTTTGGGGAGAGAGTGGGTGAGCCTAGTCCAGTGCCTGCCATCCCTACCATGGACCCCCATGGGCATAAAGAACTTATGGAGCGGAGGTCTGCAGGGTGTGTGCCTGGGACTTCCTGGAGGCACCCTTATAATCCTCAGGGGGCACGTAGAGGTTGCAGGGACACTCCGTCCCTCACTGCCCCCACAAAGGCCCAGCTCTGAGCCCAAGAGCGGTGCCAGTGCCTGAGGGTCTGCGTGTGCGTTTGTGGGCTGTGTCCACGGGGTGCCCGGCTTTGTGCCCGCGCCCTTACCGTCCTCGGTGGGCACGTAGAGGTTGAGGTACAGGCAGTCCTCGCTCTGGTTCTGCACGTAGGTGGCGGCCGCCTCCAAGTTGTCGGTGAACCACACAGGCAGCATGATGGCGGGCAGCGCCCCGTGCAGGTTCTGCGGGCAGGCGGGCGGCAGGGTGGTGGCGTTGCGCACGCCGGGCCACGAGGCGGGCGCCTCAGGCGGCTGGAAGCGGCGGGCGCCCAGGGGCGGCGTGGCGTAGGGCACGCCCAAGAACTGCACGACTGGGCCCAGGATCTCGTTGTTGAGCTCGCGCCGCACACCGCGCACTCGCCCGTAGGCCGTGTTCACCACCGGGAAGCGCTCCTCCCCGAGGCTGCCGAGGCCCAGGCCGGGGCCGCCCGGGGCACCGCTGCCGCCGGGACCCCCTCCCCCCCGTTGAGCCCCCGCCAGCCCCACCAGACACAGCGCCAGGAGCCACATGCTGATCGGGGGACCCCCCCTCCCTCCCCGGGACCCCCCCCCTCGGAGAGAGAGAGAAGGGGGGGGAGAGGGAGGGAGGCCCCCCTCGCCCCAGGAGGGAGGAGGGGGTGGGGGAAAGGAGGGAGGAGGGGGTTGGGGAGGGACCTGGGTTAGACTGGACAGAGAAGGGGTCTGTTCCTCTCCATGGAGGGGGCACGGGGTGGGGAAGGGGAAGGAAGTGGGAGAAGGTGAAGGCAGGCCCGACCTGCGGGAGGTGGAGCGAGAGGGGCAGGGCGGCAGGATACAGACAGACGGACGGACAGAAAAATACAGAGGTGGAAGAGGGCAAGGGAAATTGGATGGGGCAGACAGAAAGGAATGGGGAAACAGAAGAGACAAGTGGTTAGTGACCTGGAATTCAGACAAAGTTGCCCCCTTCTCCCACCCACAGGCCCCCTGACACCTCCCCACTCCCACCCAGCAGCCCTTCTCCCCTCAGCAGACGCCTAGGCTGGGGGTGGGGCCCAGATGTGGTTCAAGTCCAGGACCCAGCCAGAGGAGAGGCGGGTCAGCTCCCCAGACCCAGCATGCTCCCTTCCAGCTGATGTATCCCTCCCAGGCAGGTTCTCCTCAGGGACTCAGGAGTCCCAGTTCCCACCTCCCTGGGAGGGAATGAGGTAGACAAGGAAGAGAAAATAAAAATACCAAGTCATTAATTAGCTGGAAGTGGCAGGTTTGTTTATATGTGTTAATTACTCCTGAGCTGTAATTTCATGGCGCTGAACCCCCACCCCAGGCCAGACTCAGGCCTTTCTTGGGACTGCACAAACCCAGCACCTTATCCCCACTTCAACACACCATTCGCTAAGGATTTGTGCTGCCAGCGACCCCTCTCTCCCCAGACTCTCTCCATTTCCTCCGTCAGAAGTTGGGGTACCTTGAGGCTGGGGTTAGAGTAGGGAGGGGACGCTGGAGGGGCAAATCCAGGGACAGATGCGTGATCCTGCAGCCGGTTGCCGGGTGACGGGATGCTGCCCCGCAATGTTACCTCGGCAACGGGCTGCAGCTTTAACCCTGGAGGGGGGGTCTGGAGGAAGACGGGAAGGGGCTGGCTTGGTTTGGGGGTCCATTCAGGGCATGAAGGGGAGGGCAAAGGTGTGAGTCAGAATGCAAGAGTTCCCCCCAACCTTAACATAGAGGAAGAAGTATATATGTTGACAGGAAGGGGAGATTGGGGGCACCAAGAACGCTAAGAGCCCTGCCTGTTGGCCAATCAGAGCCTAGCCTTAGTGACCAGGCCTCTGGCTTGGGAGAGGGGGTGCTGAGGTGGGCTTGAGGAGACATCACAGGAGCCTACTGACTGCCCCCCTCCAGCAATTTCAAGCAACCTTGGACCCCACCACCTCATGTTTGCAAGCCATTGTGACCCATGTCCTGGGGGCAACACTTAGCTTTCTTCTCTTCCCATCCTGACCCATCCATTCACCTACCCTTCCCCTTGCCGCCCCCCCTACAGTTGCTGCTCTGATGCCTGGGTGCTTAGGGCAGCAGGGGCCAGCCAAGGGAGAAGATCAGACCGGAGGGGCAGACACCCAGGTCATTTCGGCAAGCCCCCCCCCCCCCCCCCCCCCCCCCCACCAGCCGCCAGAGCTGTTTGCTGACGCGGGGTTTTCAGAGCCAGGCGCCAGCCCGCGGGTGGCTCTCTGCAGGTGTCAATTTATTCCAGAGATAAGGACACAGGAATCCTTACCACACACACCCAGTCATGCCCCCTGCCTTTCAGCCTCTCTAAGGCTCCTCTATTCCCCCATCACCTGGAGGTGGCTGGGGGCTGATTCCCCCAAGATCTCCTTTTCCTGTGCCAGACTGGGTTGAGCTACCATGGCCTTGCTGCCCCCTCCCCCTCCCCACAACAAGATCTGCCTCAGTCACCCTCTCCTCTTGAGGGTACTCTGGGCCCCTGGCCTCCTCCCACCAGCCAGCTCTGCTCCCTCCTTCCCTCCCACTGGAGGCCCCCCCATCTCTCTCTCCGTAGTGCTCCCTGGGAGCATCTTTCCTGGGCCTCTTCCAGCTTGCTCCAGCTCTTGCCTTCAGTCTCTCACCCTCAGTCTTTTTACATCTTTCTCTTCTGTATCTCTCTCCCTGGTGTTTCTCATTTCTTTCTCTCTCCTCCAAATACCTTCCCCAAATTTCCCCCTTAAGCCTTCTGTCTCTCTCTCCTGTCTTTCCCCATCACTGTCTCCCCCATTTTCTCTCCCCATCTCTGTCTGCCACATCTTGCTCCCTCCTCCTTCTCCCCATCCCTCTGCCTTCTCTCTCCATTCCTGCCCAGGCCTGACTCCCCCAGCCGGGGAGAGTTGAGGGACGGGGGCTCAGGCCTCAGGCCCCCCCTTCCTGCAGTGGTGAAAATGGCTTGGCCGGGAAGGGGAGAAGGAGGGGGAGGGGGAGATGGGAACACACGGGGTCTGTGGGCCCATTCAAAGGATCATTCATGGACTGGAGAGAGGCAGAGACAAAGAGACCAAGACGCAGAGACACGGCGAGAGCATCCCTAGGCGGAGACACGCAGACAGAGCAGGCTGGGGGAAACCAGGCGCAGGGAGGGAGATGGGGAGAGGGAGACCCCAGTGGACCGCCACGCAGCCCCCTCCACCGACCCGGCTTAGATCCTACCTGGCTCAGCCCTGGGGCCGTGGTGCCTCCATCCAGGGCTCCGAGTTGGGGGCGAACGGCCTTCGGGAGGGGGCGGCGGCCTCTGAGCCCCCGCGGCCTCGCAGGCCCAGCCCCCGCCCGCAGCGCCTCACCCGGCGGGGGAGGGGGATCGCCCCAGCCCCGGGGGGCGGGGCCGGGATCCAGTCGATCCCCGGGAAAAGGAGAGCTAGGGGATGGTATCGGGGGAGCCCGAGAACAGGGAACCCCGCAGTAGGGACGACAGAGAAAGGAGGGGGCAATGGGACAGGACTAGATTGAGGATCCGCTGGTTCCGTGGGCCGGCTTCGAGGGACCAGAAGGCGGTCCAGGCGGAGGATCCTAAGGATCGGGTGCTGGAGGAGGAGTCCACGTTAATCCCCAGGGGCCCGGGGCCCGGGAGCGCAGGATCCGCGGTGCAGGGGCAAGGGATCCAGCCGGAATCCTCGGGGAGGGGGAGGGATCTAGTCGATCCCGAGGGCGGGCGGGAGGGGGAGGTCCGGGGAGTCAGAGGAGGGCGGGAGCCAAGTCCAGAGCCCCGGGGCGGGGGTCAGCGCGGATCCTAGGAGGGAAGGCGGGGGTGAGGGGAGGCTTCGAGGGACGCTCAGCAGCCAGGAGGCCCGGACTCCTGGCTCCGCGCGCCAGGGCCCGCCCGCCCCGCGTCCATCCCAGCCCGAGAGTGATGATCCGCCGGCGGAGCAGCCGCAGCAGCCCCGCGCGTCACCGCGCGGCCGCCTCCCCCGCCCCCTGCCGAGAGAGCGGCGCACACCCCCCGCTCGCACCCGCCTGCCCGCCCGCCCTCCGGAGAGTGGGGGGATTGGAGATGGTGGGAAGAGGCGGGAGTGGACAGACGGACAGATGGATGTAGCGGGCCAGGGCAGGGTGGAGACACTCCCCCAGATCTTACACCCTCAGGGCTCTCGAGGTCTCGGGGAGACTGGGGGGGAGAAAAAGCTTAACTACAGGGGGCGGGGCATCATGCAAAGAAGGCGGAGCCTTCAGACATGGGGGAGGAGCCATTTGTGCAGTGGGCGGGGCTTACTGGCAATAGGTGGGGCTTTGCTATCTTTGGGGCCGCCTCTTTTTGGTAGTGGGTTTGATTTGAAGCTGAACAGGAGGAGCCTGTGGGAAAAGGGGCGGAACTTTGAGAGAAGACCGGGATCTTTGGAAATTGGCCGGAGCGTGGGGGTGGGGGGTTCGAAGAGGCGATCAACTTGGAAAGTGGGCCAATCCGTGACGCAAATCCCCTAGTCCCGCCCTCAACCCCGCCCCCCACTGCTTAGCTCCTCTGCTCCTAATTGGTGCTGGTTTCTCCGCCCGCCAGACGTCTTCGCCACTCTGCAGCGGTTTTACAAAGGCAGGTGAAGAGCTCAATGCTGAAATGAACACGGCCCGGATTGGGCGCCTGTGAACCTTATTTGCATGGGCGGCCGGGATTGGGTGGCCTCTTGGGTGGCCTAGGCGGCGTTGGTCCGGTGCGTCCTGTTCTACAGCTATGGCCGGGCCAGCTGCAGCTTTCCGCCGCTTCGGCGCCTTGTCCGGAGCTGCGGCCTTAGGCTTGGCCTCCTACGGGGCGCACGGTCAGGGGGCTGGGGACGAAGCTGGGACTGTGCTTAGGGCGTCCTCTGGGGTCTGCTGCAAGGGCGTAACCTATGGGAAGTGCCCGGCCGCCCGTTTATCAGACAGTCCGCTGAGCCCTAAACCTTTTAAGTCCCCCAGCTGGGTCCAATTGGTTCTCAGTACTGCCCGAGCGTGTTCCCACCAATCGGAAGCTTCCTGGGGGGGGGGGGGTGCCCTTTCTCGCCAATGTCCACCTGGGTCCCCCCGGATTGGGGGCGGTTAGGGCTGGCACTAGGACCGGTAACCTTTGCTTCTTTTCTCCACAGGCGCCCAGTTCCCAGATGCCTACGGGAAGGAGGTGAAGTAACTGCGCTGGGGCTCCCTGACTCGTGGGTCTACGAAGGCACAAAGTCTGGGGTCCCTGGGGGAAGTGGGCGGGGAGAGGGTGGGGCGAGTCGCGGATCTCTGGAGCAGCAAAGGCCAAAGGCTCTGTAAACCAAAGGCCTGGGGTCGAGCTGGGACTTCAAGGGTGGGGTGGGGCAAGGAACTTTGGTCCCTTGTGTCATCAGGGGATCTCAGACACCTGTATTGCCTACGATATCCCTTCGTTTCTCTTTTTCTTACAGCTGTTTGATAAGGCCAACAAACACCACTTCTTACACAGCCTGGCCCTGTTAGGGGTGCCCCATTGCAGAAAGCCACTCTGGGTAATCTTTCCCTGTGCCTAACCCTGATCAAGCCCCACACACTCCCTCTCAGCTTGCCCTGTTCTTAACAATCCTGTTTTCTGTGCTGTGTCTCCTTCAGGCCGGGTTATTGCTAGCTTCCGGAACGACCTTATTCTGCACCAGCTTTTACTACCAGGCTCTGAGTGGAGACCCCAGCATCCAGACTTTGGCCCCTGCGGGAGGGACCCTGCTACTCTTGGGCTGGCTTGCCTTGGCTCTTTGAGCCCCCTTTTGCTTAATTACTGGGTTTTCTGGGCAGTTTTTTTTAAAAGAGTTGGAGTAAGAAGAGGATTAAAAAGGAAAGGCAAATAAACTTTGGAGTCTTTGTTCATCTGACCTCTTGGAGGAGGAGGGGTGGGGATTCAACCTCTGAACTCCCTCCATTTCCTAAGACTTAATCAGTGAGCCTTAGGTCTGGGGATTCTGATCACTTCAAGTTAACTTATAATGTTCTTACCCTGGTGGGCATCAAAGTCATAAAGGATGCTTGAAATAACGCAGATTCCTACTGAGGCACTCTTTCAGGCCTGAGAATCTGTATTTTAATAAGCTCATCTTGTGGTTCTGATGCGTACTAGGTTTTTAATTTTATTATTATTATTATTATTATTATTATTTCGAGATGGAGTCTTGCTCTGTCACCCAGGCTGGAGTTCAGTGGTGTGACCTCAGCTCACTGCAACTTCTGCCTCCCAGGTTCAAGCGATTCTCCTGCCTCGGCCTCCTGAATAGCTGGGATTATGGGCGCCCGCCACCATGCCCAACTAATTTTTTGTAATTTTTAGTAGACACGGGGTTTTGCCAATGTTGGCAAGGCTGGTTTTGAACTCCTGACCTCAGGTGATCCGCCTGCCTTGGCCTCCCAAAGTGCTGTGATGACAGGTATGAGCCACTATGCTGTTGTTTTTTTTTTTATTTTTTTGAGACAGAGTTTCACTCTGTTGCCCAGGCTGGAGTGCAGTGGTGTGATTTTGGCTCACTGTAACCTCCACCTCCTGATTTCAAGTGATTCTCCTGCCTCAGCCTCCCAAGTAGCTGAGATTATAGGCACACGCCACCACGCCTGGCTAATTTTTGTATTTTTAGTAGAGATGGGGTTTCACCATATTGGCGAAGCTGGTCTTGAACTCCTGACCTCAAGCAATCCACCCACTTCGGCCTCCCAAAGTACTGGGATTTTAAAAAATTACTATAGGGTCGTAGTTTTCAGACCTGTTGTTATCAGCACCCACTTACTCTAGAAGTGAGAATTAAGGCAAGGCAAGATAGGAGTGTCATTAGTTACAAAATACTTTGGGGTTCAAAGCTGGGACAGCTCATGTATTGGGGATCAGAAAATGTGTCACAATGCTTGAGATGATCCTTAAAGGAGCTCTATTGTGTGGAAGAAACAATGAACAAAGAACAAGATGGAGAGGGGAGGGGTCTGGAGAAGCAGGAGTCTTCAGTGTGGGCTGAGTTTGAGTTAGGTAGGAAAGGAGTGAGAAAAGGTGGCAGGGCAGGCTGGCGTGGCAGTCACAGCATGTAGAGAACTGGAAGATATTTAGTGGGGACAGTATTTATTTATTGTGACAGAGTCTTGCTCTTTTACCCAGGCAGGAATGCAGTGGCATGATCTCAGCTCACTGCAACCTCCGCCTGCAGCGCTCAAGTGATTCTCCTGCCTCAGCCTCCCTAGTAGCTGGGATTACAGGTGTCTGCCACCGCGCCTGGCTAATTTTTGTATTTTTAGTAGAGACAGGGTTTCGCCATGTTGGCCAGGCTGGTCTCAAACTCCTGACCTCAAGTGACCCACCTGCCTCAGCCTCCCAAAGTGCTGGGATTACAGGTGTAAGCCACTGCTCCTGGCAGGGACAGTATTTATTAAACCAGTGTTGATCATGAGTCAGACACATTACAAGGAAGATCAACTGTGAGCGAAACAGATATCCCCTCCCTCAAAGAGTTTCCCACCTAGTACTGGAAATGGACCTGAAATAAGTAAACATTTATAAAATTTGCAAAACATATATCATTGCAAATTGTGCTGCATGTTTAAAGGCTTGAACCTGCGCGATGGCTCAAGCCTGTGATCCCAACATTTTGGAAGGCGGAGGTGGGAACATTGTTCCAGCCCAGGAGTTTGAGACCAGCCTGGATAACATAGGGAGACCCCTGTCTTTACAAAAGTAAAAAAAATTAGCGGGGTGCGGTGGCTCACGCCTGTAATCCCAGCACTTTGGGAGGTCAAGGCGGGCGGATCACAAGGTCGGGAGATCGAGACCATCCTGGCTAACACGGTGAAACCTCATCTCTCTGAAAATACAAAAAAAAAAAAAAAATTAGCTGGGCGTGTTGGCGGGCGCCGGTACTCCCAGCTACTCGGGAGGCAGAGGCCGGAGAATGGCGTGAACCCAGGAGGTGGAGCTTGCAGTGAGCCGAAATCGTGCCATTGCACTCCAGCCTGCGCGACAGAGCGAGACTCTGTCTCAAAAAATAAATAAATAAAGTAAATAAAAATAATAAAAACAAATAGCCATGGCCGGGAGCGGTGGCTCACACCTGTAATCCCAGCACTTTGGGAGGCCGAGGCAGGTGGATCACGAGGTCAGGAGATGGAGACTATCCTGGCTAACGTGGTGAAACCCCGTCTCTACTAAAAATACAAAAAAATTAGCCGGGCGTGGTGGCGGGTGCCTGTAGTCCCAGCTACTTGGGTGGCTGAGGCAGGAGAATGGCGTGAACCCAGGAGGCGGAGCTTGCAGTGAGCCGAGATGGCGCCACTGCACTCCAGCCTGGGCGACAGAGCCAGGCTCCGTCTCAAAAAAAAAAAAAAAAAAATAGCCAGGTGTAGTGGCCTGTGCCTGTAGCCTGTAGGACCAGCTACTCGGGAGGCTGAGTTTGGAGGAACACATGTCTGGTTCCTGACTCTTTTTTTTTTTTTTGAGTCGGAGTTTCGCTCCTTGCCCAGGCTGGAGTGCAATGACGCGATCTTGGCTCACCACAATCTCTGCCTCCTGGGTTCGAGCAGTTCTCCTGTCTCAGCCTCCCTAGTAGCTGGAATTACAGGCATGCGCTACCACGCCCGGCAAATTTTGTATTTTTAGTAGAGACAGGGTTTCTTCATGTTGGTCAGGCTAATCTCAAACTCCCGACCTCAGGTGATCCACCCGCCTCGGCCTCCCAAAGTGCTGGGATTACAGGCATGAGCCACTGTGCCTGGCCTCTTACTCATCTTTAAAATGAAGAAATATTGTGATCTACGAGTGTACCTCAAATTATGCCACCTCCCTGGATATACATGCTTCATTGGCTCCCCTTTGCCCTCAGAAGACAGTCCAACATCTCAGCACAAGGCCCTCCACCATTTGGCCCTGTCATCCTTATCTCTTTGCTGACCTTCTCACAATCCTCAGGCCAGCCCCCTAGGAATTCCTTCAGGTCTCTAACACACTCTCTTGCTTCAGGGAAGCCTGGAAAGCTGCTGTTACAGGATTAGGGAGCTCAGTAAGACTAGTGTTGGTGATAGAAATTCTGGAATTAAAAGTATGCAGATTGTAACTAGAGATACGGAATGAGATGAAATTACCTAAAATCTTCTCATTAGAGAAAGAATCTGCACACTTTTAAAAATGCATACTGGCAGGGCACGGTGGCTCACATCTGTAATCCCAGCACTTTGGGAGGCTGAGGCAGCCAAATCAAGAGGTCAGGAGTTCGAGACCAGCCTGGGCAACATGGTGAAACCCTGTCTCTACTAAAAATTTAAAAAATTAGCTGGGCTTAGTGGTGGGTGCCTGTAATCCCAGCTACTCGGGAGGCTGAGGCAGGAGAATCACTTGAACCCAGGAGGCGAAAGTTGCAGTGAGCCAAGATCATGTAATTGTACTCCAGCCCAGGCAACAGTGAGAGTCTGTCAAAAAAAAAAAAAAAAAAAAAAAAGCTACCTTCAGGCCAGTCACAGCAGCTTATGCCTGTAGTCCCAGCACCTGTAATCCTGGGAGGCTGAGGCAGGCGGATAACATGAGTCCAGGAGTTCGAGACGAGCCTGGCCAATGTGGTGAAACGCCGTCTCTACTAAAAATACAAAAATTAGCTGGTGTGGTGGTGCATGGTGCTTGTAATCCCAACTACTTGGGTGTCTGAGGCACGAGGATCACTTGAACCCAGGAGGCGGAGGTTGCAGTGAGCCGAGATCGTGTCACTGCCCTCCAGCCTGGGCAACAGAGCAAGACCCTGTCTCAAAAAAGAAAAAAATGCATACCTTCAGAAAAATTAAGTATGCCCTCAATATATTACACAGATTGTACTATATAAATCATACACAAAAATAGAAATGAAAAATGATGACAGCTGGGTGCGGTGGTGTGTGCCTATAGTCTCACCTACTCAGGAGGCTGAGGCAGAAGGATCGCTTGAGGTTAGGAGTTTGAGACTAGTGTGCTAAGATCAAGCCTGTGAATAGCCACTGTACTCCAGCCTGGGCAACATAGCAAATCCCCATCTCAAAAAAAAAAAAAAAAGAGTGACTTAAACTTTTCAATGACTTACTTACTATTGCACTGCAAATAGATTCCAAGTGCCATACCACTGTCTCCAAGGCCTGCGCTGGCCATCCGGGCCTTGTGACTCTTTGTCACTACATGGCATCCACATTGCCAACCCACCCCATTTTCTTCTGCCTCAAGATTTTGAGCTGCTCTTTTCACCCTGTTTTGCAGTTATTCTTTGTGCCTAGAATACACTTCTATACTTTGTGCATGCTTAGTTTAGCTTCGATACGATCACCTTGGTGAGGCCTTCCAAATCTGAAGGGGCACACCCTCCACCCTCCAGCTGTTCCACTGCCTCTCTGTGTTTTTCGTTTTGAGACAGGGTCTCGCTTTGTCACCCAGCTGTAATGCAGTGGTGCCATAAGGACTCACTGCAGTCTCCATCTCCCAGGGTCAAGCAATTCTCTCACCTCGGCCTCCCGAGTAGCTGGGACTACAGGTGTGCGCTACCATGACTGGCTAATTATTACTTTTATGTAGAGATGGGGTCTCGCCGGGCGCGGTGGCTCACAGCTGTAATCCCAGCACTTTGGGAGGCCGAGGTGGGCAGATCAGAAGTTCAGGAGTTCGAGACCAGCCTGTCCGGCATGGTGAAACCTGATCTCTACTAAAAATACAAAAATTATCTGGGTATGGTGGTGCGCGCCTGTAGTCCCAGCTGTGGGCAGCAAGCCACCCAGGCGCCGAGGCAAAAGACCGAGGACACGAGCTGTTCCAGTATAATAAAATATAAAACAAGAATAGTCATACCAGATATAGATCTTAGATATTATTATATATGAATATCATTAATCATTAGTTGGTAGTAATTACTCTTTATCCCAATATCATAATAATCCCTGCTCTATAATCATAACCTAGGAAAAACCAGGCCATACAGAGATAGGAGCTGAGGGGACATAGTGAGGTGTGACCAGAAGACAGGAGTGTGAGCCTTCTGTTATGCCTGGACAGAGCCACCAGAGGGCTCCTTGGTCTAGCGGTGACACCAGCATCTGGGAAGATGCCTGTTGCCAGGCAGACCGTGGTCTAGCGGTAGCAAAAGGTGTCAAGGAACAACACCCGCTACTTAGCAGACCGGGAAAGGGAGTCTCCTTTTCCCCAGGGGAGTTTAGAGAAGACTCTGCTCCTCCACCTCTTGTGGAGGGCCTGACACCAGTCAGGCTTTCCCGCAGTTATCTGGAGGCCTAACCGTCTCCCTGTGATGCTGTGCTTCAGTGGTCACGCTCCTAGTCCGCCTTCATGTTCCATCCTGTACACCTGGCTCTGCCTTCTAGATAGCAGTAGTAAATTAGTGAAAGTACTAAAAGTCTCTGATATGTAGAAATAATGGCGTAAGCTGTCTTTCTCTTTGTCTTCTCTCTCTCTCTCTGCCTCGGCTGCCAGGCAGGAAAGGGCCCCCTGTCCAGTGGACACATGACCCACGTGACCTTACCTATCATTGGAGAAGACTCACATTCTTTACCCTGCCCCTTTTGCTTTGTATACAATAAATAACAGCGCAGCCAGACATTCGGGGCCACTACCAGTCTCCGCGCATTGGTGGTAGTGGTCCCCCGGGCCCAGCTGCCTTTTATCTCTTTGTCTTATGTCTTTATTTCTATACTCTCTCGTCGCCGCACACAGGGAGAGACCCACCGACCCTGTGGGGCTGGTCCCTACACCAGCTACTCGGGAGGCTGAGGCAGGAGAATTGCTTGAACCCAGGAGGTTCAAGAAAGAGGTGAGATAGGGTCTCACCATGTTGGTTGCCTAGGCTAGTCTCGAACTGCTAGGCTCAAGCAATCCTCCTGCTTCAGCCCCCTACCCAGTTACTTGGGAGCCTACAGTGGGAGAATAGCTACAGCTCAGGCATTCAAGAGCAGCCTGGGCAACATAGTGAGATGCTGTCTCTAAAAAAATAAAAATATCCCAGCACTTTGGGAGGCCGAGGCAGATGGATGACCTGAGGTCAGGAGTTCAAGAACAGCCTGGCCAAAGTGGTGAAACCCTGTCTCTGCTAAAAATACAAAAATTAGCCAGGTGTGGTGGCAGGCACCTGTAATCCCAGCTACTCAGGAGGCTGAGGCAGGAGAATCGCTTAAACCTGGGAGGCCATTGCACTCCAGCCTGGGCAACAAGAGCAAAACTCCATCTCAAAAATAATAATAATAATAAAATAATAATAATGTGGTAGTATGTGCCTGTAGTCCCAGCTACTTGGGAGGCTGAGGCATGAGGATAGCTTGAGCCTAAGAATTTTGTTTCGTTTTTGTTTGAGACGTAGTCTCGCTCTGTTGCCCAGGCTGGAATGCAGTGGCGCAATCTCAGCTTGCTGCAGCCTCCACCTCATGGGTTCAAGTGATTCTTATGCCTCAGCCTCCTGAGTAGCTGGGATTACAGGCATGTGCCAACCATGCCTGGGTAATTTTTTTGTATTTTTAGTGGAGACAGGGTTTCACTGTGTTGGCCAGGCTGGTCTCAAACTCCTGACCTTCAGAGATCTGCCTGCCTGGGCAGAGTGGGATTAGAGATGTGAAGTGCTGGAATTAGAGATGTGAGCCACTGTGCCCGGCCGAGCCTAGAAGTTTGAGGCTGCAGTGATCTCTGATGGTGCCACTGCACTCCCTCCTGGGTGACACAGCAAGACATCAGTCTCATAAATAAATAAACAGGCTGGGTGTGATGGCCCACACCTCTAATCTCAGCACTTTGGGAGGCTGAGGCAGGTGCATTGCTGGAGCCCAGGAGTTCAAGACCAGCCTGGGCAACATGGCAAAACCCCGTCTCTACAAAAAATACAAAAATTAGCTGGACATGGTGGCACACGCCTGTAGTCCCAGCTACTCAGGAGGCTGAGGTGGGAGGATGCCTTGATCCTGGGAAGCAGAAGTTGTAATGAGTGGAGAGCATGCCACTGTATTCCAGCCTGGGCAACAGAGCAAGACCCTGTCTCAATAAACAAACAAACAAACAAACAAACCCTTAGAGGGGACCTCCAGAGTGGCCCAAAGGGGCTGGGTGCGGTGGCTCATGCCTGTAATCCCAACACTTTGGGAGGCCAAGGTGTAAGGATCACTTGAGGCCAAGAGTTCGAGACTGCCCTGGCCAACATGGCAAAACCCCGTCTCTACTAAAAATACAAAAATTAGCTGGGCATGGTGGCTGTAGTCCTGGCTGCTTGGGAGGCTGAGGCAGAAGAATTGCTTGAGCCTGGGAGGTGGAGGTTGCAGTGAGCCAAGATCGTGCCATTGCACTCCAGCCTGGGTGACAGAGTGAGACTCTCAAAAAAACAGAAAAACCAGAGTGACCCAAAGTTCTAGTGGCAGAGCCAAGGCTGGGTCCGCAGGCTCCTTCCTCCCAGTCCAGTGCTCTCACTGCATTTCCATCCTTCACCTCAGGTGGCATCTAGGCACAGGGAGAACCTCCACATGGAGAACCACTGCAGTACGTCTCACGTCTCTTCTCTGTCCAGACCCTCCAACACTTCCCATCTCAGGGTATAATTCAGTGGACTAAAAGGCCATGCGTGATCTGGCTTCTTGTGACTTCTCTGACCTTCCCCTCGTAAACTCCATTCCAGTCTCACTGGTCTTCTACCTCAGGACCTATGCCCTTGCCGTTCCCTCTGCCTGAAACACTTACCAGTAATCTGCACAGCTCAGTCCCCTCATCTCCTTTAGGTTCTGGGTCAACTATCGTCTTCTTTCTTTCTTTTTTTTTGAGACACAGAGTCTTGCTCTGTCGCCAGGCTGGAGTGCAGTGGCAACATCTCAGCTCACTGCAACCTCTGCCTCCCGGGTTCAAGCGATTCCCCTGCCTCAGCCTCCCGAGTAGCTGGGTCTACAAGCGCCCGCCACCACACCTGGCTCATTTTTTTGTATTTTAATAGAGACGGGGTTTCACCATGTTGGCCAGGATGGTCTCCATCTCCTGACCTCGTGATTCGCCCGCCTCGGCCTCCCAGAGTGCTGGGATTACAGGTGTGAGCCACCGAGCCCGGCCTAACTATCGCCTTATTGGTGATGCTTTCGCGGCCTGACCTTTTTTATTTACTTATTTATTTTGAGATGGAGTCTCGCTCTGTTGCCCAGGCTGGAGTGCAATGGCGTGATCTCGGCTCACTGCAACCTCTGCCTCCCAGGTTCAAGAGATTCTCCTGCCTCAGCCTCCGGCGTAGCTGGGACTACAGGCGCCTGCCACCACGCCCGGCTAATGTTTGTATTTTTAGTAGAGATGGGTTTTCGCCATGTTGGCCAGGCTGGTCTCAAACTCCTGACCTCAGGCGATCCGCCCACCTCGGCCTCCCAAAGGGCTGGGATTACAGGCGTGAGCCACCGCGCCCCGCCACGATCTTTCTAAAACACACATTTGACCTTCCTTGTTCTAAAAATGTCTCGGTGGACTCCTTGCTGCCCGTGGGGCAAAATCCCAGCTTCCACACAACCCGCCGTGTATGTGGACTGCACTCCGTTTCTAAACTCATCTCTTGCGCCACTCAGCCAGTGGCCCCCAAGGCCAAGACTGGTCCTGGTTCAGGATCCAGTCGAAGAGACTCGGCGGCCTTTTCTGACCGCGCTTCCTCCTCTGGCCCTCTAGGCGGCCTGAGCACGCTCACTGACACCGTTTGGCGGCCTGTCACCCGCGTGGCTGGGGCACCTGCGGAAACTGCTGGCGCTGCGAGGTGCCCGTGTGGGTCACCGCTGCGCCAGGGAGAGAAGACGGCGAGGTCGCCCCTAGGAGGCAGAAGGCGAGCCAGGAGCCAGTCCTGGAAGCCAATGAGTGAGTGTGAAGTGTGTTCCGCTGCGTCAGCGAGGCCTGACCGCCCTTGGGAGGAGGAGCCCAGGGGCCAGCGCGGCGCGGGCCGCCCTCGCCTCCCACCCAGGGCGCTGAGCACGCACGCCGCCGGCCTGGCGGGGTTCGCGGGGCCGGGCCCAGCCGCTGCCTTCTCCAGGCGCTCCTACTCTCCGGACATCTGCAGTCCGAGCGGAAGGGGCGGGAACGCCGGCGACGCCGAGGAGCAAAGCCCACACTCGGCTTCCCCGAGCAGCGGACGGCTGCTTTCCTCCCCGCGCAGACGCGCCGCCTAGGAGGGGGCGGGCCCGGCGGGTCGGGGGGCGGGGCCGGGGTCCGAGTTCGGGCCCGCCTCCGTCTCCGCCAGCTCCTGTGAGCCGCCGAGTGCTAGGCACCCGGGCTCTTCTGGGGGCTCCAGGTGAGCGGGGGCACAGAGGGGTCAGGGAGACCGCCCTCGAGGTGGGGCTGTCGGTCTGACCGCGGGTCCATCTGTCCTGCCGTCCGCCCACAGCCTCCTCCGCAGGATGGGAGAACAAAGGGAGGGGGCGGTTCTGGGGCCCCCGAGGGAATCCAGGGTCCCAGGTACCCAGTCCCGCCCACTGACACTTGCGTTTCTCCCCGAGTCAGAGGCGCCGCCCAAGAGACCCTGGGCCGGCGCCGGGCGCAGCTGCCTCTCCGTCTTTGTGTCTGTCTCTGTGTCTGTCTGGCTATCTCCGAGTTTGCCTCCGCTTCCAGAACTAAGCCACCCAGACACCATCATCCCGAAAACCCCAGCTCTTCTCCCATGGCAGGTAAGTGCGCGCAAGTCCGGGGGTCTCCGTTATCCCCCCACGGACTTGGGAGCCGGGTTTGAACACATCCTCCCGGAATGTGCTCGGACTGGCTGGGTGGGGCCCCTCCCTTCCTTCCGGGGAACCTCCACCCTGCTCCCCTGCCCCATCTTTCTCTGCCTCTTGCCACCTCGTTTCCCCCGAAGCCTCGCGGCCCATGGGCTGAGGAATAAGGGGATGAGGCCTTGGGTCCCTTTCTAATCTATCCTGCCCCCACCGCTTTACAGGCTACTTGCCCCCTAAAGGCTACGCCCCTTCGCCCCCACCTCCCTACCCTGTCACCCCTGGGTACCCGGAGCCGGCGCTACATCCTGGGCCCGGGCAGGCGCCAGTGCCCGCCCAGGTACCTGCCCCAGCTCCCGGCTTCGCCCTCTTCCCCTCGCCCGGCCCCGTGGCCTCGGGGTCTGCTGCCCCCTTCTTGCCACTGCCAGGGGTGCCTTCTGGCCTCGAATTCCTGGTGCAGGTGAGTGGGAAGGAGGGAGGGAGAATGACTGGGAGGGGACCTGGGCGTCCAGATGGGCCAGCTGATGTGCGCGCCGCCCCTCTCTTTCCAGATTGATCAGATTTTGATTCACCAGAAGGCTGAGCGAGTGGAAAGTAAGTAGAAGGAGTGGGAGGTTGGACCTTATGATGGTGGCCCGGATGGTGGGCTCCTGGGCGCGCGAGGCTCTATGAGTCTCCCCGTGTCACCCCGGGCAGCGTTCCTAGGCTGGGAGACCTGTAACCGCTATGAACTGCGCTCTGGGGCCGGGCAGCCCCTGGGTCAGGCGGCCGAGGAGAGCAACTGTTGCGCCCGTCTGTGCTGTGGCGCCCGCCGGCCGCTGCGTGTCCGCCTGGCCGACCCCGGGGACCGCGAGGTGCTGCGTTTGCTCCGCCCGCTGCACTGTGGCTGCAGCTGCTGCCCCTGTGGCCTCCAGGAGGTGGGCGGAGGGATGGGGCCGGGAGGGCGGGCCTTGGTGGGGCGGGACCTTGATGAGGTCCACCTGAGATGAGGCCTGGATCAGGTGGGAGTGGGCAGGTGGGGATGGGAGGTTTAGTGAGGGCCAAATAGACAGATGATAGAGCTGGGACCCCTGCCTCCGCAGTGACCCTGTCTGCTTCCCACTCCCAGATGGAAGTACAGGCTCCACCAGGCACCACCATCGGCCACGTGCTACAGACCTGGCATCCCTTCCTCCCCAAGTTCTCCATCCAGGATGCCGATCGCCAGACAGTCTTGCGAGTGGTGGGGCCCTGCTGGACCTGTGGCTGTGGCACAGACACCAACTTTGAGGTATCAGGAATACCAGAGGTTCTTGGGACATTTGTAAACCAAGATGATGCTTCCATGAGGCAGGATAGTTAACACTAAGGTCAAGACCCTGAGCTCATCAATCCAAATCCACTGTGACTCCGACCACATTTGCAGCATTCCTCCATTTGGAAATAGGATGGCCCTGTGCTCTTATAAAAGCATAACAACGAGGATTTCATCTTAAGGAGCAATGCTGATTATTACAAGTGGCCCTGAGATGGGCAGAAAAAAAATCTAAGGCCAGCCTGGATTTGGGGTGAAGGATGATTAAGTCTGTGTGGGCTGGGCCCATGTGGCTGCTGTGTATGAGTTTGTGAGCCCAGGCCCTGGAGCAAGCACGATTTTAACATGTTAACATCCTGTGGCCTGCCCTGCTAAAATAGAATCCAAATGTCCCTGCCATTCTGAAATCCAGTATATCCTTCTCACTGTGCATTCCTGTCGCCGGCCTGGAAGCTAGAGATCCCAAGTGGTGAGAATTTCAGTGAGGTGAGGCCTGGGAAGCACCTTGGTTTCTAGAAGACAAAGGCACTCCGCAGACCCTTGAGTTCTTTTTTTGTTTTTAGTTTGTTTGTTTTGAGACGGAGTCTTGCTCTTGTTGCCCAGGCAGGAGTGCTATGGCATGATCTCGGCTCACTGCAGTCTTTGCCTCCCGGGTTCAAGCAATTCTCCTGCCTAAACCTCCCGAGTAGCTGGGATTACAGGCATGCGCCGCCATGCCCGGCTAATTTTATATTTTTAGTAGAGACGAGGTTTCTCCATGTTGGTCAGGCTGGTCTCGAACTCCTGACCGCAGGTGATCCGCCCACCTCAGCCTCCCAAAGTGCTGGGATTACAGGCGTGAGCCACCGCACCTGACCGACCCTTGAGTTCTTTAACGGATAATTGCTTGTGCAGATAAGGGAGAAACAACAGGTATAATCCAGTAGACTTTCCAATGCTTCTAATGAGGTACACTACCTAAGGTTACTTTGCAAAAATGAGTCACCTTGGTAACCAGAGGGAGATTCCGTGATGGGAACCAATTGGGAATAAGATATAATAACTGCGTGATCTCCAGATGGGAATGTATAGGCTGTGGGGTTCTCATAGGGCCAGTGTCCCTTTTACATAATTATAAATGGTCCATACTTGGGGCTGTACCCTTAGGACCAGGCAGGAAGTGCCCCAGAGCTGTAGGACAGTGCAGGAAGGGGATGGGAATGACACAAAAGGAAATCACTGCAGTTCCTATCACTGGAGAATGAGCACAGGAAAAGGACCAGGAAGTCACAGGGAGTAACTACCCACATTGGCAGGGCCTGTTGCTGTGTGGCTCAGAGAAGCCAGTGGAAGTTGTGGTCCTCAAAGGCTACTTACTGCTGCCTCTCCCCACAGTAGATAGGCATGTATCTCCCCCTAGATGAGGCTCTCATGCAGTGCTGGGCAAGGCCCTCCCCTACTTTGCAGATTAGAGAAAAGGTACTCTTTGGGGTAGACATAGCCTTCTAGGAGCCTTCTTGAGTGGTGAAGTACAGCCAGGATTCCAGTAGCTTTCCTTGCCCTTTTGGCCAGGTTACTTTGTGTAGGGCACCAACCGTGCCAATTGTAAGTGGCAGGGGCATTGGGAACCAGAGCAAACCTAGCAAACAGCCATACCCTAAGGGGGTTGGATTGTCATGCTTCCATTTCTCCCACCACTGATGTTCAGTTATGTCATGCATCTCCTTTCGATAGCAGCAGATCTGAGTCTGAATCCTAATTTTGGGTATAGACTCAGCGTGATCTACAGTGCCTCAGTCTCCCCAGCTGTCATACTCTGTGATGGGAGCCAGTTGGGAAAGCGATCACCCGGTGACCATTAGAGGGGAAGATTCACTGAGTGGAGACCCTGCAAATTCATACATGCGACTGTGGGAATGAGCCTGGAGCAGGTGAGACTGGCTGCCTCCTCCTCAGTTGGGTCCTTCCTCCCTTCCTGCTGACAGGTGAAGACTCGGGATGAATCCCGCAGTGTGGGCCGCATCAGCAAGCAGTGGGGGGGCCTGGTCCGAGAAGCCATCACGGATGCAGATGACTTTGGCCTACAGTTCCCGCTGGACCTGGATGTGAGGGTGAAGGCTGTGCTGCTGGGAGCCACGTTCCTCATTGTGAGTTGGCTGCCCCTGCCCCCACCTCCTGCCTGTCCTTTGCTGTCATTCGAAGCTTTATGCATTTCCTGGCCTCTTGCTAGGGGAAAGTCAGGGATAGGTGCTGCGGGGGTTGAGGTTCTAGAGCTGGCCTGTGACAGCCAAGCTGGGCTGGCCCAGCCGGATCTCCTGTTGACAGTGGCCTCCTCTTAGGACTACATGTTCTTTGAGAAGCGAGGAGGCGCTGGGCCCTCTGCCATCACCAGTTAGAGGCCACCATGGTGTGAGGAGACCATCACCTCGACCAGAACTCCAGATGGTCGCCTGCCCTGGCCCCTCCTCCGCGCAGCCCCTTTCCTCGATGTACACTGCAGGGGACAGAAGGGGGCCCCCATCCCTACCCTACTCCCTGGCCGCCTGCCCCTGTGGTCCCCAAGGAGGGGTATGTATGAGAGCCCCTCTCCTGCTACCTCCCACCACTGTCCCAGCAGTCCCTCGGCACACAAGCATATCGGCTTTCACACTTTCCCCACGCACTCCCTCCCACCCCCTTCCAGGGCCTCTGCTCCAAAGGAGGCCTCTGGAACCCAGGACTCTGGGGTTTTACAAGAGGGCTGGGGTGGGGAAGGGCAAGCTGCACCAAAGACAGTGGACATAGCCACCGCCCCTCCCAGCATCTGCTTGGCCAATTAGTTCAGCCTCAGACCATGGCACTTCGATGGGGTCTCTACCTCCCCATCAACAGCTGCAGGGGGACCCCAGTGCCAAATTCCTCTCCCACTAGGGCCCTGCCCTCAGCTGGTGCTTGCTGCGATTCCTGTGCCTTATGCAACCGCCCTTCCTTCCCTTGCCCTAGGAAAAAGGCTGCATCTTTATATGTTACATTCATATAAACTTTGTAACTTTTTGGACATTGAAAGATGTATGTAATAGGGGAGGGTAGAAGGAGTTGGTATGGGAAAAAACAAAGGGGAATGTGAGAGCTGGGCTGGGGCAGGGGCTAGCCCATCTCATAATCCGTACTACCAGCATCAAATGTCCTTGAGTACAAGAGAGCAATCGTCATCACCCACGATGGCCCTGGACCAAACGAAGGCAGTTTGGGCCTATACCCCAAGTCAATATGGCGGCTTCCATCATCCAGGATGGCTGCCCTGTGGAGTCCAGTGTGGTAGCTGATGGCAGTTCAGGATGGCTGTTCACATGGTCCAGTGTGGCCCCTTCATCCTCTCTAGCGCGTAGAAGCTTCCTCTGCATATGATGTATAGCAGCTCTTTTCCTCCAAGTCCTCTTGTTTGAGAATATAGTGGGCAGACTAGATCCTTCTTGGCCCAGCCAAAGGAGCTTCAGCCTTCAGAAGCCAAGGAGCATGGGAGGGAGAAGACATTTGCCAGTGCCCAACCCTGGGCTCCTCCACGTGCCTACAGCAGGTGGGATCTCCCCAGGTGGAAAGTCTACCCCTGTCAGGACCTTGTTCTGGTTCTGCTTGGTCCCATGTGGCCAGGCCCTCAGGGGCCTAGGCTTTTCATGCTGGTGTCCATGCCCGCAGAAGCTGAGCTCAGGGCCTGGCTAGGACATAGCGGCTGGCAGCTGAGAGGTCCCACTGGTAATGCTCCAGGATGCGCCGGCAGTCAGCTCTGGACCGGCTACTCAGGTGGAAGAGCTGGTCTACCTGTGGAAGCAGGAGGGTGGGTTGCAGCTGACTGCCAGGTGGCAGGGGCAGGAGAGGAGGGACCCCAAGAGAAGGGGCTGGCTTTACCTTGAGGTTCCGGATGGCAGAAACCACATCTCCCCCAGTGGCTCCTAGTGCTGTCTGGCACTCCTGGTGGGTGACGCCATGCACACTCAGCTCCACCTGTGACAGACAAAGCGTCACTCAGGCCCCTGCCCCTGCCTGTAGCCCCTTCTGGACACCAGGCCATTTCAGTGAGACCTCACCTCCATAATCTTCCTCTGCAACTCAGGATCAGGCAAGAGGCCTCCAGAGAGGGCAGCGGCTTTACTGGTTCCAGGCGCTCCCATGGGGTGATTGTGTGGGGGTTTTCTTTTGGGCCAGGGAAGCCTCTCCCTAGGGGGCTGGCTGGGCTGAGGAGAGCTAGAGGATAAAGGTGGGCGTGGAGGCAGGCCTGGGGGTCCCTGGGGCACAGCTCTGGCTTGTCGAATTTCGGGGGGGCTTGAACCACCCCCTGTGGGACGAGGACCCAGGGACAGAACTGACTCCAGACTCCTGGAAATGCCTGCACAGTTGAGAAAGAAACAGCTTGAACTCGGCTGGCTGTAGCCTCCGTCTCCTGGGCTCAAGCGATCCTCCCACCTCAGCCTCCTGAGTAGCTGGGACTATAGGTGCCTGCCACTATGACTGGCTAATTTTTGTATTTTTGTAGAGACGGGGTTTCGGCACATTGCCCAGGCTGATCTCAAACTCCTGGACTCAAGCCATCCGCCCACGTTAGGCTCCCAAAGTGCTGGGATTACAGGCGTGAGCCACCATGCCTGGCCCCACTCTCTGTCTTCATCTGTGCTAAGCTGGATGGTTTTGCAAGCATTTGCAGATGAGCTAGCCAGCCGTGTCCCTGGGTGGTTCATGTGTCAGGTGAGACAATAAGACAGATGTGCAAATGGACACCAAGGCCTAGGTGGAGAGCCCAGAGAACTCAGAGCTCAGGACCCCGAGTGTGGAGGTGCTCTTCAGAAGGGAAGGCAGGAGGCTTCCTATCTTTTAAGATTCCACAGTATAGGGCCGGGCGCAGTGTCTCACGCCTGTAATCCCAGCACTTTGGGAGGCCAAGGCAGGCGGATCACCTGAGGTCGGGAGTTCAAGGCCAGCCTGGGCAACATGGTGAAACCTCATCTCTACTAAAAATACAAAATTAGCTGGGTGTGGTGGCGCATGCCTGTAGTCCCAGCTACTCGGGAGGCTGAGGCAGGAGAATCACTTGAACCTGGGACGTGGAGGTTGTGGTGAGCCAAGATCAAGCCACTACACTCCAGCCTGGGCAAAAAGAGTGAAACTCTGTCTTAAAAAAAAAAAAAAAAAAAAAAAAGATTTCACGGTATAGCTAGGATGCCAGCAGACAGAATTCAGAGGAAGGAAATAATAGATGCAAAGGCATGGATTCGGGGCAGGGGGTTGGAATTGAAGGGCTGGTCTTGATCTCCTCAGAGACCCTGGAGTCCACCACACCCACCTTTCATCCTCTCCAGGGGCACATTCCTCCTCTGGCCCCGTGCTGGGGGCGCATCCCAAAGATTTGCCTTCTTTCTGTCTCTGTCGGAGAGGGATCCAGTTCATCCTCCACACCAACTCTCCCCACCCCACAGATCAACATACCCTCCCCAAAAAACTCATGGGGGAACCCAGGAGACCCAGGACCCAGGGTGGAGGCTGCAGCTTCACTCTGGTCCTGTCCCCAAGCTCCCCTTCCAGAGAAGCTCCTGGACTTCATCAGTTCTCCCAGCCCACCCCTGCCCCCACCCTTTCAGGTCCTCACCCATCTACGCCTCCTGGGTGTTGATCTCCCCAGGTAGGGGTGCCTCTGTGGACTGGACGGGTGGCTGGCAAGCCCCCCGCATCTGCCAGCGTCACCGCCGAGGCTGGGAAGCTGCCCACTTTGAAGGTGCGACCATTCTGGCCCTTCCAGATTGTGGAGTCGGGGCTGTGGAAAGAGGAGCTGGTAAATAGGATGGGAATAAGTGCAAGAGTTAGGGCTGAGCCCTGGCCCACAGTCAGCTCACTAGGCTATGTGCCTTGGAGCCGCATCTGCCTGGAGAAAGGGAAGCCTTTTCCCTAATGCAATAAGGTTCTATGGGCCAGCAGTGGCTCCAGCAGGGAGGAGCCATGCTGGAGCTTTCAGGACCCAGTGGGGAGAGGAGATGAGACAGAAGAGCAGGGTTCAAGGAGCTGGAGAGAAGCAGAGAAGGGATCAGGAATTAGGTTGGGAGGGTATCCTCCTCTGAGGATGCTTGGGAGGTATGGGACTGTCACCTGCCCTCGATGACTGTGATGGCGTCACCAGTCTCCATCCTCAGGGCGCCTGGCTCTGTGACATCCTTCACACAGCATCCTTCCGAAGGCCAGGCCTGTGGAGACAAGAGGAAAGGATGGCTGGGCTTGTGGCCTGAATCAGAAAGGTAATATGGGAGCAGGGATAAAGAGGAGCCCCGCTCTGTATGTCGTCTGTGCTGGGCCCAGGGTGGGACTCTCCCTGTCCCCCCACTGTAATTCAGTGAGGGAGGCAGACCTGGATCCCATGACAAACAGGTCAGGGCTCAAGGAGCAAGAGAGGAGGGCCCTGGCTCTACCTGGGGGGACCAACAGGAGCGTCATCCTGCACACTGCTTTCACTCCACATCCAGGCCCATCAGATCAGCCTCCCAAGGCCCTCTGGGAAATTTCCACTCCTCTGCAGCCCCACCGCCTCTACCCTTATCCAGACCTCTTCATCTCCCTTCTGCTTCACAGCCACTGTTGCCTACCTGGTCTCCCAGCCTCAGCTGGGAGCATCATCCCTCTAATCCGTTCTTGCACCACACCAGAGTGCCGAAATGGGCAGAGTGGCTTGTAACTCCCCTGCCTAGGAGGCTTCCCTGGCTCCCAAATGCCTTCGGAGTAAAGATTAAACTTTAGTGGTAGAGTGTAGCAGCTTAGGGAACAGCTCTGAAGTCAAATTGACTGGCTCAAATCCCAACTCCTCCACTTACCATGTGACTTTAGGCAAGTCACTTAAACTCTCAGTGCCTCATCTGCCCATCAGTAACATGGAGATAATGATTACCTCATCCAGGCCGGGCACCGTGGCTCATGCCTGTAATCCCAACACTTTGGGAGGCCAAGGCGGGTGGATCATTTGAGGTCAGGAGTTCGAGACCAGCCTGGCCAATGTGGTAAAACCCCATCTCTACTAAAAATACAAAAATTAGCCAGGCGTGGTGGCAGGCACCTGTAGTCCCAGCTACTCAGGAGGCTGAAACAGGAGAATTGCTTGAACCTGGGAGGTGGAAGTTGCAGTGAGCCAAGATCCCACTACTGCACTCCAGCTAGGGTGACAAGGCAAGACTCTGTCTCAAAATAAAATAATAATAATAATAATTACCTCATCCAGTGGTTGAGAGCGTTAAATAAGCGAATCTGCATAAGCACCCATGTAAAGCGCACAGTGCAGTGTCCTGCACAGGTCAAGTGCTCTACGTGTTAGCTTAACACGCCTTGCAAAGCCCTCCATGACACAGCTCCTGCTCTCTCTGCAGCCTCATTACTTCTTTTGAGATGGAGTTTCGCTCTTGTTGCCCAGCCTGGAGTGCAATGGCGCAATCTCGGCTCACCACAACCTCCACCTCCCGGGTTCAAGCGATTCTCCTGCCTCGCGGCTTCATTACTTCTATTTCCCCCATCCCACGCTGAGCCCTTCTCTTCCTCGGCATGTCAACACGACTGCAACTGAGTGCTGCCTCCTCTATGCCCCTTTTCTGGCCCAGACACAGACCCCAGCCTTTCAGTCTGCATCTGTGTAGCCCCAAGCTGCCTCCCCAGGGCTCTGATCTCCCTGCAAGTAGGGACTGCATCTGTTTTGCTCAGAGCTGAGTCCCAGAGCCCAGCACAGGCATCTGGATATGTTAGTCTTTGCATGGAACCCTGGGAGAGCGAATGGAGGGAAGAGGGACTGTGTATCTGGTGAGGTCGGGGGTTCCCACCTCTTGCAGCAGCCCCTCCAGATGGGAAAAGCTAGGCCGGTCGGCAGGGTGGGGGGCCCAGCAGCGCAAGGCGAGGGAGTAGAGGGCCCTGGAGCAGAGGGGAGGCCTAGGCAGCCGGGCTCTGTCCTCCAGCCGCTGCAGGATGAGGTACGGTGGGACCCCGGCCCAGGGTTCCTCGCCCCCGGAGAACATCTCCCACAGCGTCACCCCAAACATCCACACGTCCGAGGCAGATGAGAAGGCTCCGTGGCGCAGGCTCTCTGGGGCACACCTGCCGAAGGAAGTGGAGTTGAAAGGGGCGGGACACGTGCTCCTTGGTGGCTCGCCTTCCACGGAGCATCCCCGAGTGCTCCCATCTTTCACAACAGTCCTCTTTGCCTAGGAGGATAACCCTTCTGGTCCCAGCCTCCCTCAGAAGCCCGGCCCCCTCCGATCTCCCTCGGCTGCTGCCCTCTGGATCCGCGCGGCTGAGAGCCCGACCCCCCGCGGGCCCGCGCTCACCAGGCGTAGGGGATGGGGCGGGGCCCGCCCATGACGTAGCGGCCCCGGGCACCGCCCAGAGGCCGCACCAGCCCGAAGTCAGCCACCTTGATGGTGCGCGGCGACGCCAGCAGCAGGTTGCGCGTAGCGAGGTCTCGGTGCACCAGCCCGCGGGCCCCCAGGTACGCCATGGCTCCCGCCAGCTGCCGCAGGAAGAGGCAGAGCAGGGCCACGAGCAGCGGGGGTGTCGGGGCTGGGGCCGTTAGGCGCGCGTGCAGGGAGCCCAGTGGCGCCAGCTCCATCACCTGCAGGAGGGAACACCACGCCGCATGAGCCGGACCCATGGACCCTGGCCGCCCACGCTCCTCCCGCACGGCTGTCCCGGGAACCAGCGGCTGGATCTGCTCACCATCTGCAGAGGCTGGCCCAGTACAAGGCCGTGCAGACGCAGCACGTGTGGGTGCTCCAAGTTCATCATGACCGATACCTCTCTCAGGAAGTCCCCCAGTTCTGTGCCCATCGGGCCTTCGGGACCTACCCGGAGGGACTTGACCGCCACTGGGACCTGGAGGTGGGGGGAAGCACCTTTAGGCATTGTGGGCATGAAGAACAGAGGGGGCAGCTGGCCTGGATGAAGTGGGTGGGATCCCTGGACACTCACACTCTTGCCACTGGGCAGCGTCCACAGCCCTCGGTGCACCACACCGAAGCAGCCGGAACCCAGCAGCTCCCCTCTGCAAACAGCACCCTCTGGGATCAGACATTTGAGGCCCCCCTCTGGCTCAGGGAGGTGCCGTGGGCTGTCCGAGGGCAGGGTGGGCTCCTTGTGTTCAGGGGCAAAACCTCCAAGGATCTGAAACAGGGATGGGAAATCCGGTATGCAGAGCCCTGCACCCCCCTCCCTGCCCCTCAAGCCACCTCATTGCCAGCCCCAAGCTGCCCACCCTCAACACACACCTTGTAGACCCAGTTCTTAGACTTAGGCCCGGAACGTAGCCGTTTCAGAGCTTCGGACAGTCTGCGCTGGGCTGTGGGAGGCCAGAATCAGGGCTGGGGTGGAGGTGGGGGTGGGGAAGAGTGCGGAGAGACTTACAGAGAAGAAAAGGGCTGGAAGAGGGTTGTGGTGGGGGAAGGCAACTGACAGGCTGTGGACAGAGAGACCAGGGCCTCGGGGCAGGGGTCCCTCACCAGGCCGGCCCATGCCAATGCCGTCCAGGTCCTCGGGCTTTACAAAGTCGAAGTGCTCTGGCCGAGTGACATTAAGCTCCTCAAGGATGGGCCAGTAAAACTGGGCCAACTGGATGTCCCGGAGCAGCTTCAGTAGCCACAGGGAGCCGGCCTCAGGAAGCATGTCCGGAGAAGGAGTCCCTAAGGATGATGGCACTCTCCTTCAGCTGTTCAGCCCAGGGTAGGTCCTAGAGAGACCGGGTCTCCAGCTGCACCTGCAAGTCATCAGAAACCCTCAGGTACAGAGGTAGGGACACAGCAGAGACAGCCAGGATCCCTGCCACTCACGCACACAAATCCCAGGTAGAATGTTCCCCGTGCCCACGGCATCCAGGTACTCTGTCCCTTCACCGCTGAGTAACCTGCCCTGCTCACACCTGCAATTTTAGCATGCTGTCTGCTCCTACTACAGACTCCAGGTATGTTACCAACCTGACTCTGAAATATCATGGCACGTCACACACCCAGACACCCAGAAACACTGCCCTTTTAGACCTGAGCTACACGGTGGCACACACTCACTCATACACACCTGAGACATCTCGCTTCCTCCAACATGAGACATGTTTGCCTACCACACACACTGGAGATGCCCAGATATGACAACCACACCATACCTCAGACATGTAGGTAGAGCACGCACACACACACGAAGGTACACTGCCTCCCACACACTGCCACACACACACACACTGAGACCTACAGATATACTGCAAAACATGGCCAAGACTCCCAAATACATGTCCTCTTTTTTTTTTTTTTTTTTTTTGAGATGGAGTCTCGTTCTGTCATCTAGGCTGGAGTGCAGTGGCATGATCTCGGTTCGTTGCAACCTCCGCCTCCCGAGTTCAAGCAATTCTTCTGCCTCAGCCTCCCAAGTAGCTGGGACTACAGATGCGCGCCACCACGCCCAGCTACTTTTTGTATTTTTAGTAGAAATGGGGTTTACCATATTGGCCAGGCTGGTCTTGAACTCCTGACCTCGTGATCCACTCGCCTCGGTCGCCCAAAGTGCTGGGATTACAGGCATGAGCCACTGCGCCCAGCCGATATATGTCCTCTTAACGCTGAGACATTCCAGCATGCGGCCGCAAAATGCCCAGGCTCATCCATGTCCTTCCATGAGATGTTCCTTGTACATACATGTCACATCCATGGGACATGGCAGTTCACTGCCTCCAAACACCTAGATACACTGCCCCACACGGCTAAGACACAAAGGTCCACATGAACACAACACACAGACATCGAGGTACAGTGTGCACGCAGCATACCTGAGCTTTGGGGGCATAGGGCCCTCTCAAGCCAAAAGAGGTCCACGGTCATTGCCTCTCCTCCACCAGAGGCAGCAACATTTGAAATCAAACCAGGCACTTGTGATGGCCGCTAGGCTTAGGTGCTGCCTATGGAGCCACTGAGGCTGTCAGGTACACAGTCCCACACCTACCTGAGCTCAGCCCCAGGCACAGATCCCTGCCGGCAGCCTGAGTCACTCGGTCTAACTTGGCTTCAAGGCAACTCCACCAACCTTTGTTAAATAAGGCTCTAGGCCTCTGGGTACTGGCAGCCTGCTCACACTTTCCCTAACACACACCTGGACCCGTCCCTTCCCCTACATTATAAGCAAGGAGGAAGAAGAGGATCGAGGCTGGGCCTAGTTGGAAACGCGCAGGTGGGCTCAGAACCGCGCGCGAGCAGGGGTTGGGTTGGGAAGGAGAAAGCCCAGGACCCTGGGGGACCCGGCCCTGCGCGCTCGGTGGGAAGCGGGGAGCGCAGGAGAAAAGAGACAGGAGGAAGGGCGGCTGCGGGAGGGAAGGACGCAGGAGAAGGGGACAGGCCCAGCGCCCCCAGGACGCGCCCCCAGCGACGGCTGCTCCGCCGGCCCGCCCCAGCCCAGGCCTCCTGCTCTGTCCGCACCCTCACCTGGTCAAGGCGGAAGCGGCGACTGCGGAACCTCCCAGGCTGCCTGAGCTAAATCCGAGAAGGCGGGACAGGAGTAAATCCCGCGGAGGGCGGGGACCTGGCGGCTGGCCCGGGGGCTGGCGAGGGCCGCACCCCGAGTTCCCTAGTGGGACAAGGTGACGGTCACCAGGGCGGCTGGCGGCCCCTCACTCCTCCAGACCAGATCGCCCCGACTGTGAGAAGCCCCCTTCCTTTCTGCCCTTCTTGCTTTCCTTCACGTCTTTCCAGCCTTCTCCGAATAGCTTCCCAGCCCTCCCCAGACTTCGCTCCTCTGTCTCTGTCCCCCATGCCCTCTCTCCAAATCCTTCACCTCTCAGCCAGGACCCCACCCCTTACATGAATAAGCGCCCAGTAGAGCTATCCTGTCCACGTACAGGGAATATAAGGCTAAATAGGACACAGTTCTACCCTATGGCAGGGGGTTCAGAGCTTCCTAGCACGCTTTACTTAATGAACCCTGGAATGGGGCCAGGGCAGAGCGATGTTGATGCTGGTACAGAGAGTTGGCCCTGGCCTGGACAGAGTCTACAGTTGAAGCTGTTGTTGATCACGGGCAGCATTCCATGCCTCAGGGCACTCTTCCCCATTACTGACACTCCTGGGCTTCATTCCAGCATAACGCCTGCCCTCCATGTAAGCTCTGCAGAACCCAGGGCCCTACACACTGCTACCTAGCCTGTGGCCACCGGGACTCAGTCCAGGACCTTGAAGAAGGCCCTGAGGAGGAGCATTTGTCTCCGCTTCTCTCAGGGGTCCCAGAGAGGAAGCTGCCAGTCTTAGGACATCTAGTCTGCCCCCTGTCCCAAGGAAGGATGCATGAACATAGCAGCTGCTGTCCCAAGGGTCCCCTGGAGGGAAAAGCCCTCCCAGTCTTGGTAAACACGTAGGATGTCTGATCCCAACTGCCACCTCTGCGTTTCCCAGCCTCGGGTCCTCTTCTTCCTCCTTGCTTATAATGTGGGGTAAGGGAGGGGTCCAGATGTCTGTAAGGGGATGTGTGAGCAGGCAGCCAGTACCCAGAGACCCAGAGCCTTATTTAATAAAGGTTGGTGGAGTTGCCTTGCAACCAAGTTAGACTGAGTGCCTCTCAGGCTGCCAGCAAGGATCTGTGCTTGGGGCCAATCCCTATGTGGATCCTACGTGGGATAGGAAAATCCTCATAATGCTGTTCCATGGTGCTGTTTTCTGGCCGATTCTTTT
This sequence comes from Hylobates moloch, assembly GCF_009828535.3. Taxonomy (NCBI): domain Eukaryota; kingdom Metazoa; phylum Chordata; class Mammalia; order Primates; family Hylobatidae; genus Hylobates; species Hylobates moloch. The sequence goes on along the minus strand of NW_026652294.1, from coordinate 38,399,630 downwards.
GCCCTCCAACCAGGATCGCTCATCACGCTATAATTGTTACTGCACATCTGCAATCCCTGGTAGAGGTTCTGTAGCTCCACAGGGTAGGGTCTGGGCCTGGCTTGTTCATGCTTGTGTTCTAAGTACCTAGGACAGTGTGGGCATATAATAGGCCTGATACACGTTGGTTGTAAAGAAGTCTCCTCAGTCTAATCCTCATTGTTGTGTAGGTGATCTCTCTTTACTCCCTGCTTTTAAGATGTCATTGGTGTTTTGTAGTTTTGTCACAATGTATCTAGATATTTATTTATTCTATATATTCTGCTCAATATGTTGTATTTCCTGTATGTATGAATTCACATCTTTTACCATATTTTGTCTTATTGGAAAGTTCTCAGAAACCATCCAGATATTATTTTTCCTCTGTCCTCTGTGCTCTCTCCTTTGCCAACTCTGATTAGGAGTGTTCTAGACCTTTTCATTCTGTACTCCATGTCTTTTAACCTGTCTTCTGTATTTTTCATCTCTTTGTGTCTTGGTGATACATTCAGGTAATCTCTTCCAATCTGTCTTCTAGTTCACTAATTCTCTCTTTGGTTACATCTGATGTGCTGTTTAATCCTTACGTGGAAGGGTTTTTTAATTTTATTTTTTGGTTGTTGTTATATTCATATGAAAATTACTCTACTTGGCTGGGCATGGTGGCTCACGCCTGTAATCCCAGTGCTTTGGGAGGCCGAGGCGGGTGGATCATGAGGTCAGGAGATCGAGGCCGTCCTGGCTAACACGGTGAAACCCCGTCTCTACTAAAAATACAAAAAAAAAAAAATTAGCTGGGCCTGGTGGCAGGCACCTGTAGTCCCAGCTACTCGGGAGGCTGAGGCAGGAGAATGGCGTGAACC
>NW_026652294.1:38391329-38398649 GCF_009828535.3 Hylobates moloch | reverse complement strand
TCCCAAAGTGCTGGGATTACAGGCTTGAGCCACCGCGCCCGGCCTCACCCGACGGATTTCTGTATATTTTGTAGAGACGGCGTTTCGCCATGTTGCCCAGGCTAGTCTGGAACGCCTGGGCTCAAGCGATCCTCTCGATGGGCCTGATAATTTTAAAAGCCTTGCCTTCCTCAGATAAAAAGTTTTTCTTTTCCTACAAGATAAGGCAGATAGTAAAGGGCACAGGCCTCTCTCTGAGCTGGACTTCTGTGGGCTCCGGGTCAACATCTTTGTGGCCAACATCGCAGATAAGCGGGGGTGGGAGTTGCAATCATGCCCACAAGCAACAGAGGAAAGAGAGGAACCTCGCCCTCTTCCCCTCACGCCCCGGCCCCCCAAGCCTGCTCACTAGCTCTCTCCTCCTCCTTCCACCCGCAAGGAACCCTCCAGCCCACTTCCTGTGATCCTTTCCGGAGCCCTTCAGCCTGGCTGGCTCTCCAGCCATCTCGGAAAGCTTCTCTTTCCTCCCTCCATACTCGCAGGTTCAGCTACAGAGGTAACTGCAGGCTCAGGTTCTCCAGGGTGGCCAGCCCACCAGCCCACCGTCCCGGTGCAGCAGTGCCTCTCCCGCGACAGCTCCACCGCGAGCCTAGCGGGTTCCCGACCTTGCTCCCCAGCACGTCCTCTCCAAGCCACGGTCTCACCACCCTCCAGCAGCCTCGGGCGACACCAAAGGGAGCAGAGCGCTGGAGCTCCTCGAGGTCCCACCGACCCTAGCGGGGCTCCCCGCATCCTCCGGGGCATGGCCAGGCCCCGCTCTGGCCCCGCGCCCGCCTCTCCCGCGGGGCTGCCCCTGGCTCTCTGCGGGAGACCCGGACTCAGTGAGTGAGCGCAGCGATTCCTGCAGCGGGGTCTCAGCACGTCTTCTGGCCGGACTCTGGGGTCTCCTGGCCTGGCTATGTCTCCTGGTTCTCGGCGCTCGCCTCCCACGCGGGGCGGAGTGTGGGAGTGGGCTGCTCCCGCGGAAGAATCCTGGGGAAGTTGAGGCACTGGCTCCCGCTGTCCAGAACACTGCCATTCCGACGTCCCCTGAGCGCGCCACTCCTCCTTCCCACCCACCCGCAGCACTTTCGAGGTCGCAACGGCAGTCACCAGCTCCCGGGGCCTGCGTTCAGCTGCTTGATCCGGCTAGGTTTGGCTTCGGACCCGAATGGGTCGGCTCCACGCCCGATGGAGTTTTTCAAGCTGGTGCCTGCACGTGTCCCCGCCGCGGGGCATGGAGCCGTGGGCTGCGCCCGAACTGCCTCACAACTACCGCTGACCGAAGCCTCTCCCACTCCGCCCACCGTTAGAAACCTGAAGCTGCCCTCTGTGAGAAAGCGTTGGGATTGAATCCAGACTTTTGGGGAACCTTAACAATAAAGAATACAAAATATTGACTAAAAATTGGATTTGAAAGTGACGCTGAGTTGTTGTTGTTTTAGACGGAGTCTCACACTGTCGCCCAGTCTAGAGTGCAGTGGCGTGATCCCGGCTCACCGCAACCTTCGCCTCCCGGGTTCAAGCGATTCTCCTGCCTCAGCCTCCCGAGTAGCTGGGACTACAGGCGTGTGCCACCACACCCGGCTAATTTTTTATATTTTTAGTAAAGACAGGGCTTCACCATATTGGCCAGGCTGGTTTTGAATCCTGGATCTGATGATCTACCCCCTTCGACCTCCCCAAGTGCTGGGATTACAGGCGAGGCACTGCGCCCAGCTACTCTTCCTTGATTTAAGACAACCCTTGGTTATTGTGATTGGGTCGAGATGGGTATGTGTCCCAATTTGGACCAATGAGTTCAGAGGCAGTTAATTCGAGACTCACCCAAGAGCCACTTGAATGAGCCATTCTCTCTTCCTCTGGACATTGTGGTGTGAGGATATAAGGTTTGGATCAGTGGCTGCCATTTTAGTGCAGTGAGAGGCAGCTTGGAGTTGCTAGGGAGGCCACTGGATACAGCCTGATGAAGGAGCCAACACCACAAAACTGGAAATGGAGAGACAAGGGGAAAGCCAGGTCCTTGTTATCATCACTTGTGTTCCAGGATCAAGTCTCATCTGAAGCTTATATCTTGATTTTTCAGTTATTTTTGTTTGTTTGTTTGAGACAGGGTCTCGCACTGTTGCCCAGGCTGGAATGAAGTGGCACGTTCTCAGCTCACTGCAACCCTCTGCCTCCTAGGTTCAAGCTATTCTCATACTTCAGCCTCTTTAGTAGCTGGGACTACAGGCACGCGCCACCATGCCAAGCTAATTTTTTTTTTTTTTTTTTTTTTAGATGGAGTCACACTCTGTCGCCCAGGCTGGAGTGCAATGGCATGATCATGGCTCACTGCAACCTCTGCCTCCCGGGTTGAAGTGATTCTGTTGTCTCAGCCTCCTGAGCAGCTGGGATTGCAAGTGCCTGCGATCATGCCCCGCCAATTTTTGTATTTTAGTAGAGATGAGGTTTCACCATGTTGGCCAGGCTGGTCTCAAACTCCTGACCTTAGGCGATCTGCCTGCCTCAGCCTCACAAAGTGCTGGGATTACAGGCATGAGCCACTGAGACTAGCCTGGATTTTTCAGTTCTATAGGTCATTAAATTCCCTTTATCCCTTAAACCAGTTTGAATCTCCTTTCTTTTATTAGCTACAGAGTCCTAACTGATTCAGATAAGCCACAATACAATAGTACTCTTAGCTATTCCAGAGAGGCCATTTATCTCACTGGCAGCTCTTCCTCTCCTGTGTGCATTCCTGTTCAGACTCTGTGGATCATGTAATGAAATCCCAAATGGTAGGATGCAAATCTGAGGTGGGCAGGTCCACCTCAAGTCTGCCTGCTTGTTACAATATGTAGCTTTGCCAAAGTTGCTTCAATTTGGTCCTCATCATGGCTTGCCATTTTATTTAAGATGAGACCGGGCCGGGCGCGGTGGCTCACGCCTGTAATCCCAGCACTTTGGGAGGCCAGGGCAGGTGGATCACTTGAGGTCGGGAGATGGAGACCAGCCTGACCAATATGGTGAAACCCCATCTCTACTAAAAATACAAAAATTAGTTGGGTGTGGTGGCACATGCCTGCAATCCCAGCTACTTGGGAGGCTGAGGCAGGAGAATCGCTTGAACCCGAGAGGTGGAGTTTGCAGTGAGGCGAGATGGCACCATTGCACTCCAGCCTGGGCAACAAGAGTGAAACTCTGTCTCAAAAAAAAAAAAAAAAAAAAAGACTAGATTGGGCATTTAGAATGTCAGAGTGAAGGCAAGCTGCAATTACAGTGCTTCATTTTGTGAAATACTAAATACCATCATTATCCTGCTGAAAGAAAAGCTGTTTTAATGATTTTTGATTTTGTCCTTGTAAGAGTAAAATCATGACAGATTGACATGGACAATTCTAAGGAAAAAATAAAATAAAAGAATACCAGAATGAAAATACAGAACATTGCATGTTGGTTTCATTCTCTCAGAAGAAACTGAGGCACAAAGAGGTTAAGTATTTCAGGTTCACAGAGCTAGCAATTGGCAGAGATAGCATCTGCATCTGACAGTCTCACTCGAGAGTTCTGGCTATATTCAAAGTGTTCTGGAAGCAGCATATATATGATGATCCATGGGGACGAGAAATAAATATTTAAAAACATTCCATATTTTTAATCTTTTTATTTTGAGACAGCGTCTTGCTCTGTTGCCCAGGCTGGCATGCAGTGGCGCGATTTTGGCTCACTGCAACCTTCACCCCCTGGGTTCAATTGATTCTCCTGCCTCAGCCTCCTGAGTAGCTGGGATTATAGGTGTGTGCCACCACTCCTGGCTAATTTTTGTATTTTTAGAAGAGATGGGGTTTCACCATATTGGTTAGGTTGATCTTGAACTCCTGACCTCAGGTGATCTGCCCACCTCAGCCTCCCAAAGTGCTGGGATTACAGGCATTAGCCACCACGCCCGGCCCCTTATTTCTACTCTTACTATGCCCTTTATAAAATAATATTATTGTAAATGTTTAAAGCTATTAGTGTAGTAGTACTTACATATGATTCATGGATAACATATATATGTGTGTATATATATGCATCTACATATCATTATATATGTACATACACATTCACACAGATACATTCACACATACATATATGTGGGTATCACAAAGTATTAGTTAAGTGACTCTAATACTTTGAATGTAATATTCAAAGTATTATTTGAATGTAGATTCTGAAATAATACTTTGAGAATCAGCAGGGTGGTGGCGGGGGTCAGTGGGCAGAGGAGTGAGGATTCCCCCAGAATGAAAGGAATTTCTCATAGACTCATAGTTCAGCCTCATAGTTTCACCACTGACTTTGCACTTAACTTCAATTACAAAGTCCCAGGGAAGAACTCTAGAAGGATCTAGCTTGGGTCAATCTTTTAAAGATGGTCTCTCTCAGGCTGGATCATTGAGATATGAACTGCAACTTTGCCTTTGGTTCAATGATCTCATCCTTTTGAGACGGAGTCTCTCTCTGTCACCCAGGCTGGAGTGCAGTGGCGCAATCTCAGATCACTGCAAGCTCTGCCTCCCGGGTTCACTCCATTCTCCTGCCTCAGCCTCCCAAGTAGCTGGGACTACAGGTGCCCACCACCATGCCTGGCTAATTTTTTGTATTTTTAGTAGAGACGGGGTTTCACCGTGTTGGCCAGGATGGTCTCGATCTCCTGACCTCTTGATCCACCCGCTTTGGCCTCCCAAAGTGCTGGGATTACAGGCGTGAGTCACCGTGCCTGGCCTAGAGATCGGGTTTCACCATTTTGGTCAGGCTGGTCTGGAACTCCTGACCTCAGGTGATCCGCCCGCCTTGGTCTCCTAAAGTGCTGAGATTACAGGTGGGAGCCACTGCACGCCTGGTCTTGGGTCAATCGCATTGAGTTTGAGTCACGTGTTCACCACTTTGCAGCCCCCACTAGAACCACAGTAATGAGTTTTCAGGCATCAACCAATAGGAGACAAGCATATGTAGATCAAAATAGTACCATTATCACTGGTAAAGATGTTTGTAAATGTGGCTTTATTTTCTCTGGTCAAATTGGCTTTTTAATAATTCACCCTTGCCGGGCGCTGTGGCTCCTGCCTATAATCCCAGCACTTTGGGAGGCCGACGCGGGTGGATCACCTGAGGTCGGGAGTTCGAGATCAGCCTGACCAACATGGAGAAACCCCATCTCTAATAAAAATACAAAATTAGCCGGACGTGGTGGCACATGCCTGTAATCTCAGCTACTCGGGAGGCTGAGGCAGGAGAATCACTTGAACCCGGGAGGCAGAGGTTGTGGTGAGCCAAGATCACCCCATTGCACTCCAAACTGGGCAACAGAGTGAAACTACATCTCAAAAAAAAAAAAAAAAAAAAAAATTTACCCTTGATTGCCTAGTCCTGGGGAGCTTTTACTGTGTGACCAAGAGCAGACAGGAACACATGCCTGTTCCAGGTGAGCAGGTTGCCAAAAGAGAACCCACATGAAGCTGAACCACCACATGTCCCTTCGTCCCAAACCCACTGTGTTAATTATTTGCCCCATTAATGAAATAGTTGCATTTCTTCTTCTGGGAACATGGTGGGCTCCCTCTTAGAGTGAAGTGCAGGTATGTGACTTGCTTTAGCCAGTTACATGTCATTAGTTGTGACGTGTGTCACCTCCAGTTGGGAGCTTTAAGAGCCTGTGTTTGATTGGCCCCACAAACTCTTTTTCTATTTGATATGGCAAGTTACTGGTCCAGGTGGTACCTGCTTCATTATCCTATGTTCTGGAATGAGGACAACATGGAGAGGAGCCCCAAGACAACAGTGACATGGAGCTTGAGCAACAAAGAAATCTTTGCTGTTTTAAGCAACTGAGATTTTGCAGTTGCTTGTTACCACAGCATAACCTTGCCTATCCTGATTGCTACATTCACCAATCAGATAAGGTGCTCCATCTTCTTTGGGGGAGGAATGAAGAAGTAGGGAGAAAAGTTAGGGGTTTTCTTCTATCTACCTGGAAATATGAATGGGAAGTAAATGCCTCTTCCTAATACATATTATTAAAATGAGGATGGAGGAGCACTTCCCAAAAGGAAAAATGGATCAGTCTGGATTATGGTTATATGCAGCAGAATACAACTTTGGTGATGTTTGTAGAAAATGGTGTTTGCGGACAGGATGTTGGATAGTCACCGAGTCTCCAGAAAAGCTGGAGAATTGAGCCCATAAAACGGGCAGGAGTGTGGGAGGTAACACAGTCCAAGCTACCACCAAAAGCACTCCACAGAACTGGTCTGTCAAGCATGCACCATAGATTCACACGACTTTCACCCCCTGCCACTGGGTGTCCTGGTCAGCATGACAACAAAGCCCACAGTGACAGGAATGCCCACAACAGATGCTGCTGCTTGTACCGCTGACAGTGCCACTCCTGGCCCTGCTGCTGTCACCACTGTAAAATAGACTCTCCTCTGTCCCTGCTTTGTGTCACTGGCTCCCAAGTTTAAGTCCAGGGACATTGTGTCTGTTTGGTTGATCCTAGGTCATGTAATTAGATCAGTAGTTGGGAAAGTGAACCTTTGGCTTGTTCAACTTCTGCAGTTGGACCAGGGCTGTCTCCAGACTAGGGCTTTTTTTTTTGGGGGGGGGACAAAGTCTTGTTCTGTTACCCAGGCTGGAGGGCAGTGGTGCGATCTTGGCTCACTGCAACCTCTGCCTCTTGGGTTCAAGCAATCCTCCTGCCTCAGTCTCCCAAGAAGCTGGGATTACAGGTGTGTGCCATCATGCTCAGCTGATTTTTGTATTTTTAGTAGAGATAGGGTTTTGCTATGTTGGTCAGGGTGGTCTCAAACTCCTGCCTCAAGCAATCCATCTGCCTCAGCCTCCCAAAGTGCTGGGATTATAGGTGTCAGCCACTGTGCCTGGCCATGAGGTCTCTTTAGATCTGGTGGCCCTCTGCTGCTTCCAAGTCATGTTTGGGCCATGAGACTATTTTGGAAAGCTGCCCAAGCTCCTGTATGCCTAGATGCCATTTAATCATCATTCCCTGGTGTTGGCAGCTTCCCTGACGGTGCTGCAGGGGGCAAGTGCATGTCTGTCTCTGTCCTCTCCACTACTCTGGGGCATTCTTCTCATGCTGGGGGAGATCCCCACTCCTCTGACCACTGTCCGCCTACCCTACTCTGAGGATTTTCCAGGATGCTTTGAATATATCCGGAGTGAGACTGGACAGTTCAAATGCTGGTTCTGTGACTTAGAGCAAATGACTTAGCCTTTGTGCCTCAGTTTTTTCTGCTGAAAAACACCGATAATAGGCTGGGC
>NW_026652294.1:38377041-38391229 GCF_009828535.3 Hylobates moloch | reverse complement strand
CTGACCTCAGGTGATCCACCCACTTCAGCCTCCCAAAGTGTTGGGATTACAGGCGTGAGCCACCGTGCCCTGCCGAAAATTACTCTACTTTCTTGTCTTTTTCTTTTTCTTTTTTTTTTTTTTTTGAGATAGAGTCTCGCTGTGTCGCCCAGGCTGGAGTGCAGTGGCCCGATCTTGGCTCACTGCAAGCTCCGCCTCCTGGGTTCATGCCATTCTCCTGCCTCAGCCTCCTGAGTAGCTGGGACTACAGGTGCCCGCTGCCTCGCCTGGCTAATTTTTGTATTTTTAGTAGAGACTGGGTTTCACCATGTTGGCCAGGCTGGTGTCGAACTCCTGACCTCGTGATCTGCCCTCCTCGGCCTCCCAAAGTGCTGGGATTACAGGCGTCGGCCATCATGCCTGGCCCTACTCTACTTTTCTTTTTCTTTCTTTCTTTTTTTTTTTGAGACAGAGTCTCTCTCTCTGTCGCCCAGGCTGGAGTGCAGTGGCACAATCTCGGCTCACTGCAACCTCCACCTCCCGGGTTCGAGCAGTTCCCTGCCTCAGCCTCCCAGTTAGCTGGGACTACAGGCGCCTGCCACCATGCCTGGCTAATTTTTGTATTTTTTTAGTGGAGACGGGGTTTCACCATATTGTCCAGGCTGGTCTTGAACTCCGGAACTCGTGATCCACCTGCCTCAGCTTCCCAAAGTGCTGAGATTATAGGCATGAGCCACTGCACCCGGCCCCTACTCTACTTCATTACGCTATTTTACTGAGATATAATCTATAGTCAGTAACATGTACGCATTTAACTGTACAATATGATGAATTTCAACAAATGTACACATCTATTAATGTGGCTAAAGATCCAGAACATTTCTTTCATCCCATAAAGTTCCCTTGTGTCTATTTTTAGTCAATTTCATCCCCCAGAAGGAACTACTACTCTGATTTTTAGAACCCAATGATCTGGCCAGGCGTGGTGGCTCACGCCTGTATTCCCAGCACTTTGGGAGGCCGAGGCAGGTGGATCACCTGAGGTCAAGAGTTCGAGACCATCCTGGCCAACATGGTGAAACCCTGTCTCTACTAAAAATACACAAATTAGCCAGGCGAGGTGGCAGGCTCCTGTAATCCCAGCTACGTGAGAGGCTGGGGCAGGAGAATCGCTCCAACCTGGGAGGCAGAGGTTGCAGTAAAGCGAGATCATGCCACTGCACTCCAGCCTGGGCAACAGAGTGAGGCTTTGTCTCAAAAAAAAAAAAAAATTGCTGGGCACGGTGGCTCAAGCCTGTAATCCCAGCACTTTGGGAGGCCGGGCAGATCATGAGGTGAAGAGATCGAGACCATCTTGGCCAACATGGTAAAAACTCATTTCTACTAAAAATACAAAAATTAGCTGGGCGTGGTGGCATGTGCCTGTAATCCCAGCTACTTGGGAGGCTGAGGCAGGAGAATCGCTTGAACCCAGGAGGCGGAGGCTGCAGTGAGCTGAGATCGCGCCACTGCACTCCAGCCTGGTGACAGAGTAAGACTCCATTCCCCCCACCCCCACAAAAAAAAAGGATAAAAAAAAAATAATGACCACTTTACCTGCTCTTGATCTTATAAATGGAGTGCTTATTCAGTTTTTTTGTTTTTGGCTTATTTCACTCAACACAATCTTTTTGAGATTCATCTATGCTGTTGTATATATTAGTAGTTATTTTTTATTATGAAGTAGTAGTCCATTATATAAATATATTACTTTTCAAATCTAGTATCCTAATGATGGATATTTGAATTATTTTTATCCACTGGAGTTTTTTTTTACAGCTTTATTGAGGTATAATTGACATTCAATAAACTGTCCATATTTAAAGCTTGTGATGTGATAAGTTTTGACAAATGTGTGCACTCATGAAACCCTCACCATAGCCACAGTAATGAACATATTGTCACCTCTAAAGTTTCCTTATGTCCCTTTGTAATCTCTTCTGCCTCTCATTCCTCAGACAACCACTGATCTGTTTCCGTCACTCTAGACTAGCTTGCATTCCCTAGAAGTTTATGTAAATAAAATCGTACAGTATGCATTATTTTTTGCCTGCCTTCTTTTACTCAGAATAACTATTTTGAGATTCATTCAAGATATTGTATGCATCATCAGTATTCATCCCCTTTTAGTGCTGAGTAGTATTCCACTGTATGGATGTATCACAATTTGTTTATACATTCACCTGTTCATAAACATTTGGGTTGTTTCTAGTTTTCACCTATTATGAATAAAGCTGCTGTGACCATTCATCTTTAAGTCTTTGTGTGGACATATGTTTCCCTTTCTCTTTGGTAAATACCTAGGAGTGGAATGTCTAGGTCATAAAATTAGTATGTTTAATTTTTTAAGAAACCAAGAAAATTGTTTTCCAAAGTGATTTTACCATTTCATTTCATTTATTTATTAAAATTTTTTTTAAAAAAGGGCTTTTTTGAGACAGAGTTTTGCTCTTGTTGCCCAGGCTGGAGTGCAGTGGTGCCATCTCGGCTCACTGCAACCTCTGCCTCCTGGGTTCAAGCGATTCTCCTGCCTCAGCCTCCTGTGTAGCTGTGATTACAGGTATGCGCCACCATGCCCAGCTAATTTTTTTTATTTTTAGTAGAGACGGAGTTTCATCATGTTGGCCAGGCTGGTCTCGAACTCCTGACCTCAGGTGATCCACCTGCCTCGGCCTCCCAAAGTGCAGATGTGAGCCACCGCGCCTGGCCAAGAAAATTTTTTTTTTGAGACAAAGTCTCACTCTGTCGCCCAGGCTGGAGTGCAGTGGTGCCGTCTTGGCTCACTGCAACCTCCATCTCCTGGGTTCAAACAATTCTCCTGCCTCAGCCTCCCAAGTAGCTGGGACTACAGGTGCAAGCCACCATATCCAGCTAATTTTTGTATTTTTAGTAGAGACGGGGTTTTGCCATGTTGGCCAGGCTGGTCTTGAACTCCTGACCTTAAGTGGTCTGCCCGCCTCAGCCCCTCAAAGTGCTGGGATTACAGGTGTGAGCTACCGCGCCTGGCTATTTATTTATTTATTTATTTGAGACGGAGTCTCGCTCTGTCGCCCAGGCTGGAGTGCAGTGACATGATCTCGGCTCACTGCAAGCTCCACCTCCTGGGTTCACACCATTCTCCTGCCTCAGCCTCCCGAGTAGCTGGGACTACAGGCACCCACCACCACACCCAGCTAATTTTTTTAATATTTTTAGTAGAGACAGGGTTTCACTGTGTTAGCCAGGGTGGCCTGGATCTCCTGACCTCGTGATCCGCCCACCTCGGCCTCCCAAAGTGCTGGGATCTCAGGTGTGAGCCACCACCCACGGCCTATTTATTTATTTATTTTTAGCAATAAAGTCTCACTCTATCAACCAGGTTGGAGTGCAGTGGTATGATCATAGCTCACTGTAGCCTCAAACTCCTGGGCTTAAGCGATCCTCCCACCTCAGCCTCCCAAGTACCTGAGGCTATGGGTGCATGCCCCAATGCCTGGCTAATTTTTTTTAATTTTTAGTAGAGATAAAGTCTCACTGTGTTGCCCAGGCTAGTCTCAAACTCCTGGCTTTAAGCAATCCTCCCGCCTCAGCCTCCCCAAATGCTGGGATTACACATGTGAGCTGCTGCGTCCAGCCGGTTGTACCATTTCAAAGTCTTCCCAGCAGTGTGAAAGTTCCAGTTGCTCTACGTCTTCAGCAACACTTTCTAATTTGAGCCATTCCAGTGAGTGCCGTAGTGATATCTCATTGTGGTTTTTTGTTTGTTTGTTTAGATGGAGTCCTGCTCTGTCATCTAGGCTGGAGTGCAGTGACATGATCTCAGCTTACTGCAACCTCTGCCTCCCAGGTTCAAGCGATCCTCCTGCCTCGGCCGCCCGAGTAGTTGGGGCTACAGACGTGTGCCACTATGCCCAGCTAATTTTTGTATTTTTAGTAGCGACGGAGTTTCACCATATTGGCCAGGCTAATCTCGAACTCCTGACCTCAGGTGATCCCCTTGCCTCGAGCTCCAAAAGTGCTGGGATTACAGGCATGAGCCACTGCACCCAGCCATCACTGTGGTTTTACTTTGCATTTGTCTAATGATTAATGATGCTGAGTATCTTTTCATGTGCTTATTTGCCATCTATGTACCTTTATTTATTTATTTATTTATTTATTTATTTATTTATTTATTTGACGGAGTCTCACTCTTTTGCCCAGGCTGGAGTGAAGTGGGGCAATCTTGGCGCACGGCAACCTCCGCCTCCCGGGCTCAAACGATTCTCCTGCCTCAGCCTTCCGAGTAGCTGGGATTACAGGCACACCCCACCATGCCTGGCTAATTTTTGTATTTTTAGTAGAGATGGGGTTTTGTCATGTTGGCCAGGCTGGTCTCGAACTCCTGACCTTAGGTGATCCACCTGCCTTGGCCTCCCAAATTGCTGAGATACAGGTGTGAGCCACCATGCCTAGCCCCTTTTATTTTCTTAACAGTGTCTTTGGAAAATAAAAAGTTTTAAATTTGGGTGGAGTCTAATTTATTCATTTTTTTCTTTTAGTGCTTTTTGTGTCATATTTAAGAGTATTTTTGGGGGGCTGGGCAAGGTGGCTCACACCTGTAATCCCAGCACTTTGGGAGGCCGAGGCGGGTGGATCATCTGTCGTCAGGAGTTCAAGACCAGCCTGGTCAACATGGTGAATCCCTGTCTCGACTAAAAATACAAAAATCAGCTGAGTGTGGTGGTGCATACCTGTAATCCCAGCTACTCGGGAGGCTGAGGCGGGGGAATCGCTTAAACCTGGGAGGTGGAGGTTGCAGTGAGCCGAGATTGTGCCACTGCACTCCAGCCCAGGCGACAGAGTGAGACTCTGTCTCAAAAAAAAAAGTTTTCTTAAAACTTCAGCAATTACATTTTTCATGTCATTTTTTCAGCTAAAGATACTTTTGGCTCTTTAATGTCCCTTGTCATCTTTTATAGTCTTCTGTTGCTTTATTATTTAAAAAAAACTAATTGTGCCAGGAGCTGTGGCTCACATCGGTAATTCCAGCACTTTTGGGAGGCTGAGGCTGGAAGATTGCTTGAGCCTAGGATTTTGAGACTAGCCTGGGCAACATGATGAAACTCCATCTCTACAAAACATAACAAAAATTAGCCGGGCATAGTGGCAAGCACCTGTAGTCCCAGCTACTCGGGAGGCTGAGGCAGTAGACTTGCTTGAAACCAGGAGGCGGACATTGCAGTGAGCTAAGATCCTGCCACTGCATTCCAGCCTGGGCGACAGAGCAAGAGCCTGTCTCGAAAAAACACAAATAGTAATTAATTAATTGTTTTGGCTGGGTGTGATGGGTCACACCTGTAATCCCAGCACTTTGGGAGGCCCAGGTGGGAAGATCGCTTGAGGCCAGGAGTTCAAGACCAGCCTGGGCAACATAGTGAGACCCCTGTCTCTACAAAAATAAAATAATTAGTCAAGCCTGGTTGCATGCACCTGTAGTCCCAGTTACTCAGGAGGCTGAGGTGGGAGGATCGCTTGAGCCCAGGAATTTGAGGCTTCAGTGAGCCATGATGGTGCCATCACACTTCAGCCTGAGCAACAGAGCAAGACCTTGTTTCAAAAAAAAAAAAAAAAGAGAGAGAGAGAGAGAGGAGCTATGTTGCCCAGCCCAGGCTGATTCAAACTCCTGGACTCGGCCTAGCATGGTGGCTCATGCCTGTAATCCCATCATTTTGGGAGGCCAAGGCAGGAGGATCACTTGAGGCCAGGAGTTTGAGAATAGCCTGGGCAACAAGTGATTCTCTCACCTCAAATCAACCTCCTGAGGAGCTGGGACTACACCACAGGTGTGTGCCACTATGCCCAGCTTTATTTTTGTTTTCTTTTTTCTTTCTTTCTTTCTTTTTTTTTTTTTGAGACGGAGTCTCGCTGTCCCCCAGGCTGGAGTGCAGTGGCGTGATCTCTGCTCACTGCAGGCTCCGCCCCCCGGGTTTACGCCATTCTCCTGCCTCAGCCTCCCGAGTAGCTGGGACTACAGGCGCCTGCCAGCACGCCCGGCTAACTTTTTGTATTTTTAGAAGAGACAGGGGTTTCACCGTGTTAGCCGGGATAGTCTCCATCTCCTGACCTCATGATCCGCCCACCTCGGCCTCCCAAAGTGCTGGGATGACAGGCGTGAGCCACCGCGCCCGGCCCTTTTTTTTTTTTTTTTTTTTCGGATAAGGTCTTGCTCTGTGGCCCGGGCTAGAGTACAGTGATGCAATGTGATCATAGCTCACTGCAGCCTCAAACTCCTGGGCTCAATCGATCCTTTCACCTCAGCCTTCTAAGTAGCTCAGATTCCAGGCATGCACCACCATGTCCAACTAATTTTTTATTTTTATTTTTGTATAGACGGGATCTTGTTGCTTTCTCATTTTTCATTTCACATTCTCTCTTTTGGTTGTTGTTTTTTTTTGGTTTTGGGAGCGTGTTGTTGTTGTTGTTGTTTTGAGACAGTGTCTCACTCTGCCTCCCAGGCTGGCATGCAGTGGCATGATCTCCGCTCACTGCAGCCTCTGCCTCCCAGGTTCAAGCGATTCTCGTGCCTCAGCCTCCTAAGGATTACAAGTGCACGCCACCACGCCTGGCTAATTTTTGTATTTTTAGTAGAGATGGTGTTTCACCATGTTGGGCAAGGCTGGTCTCGAACTTCTTTTTTTTTTTTTTTTTTTTTTTTTTTTGAGACGGAGTCTCGCTCTGTCGCCCAGGCTGGAGTGCAGTGGCGCAATCTTGGCTCACTGCAAGCTCCGCCTCCCAGGTTCATGCCATTCTCCTGCCTCAGCCTCTCCGAGTAGCTGGGACTACAGGCGCCCGCCACCACGCCCGGCTAATTTTTTGTATTTTTTAATAGAGACAGGGTTTCACCGTGGTCTCGATCTCCTGACCTCGTGATCCGCCCGCCTCGGCCTCCCAAAGTGCTGAGATTACAAGCGTGAGCCACCGCGCCCGGCCTAGGTCTCGAACTTCTGACCTCAGGTGATCCACCTGCCTTGGGTTCCCAAAGTGCTGGCTGGGATTACAGGTGTAAGCCACCATGCCCAGCACCTCCCCCCTCTTTTTTTTTTTGAGACGGAGTCTCGCTCTGTCGCCCGGGCTGGAGTGCAGTGGCGTGATCTCAGCTCACTGCAACCTCTGCCTCCCAGATTCAAGTGATTCTTCTGCCTTAGCCTCCTGAGTAGCTGGGACCACAGGCATGCGCCACCTCGGCCTTCCAAAGTGCTGGGATTATAGGTGTTAGCCACCGCGCCTGGCCCTCCCCTTTTTTTTTAATAAGTAAAGTTGGAGTCTCATTATATTGTCAAGGATGATCTCAAACTCCTGAGCTCAAGCAATCCTTCTACCTCAGCCTCCCAAAGTGCTGGGATTGCAGGAATGAGCCATCATGCCTGGCCTATTCCACATTTTCTTTAATATTTCATTCATTGTTTTGTTTTTATTCCAATTTTTAATATCCTTATAGATCTAAATTTATAGTAGTTGTTTCTGCTGACTCTCATTCACGGTGGATTGTTTCCTTGTGTGTCTATGATTGTGAAATTATATTACATTTTATTATATTTTGTTTTCTCTTAGAGATAGGTCTTGCTCTGTTGCCCAGGCTAAAGTGCAGTGGCTATTCACAGGCACAGTTATAGTGTCCTGCAGTCTCAAGCTCCTGGGCTCCAGGGACCCTCCTCCTCAGCCCCCCGAGTAGCTGGGACTATGGGTATGTACCACTGTACCCAGTTTTTATATTTTATTGATCTTAATCTGTAGGAATTCCAAGTGCCTAAATTTGAGATGTTTTACTCCAGAGAGAAATTTCATTTGCTTCTGCCAGATGCCAGAGGTTGCAACCGACCTGAGACAGTTTTACCTTCTTTCAGGGGTCCCAAATTAATGCAGGAGTCTCAGTTCAGCTTCCTCACCTTGTAGTGGGTTTACAAATTAGTGTGCTATCCTCCCACCTCCGCCTTCCAAGGAGCTGGGACTGCAGCCGCGCACCACCAGTACTGTCCGAAGCAGGTTCTCAGTACATGTTATTAGGTGAATAAGTCCATAAAATAATGAATGAAAGCAGTAACTCTCATATAAGGAAGAACTGAGGGGGCCTTGGGAATGCAAAGAAGTGGATGAATGTTCTCACTGGGCTGAATAAAACCATGAAGGCAGACTTCATGAAAGAGGTAGAAGTGGCCGGGCAAGGTGGCTCACGCCTGCAATCCCAGCACTTTGGGAGGCTGAGGTGGGTGGATCACCTGAGGTCACGAGTTCAAGACCAGCTTGGTCAACATGGTGAAACCCCGTCTCTACTAAAAATATAAAAATTAGCTGGGTGTGGTGGCGGGCACCTGTTATCCCAGCTACTCAGGAGGCTGAGGCAGGATAATTGCTTGAATCTGGGAGGCAGCAGTTGTAGTGAGCTGAGATTGCACCATTGCACTCCAGCCTGGGTGAAAAGAGCAAAACTCTGTCTAAAATAAATAAATAAATAGGTAGTAGCATTTGAGCTGAGCCCTGAAGGACAGGTCAGATGTTGCTAAGCCTTCTAGGCTGAAGGCATGGAAGGAGCAAAGTCCAAGTTCTTGGTAGGAAAAACACAATCGTTCCATGAGCTTCTTCAGGGAAGAGAATGTGAAATCTGACTTTCCTTTGAACACCCAGTGTACTCTGGGAAGTACTAGAGGTCATCTGAGAATTGAATGAACGTGAGGCTAGGGCACATGGGGAGAGATGAAGGCAGATGTAGCCAGAGAGGTGGGAGCCAGAGCAGGCATCGATTCATCCCTCTAGCAAACTTTCACTGAGCCTCTACTCCATGCCAGGTTCTGGGAACCCAGGTGAACAAGCAGACACAATCTCCCCCAGGGGAGCTTAATTCTAGAGGGCCTGCAGAACATGGTAAGGAGCTTGGGCCTTACCTGAGGGCTCTGGGGGGTGGTCTTACACAGGGGAGTGACAGAATCAGCCTGCTGTGGAGACCGGGAGAGGGCAAGGGGGAAGCAGGAGGTAAAGCAAAGGGGCGCTGACCACTGGATTAGGAGAGAGAGACTGGGCCGGGCGCGGTGGCTCACGCTTGTAATCCCAGCACTTTGGGAGGCCAAGGCGGGCGGATCACGAGGTCAGGAGATCGAGACCACGGTGAAACCCCGTCTCTACCAAAAATACAAAAAATTAGCCGGGCGTGGTGGCGGGCGCCTGTAGTCCCAGCTACTCGGAGAGGCTGAGGCAGGAGAATGGCGTGAACCCGGGAGGCGGAGGTTGCAGTGAGCCGAGATCGCGCCACTGCACTCCAGCCTGGGCGACAGAGAAAGACTCCGTCTCAAAAAAAAAAAAGGAGAGAGAGACTGGCCTGCCGAGGCCCTGCTTATGGAGTGATAAAAAGGAAAAAAAAAAACAAAAACGTGTTTTAATACTCTCACATACCATTCTGACACCAGATGTGTGGGTTTTTTCTCCCTGCCAAGCAATTCTCCAATTCTCTGCAGACATCAACTGGGTGTCCTATAATTTAATTCGGCTCTGGCACTCAGTACCTAGTTAGCGCAGACCCCTATTTAAGGGCTCATTCTCACAGACTGCCCCTGACTTCAGATGCCAACTGCCCCTCCGAGCCTTCTGTCCTCACTGACCAGTTAGCACTCAGGGGTCCCCACGACCCCTACCTTGGGTTGAATAATTTGACAGAATGGCTCACAAAACTGAGGGAAACATTTACTTACATTTACCAGTTTGTTTTAAAGGATATTACAGGGCAGTCACGGTGGCTCATGCCTGTAATCCCAGCACTCTGGGAGGCCGAGGTGGGCAGATGGCTTGAGCTCAGGAGTTTGAGACCAGCCTGGGCAACATGGTGAAACCACGTCTCTACAAAAAATACAAAAATTAGCCGGGAAAAAAGGCCAGGTGCAGTGGCTCACACCTGTAATCCTAGCACTTTGGGAGGCCAAGGCAGGCAGATCACTTGAGGTCAGGAGTTTGAGATCAGCCTGGCAAACATGGTGAAACCCCGTCTCTATTAAAAATACAAAAATTAGCCAGGCCTGGTGGCACATGCCTGTAATCCCAGCTACTCAGGTGGCTGAGGCAGGAGAATTGCTTGAACTCAGGAGGCGGAGGCTGAAGTAAGCCAAGATCGTACCACTGCACTCCAGCCTGGGCAACAGAGTGAGACTCTGTCAAGAAGGAAGAAAGGAGGGAAGGAAGGGAGGGAGGGAGGAAGGGAGGGAGGGAGGAAGGAAGGAAGGAAGGAAGGAAGGAAGGAAGGAAGGAAGGAAAGAAATTACATCACAAAGGATACAGATGAAAAACCAGGTGGATGAGTTGCTTCCAGTAAGGTTTGCGGGAGGGATATAGAGCTTCCATGCCCTCTCTGGGCGTGACATCCTGCCAGCACCTCCAAGCCTTCTCCAACCTGGAAGCTCTCTGAACTCCATTGTTTGGAGTTTTTATAGAGGCTCAATTAGGTAGCATGATTGATTAAATCATTGGTCTTGGTAATTGAACTCACTCTTCAGCTCCGCCCCCCTACGTGGAGGCTGGGGAGGGGGGTTGAAAGTTCCAACCCTCTAATCACATGGTTGGTTCCTCTGGCAACCAGCCCCCATCCTCCAAGAGTCACACCATCAGCATCAGCTCAGGTATGGTTGAAAGGGGCTTATGAATAACAACAGATGCTCCTGGCACCGTCACTCGGGAAATTCCAAGGGTTTTAGGAGCTCTGTGCCAGAGAGCAGGGTAAAGATCAAATATATATTTCTTATTATATCACAGCATCACAGATGGAGGGGAGGCTAAGGAGACGGGGCACAGTGGGTTGGACTCCAGGCTCAGGTCCTCTTCACCCTATCTTGCCCCAGCAGGAAACCGGAGGCAGAGACTCAAGCCTGCTTTTAGTTTGGGCTTGGAAAAAAAAAATCCAGGGAATTAGAAGCCTTTTTTTTTTTTGAGATAGAGTCTCGCTCCTGTCACGCTTGGCTCACTGCAAACTCCACCTCCCGGGTTCAAGTGATTCCCCTTCCTCAGCCTCTCGAGTAGCTGGGATTACAGGCACTGCACCACCATACCTGGCTAATGTTTTTTGTATTTTTAGTAGAGATGGGGTTTTGCCATGTTGGCCAGGCTGGTCTTGAACTACTGACCTCAGGTGATCCACCCGCCTCGGCCTCCCAAAGTGCTAGGATTACAGGTGTGAGCCACTGTGTCTGGCCTAGAAGCCTTTTTCTTTCTCCCCTTCTTCCTATATATTTCTTACTTTTTTTTTTTTTTGAAATGGAGTCTCGCTCTGTCACCCAGGCTGGAGTACAGTGGCACAATCTCAGCTCACTGCAACCTCTACCTCCCAGGTTCAAGCAATTCTCCTGCCTCAGCCTCCCAAGTAGCTGGGACTACAGGCATCTGCCACCACGCCGGACTAAGTTTTGTATTTTTAGTAGAGACAGGGTTTCACCATGTTGGCCAGGCTGGTTTCGAACTCTTGACCTTACCTGCCTCAGCCTCCCAAAGTGTTGGGATTACAGGCATGAGCCACCACGCCAGCCTATTTTTTACTTTTGGATTTAAGTTTCTTCCATCCCCACCTGTGCCCACAAAGAGAGTGGGATGTGGGGGAAGCACAGTCCGGCCATCCTAATTGCCGTGAGGGAGCATCTCCTTCAGGCTGGGATGCAGCACCCATTAACACTTAAACCTGGAGACCCAGATAGGGCACCGCCCACTCCGACTGCCCTTCCCTAACCTCTGCCCTGTCCCACAGGCTCTGCGTCTGGGAATGAGGACCACATTCACAGCAGCAGGGCCAATCCTTCCCCCACAGGGGAAGATAAGCAGAGAGGGTACTCAGCTGCCTGGCTGCCCTTACCGCCCTGGATGGGGGTGGGATGGGAGAAGCACAGGTTGAGTGAGGCCCATTCCTATGCAGAGGCCTCTCCATGCCAGTGAGGAACCACATTAGTACCTCCTTAGCTTCTCCTTCCCTGCTCTGATCCTGAGATCACCCAGCTCTCCTCCTTCCACCTCCCACAAGCCAGGCTCTCAACAGGGGAAAGCACCTCAGCATCTTGGCTCGCTCTCCCCTGAGCCTCTGCGTGGCTGTTCCCTCTGCTGGGAAAAGTCTTCCCGATCTGGCCTACTCTTGTCTCACTTGCTAAATGCAAGACACCTATCCCTGGCCGGCGCAGTGGCTCACGCCTGTAATCCCAGCACTTTGGGAAGCCGAGGCAGGTGGATCACCTGAGGTCAGGAGTTTGAGACCAGCCTGGCCAACATGGTGAAACGCAGTCTCTATTAAAAATACAAAAATTAGCTGGGCGTGGTGGCGTGTGCCTGTAATCTCAGCTACTCCGGAGGCTGAAGCAGGAGAATCGCTTAAACCCAGGAGGCAGAGGTTGCAGTGAGCCGAGATCACGCCACTGCACTCCAGCCTGGGTGACAGAGCAAGACTCCATCTCAAAAAAAAAAAAAAAAAAAATTGGCTGGGCATGGTGGTGGGCAGCTGTAATCCCAGCTACTCAGGAGGCTGAGGCAGGAGAATCACTTGAATCTGGAAGGCAGAGGTTGCAGTGAGCCGAGATCGTGCCACTGCAATCCAGCCTGGACTATGGAGGGAGACTCTGTCTCAAAAAAACCAAACCAAAACAACAAAAAAAAAACACCTATCCCTGACTGCTCTGGTGTCTTCCTCTGCACCTCAAGTCCCCCGTGCTTTCCCGTCATTGCACTCATCACTCTGGTAGAATTTGCCAGTAACTTGTCTCCCCTGCTGGACTCTAAGCTCCAGGTAAACAAGGACCTTATCTTGGCCTGTTCAGTCTATCGCCTGACTTACATGTTACGTGCTCAGTAACATTTGCTGAACGAATGGATGAGACAGAGTCATCTGAATCAAGTGAAGCAAAGGAGAGGTTTGTAATTAAGAGCTCCTGTGCCGGAAGTGATGGGAATGGCAATCTCTGAACCTCACCACTGAGCAAGCATTCTTCTTCTGAACCCATCCATGAGGCCCTCCCACTTTGGTACTCCCTGGCCCTGCACAGTCAGCTCTTCCCAGACCCTGGGGTACACCCTTCCTGTTCTTTTTTTTTGTATTTTTACTCTGTCACCCAGGCTGGAGTGCAGTGGGCGATCTCGGCTCACTGCAAGCTCCGCCTCCCGTGTTCACGCCATTCTTCTGCCTCAGCCTCCCAAGTAGCTGGGACTACAGGCACCCGCCACCACACCGGGCTAATTTTTTGTACTTTTAGTAGAGACGGGGTTTCACCGTGTTAGCCAGGATGGTCTCGATCTCCTGACCTCATGGTCTGCCCACCTCGGCCTCCCAAAGTGCTGGATTACAGGCGTGAGCCACTGCGCCCAGCCCACCCTTCCTGTTCTATCACCCCAGCTTCATCTCCTAGGACCCTGAGTTCCCATCCTTTCCCAATTTGCACTTGCTTCACTTGTGTTTAGAATCATCAGCGCACCCTCTTGTACGTATCTGCTGTTTTGCTTTCCAGAGTGGAAGCTCTCTCGTGCCCACCACGTTCCTTCAGGTTCACAGTGTATATGAGACGCTTGACAGCACAGTGACTTAGGCCTCAGCACTGGATCTGCCCGCCTGTGTTCTCTCCAGCTTTACCACTTAAAAGACTGTGAATCTGAACAAATTACTTCTCATTTCTGTACCTCTGTTTCCTCATCTACAAGATATGTCTATTAGGAGCATCTACCTTATGGGGTTATTGGAGAAGTAACTGTGTCCACATGTGCTGTAACCGGCCTCCAAAGCGGCTGCGGCTGCAACGCCCCTCCGGGTATTCCTACTGTTGTATAGTCCCTTCCCACAATGAATGGGGCTCATCAGTGTAATCAATGGGATCCCCATAGTACCTTCCCACAATGAATGGGGCTCATCAGTGTAATCAGTGGGATCCCCATAGTACCTTCCCACAATGAATGGGGCTCATCAGTGTAACCAATGGGATCCCCAGAAGGGATGGTGCATGACTTCTGAGACAAGCCTTACAAGACAGCATGGCTTCTGCCTGGCTCTCTTGGATCACTTCCTCTGGGGGAAGCCAGCCACCATGTCAAGAGGACACTGAAAGCTGGGCACGGAGGCTCACGCCTGTAATCCCAGCACCTTGGAGGCCAAGGCAGGAGGATCACTTGGGGTCAGGAGTTCGAGACCAGCCTGGCCAACATGGTGAAACCT
>NW_026652294.1:38315177-38372041 GCF_009828535.3 Hylobates moloch | reverse complement strand
GGCTCACTGCAAGCTCCGCCTCCTGGGTTCACGCCATTCTCCTGCCTCAGCCTCTCCGAGTAGCTGGGACTACAGGCGCCCGCCACCACGCCCAGCTAATTTTTTGTATTTTTAGTAGAGACGGGGTTTCACCGTGGTCTCGATCTCCTGACCTCGTGATCCGCCCGCCTCGGCCTCCCAAAGTGCTGGGATTACAAGCGTGAGCCACCGCGCCCGGCCAGGCCCAAATTCTTAATCATCATTTGATGCGAGGCTGGGGGTTGTGAGCAGTGTGGAGTTTTTAGGGAGGCCAGCATGACCGCTGAGGGTGAAGTGCATTCCAGGGAAGCAGGCAGTCTGGTGGCACCTCTGGGAGACTGGGGTCCACTGTGAGAGGGTTCTGGGTGGGCTGGGGCTATGGAAGGATGGGACAGACAGGATAGAGATCCTTGAAAAATGGGCAGGACTGGCCGGGCATGGTGGCTCTTGCCTGTAATCCCAGCACTTTGGGAGGCTGAGGCGGGCAGATCACTCGAGGTCAGGGGTTCCTGACCAGCCTGGCCAACATGGTGAAACCCTGTCTCTACTAAAAGTACTTAAAAAATTAGCCAGGCATGATGGCATTGCCTGTAATCCCAGCTACTTGGGAGGCTGAGGCAGGAGAACCGCTTGAACCTGGGAGGTGGAGGTTGAAGTGAGCCAAGCTCATGCCATTGCACTTCAGCCTGGGCATCGCAGCGAGACTCTGTCTCAAAAAAAAAAAAAAAAAAAGGAAGGAAGGGAGGGGCAGGACTGCTTGGCCTCCTGAATATTGGCTGTGAAAACAAGGATGGCTCCAAAATGTTGAACCTGGAAAGAGGGAACAGCATGGGAGCGTACAGGCACCTACTGTCGTCCAGAGCAGGCAGGAAATGTGGCTTCTCATCCCTTCTTAGTGGGTGGATACTCACTAAGTCTTTGTCAAATGAATGAATGAACGAGTTGTATGATCTTGGACAAGTTATATGACCTTACATGATCTCTGGGTCTCATTTTTTTCATGTGTTATATGAAGGGATTGGAGTTGAATGTGTAAAACAAAAAGAGAGATACTTGGCTGAATGCAGTGGCTCATGTCTGTAATCCCAACAACTTGGAAGACTGAGGCAAGAGGACTGCTTGAGGCCAGGAGTTTGAGACCAGCCTGGTCAACATAGTGAAACCTTGTCTCTTAAAATATATATATTTTTTATTTTAAAAATAAACTGGGTGTGGTGGCTCACACCTGTAATCCCGGCACTTTGGGAGGCCAAGGCAGGCGGATCATCTGAGGTCAGGAGTTTGAGACCAGCCTGGCCAACATGGGGAAACTCTATCTCTACTAAAATACAAAAATTAGCTGGGCATGGTGGTGCATGCCTATAATCCCAGCTACTCAGGAGGGTGAGGTAGGAGAATCACTGGAATCCAGGAGGCAGAGGTTGCAGTGAGCTGAGATCGTGCCACTGCACTCCAGCCTGGGCAACAGAGTGAGACTCTGTCTCAAACTAATAATAATAATAATAATAATAATAATAATAATAATATATTTTTTA
Organism: Hylobates moloch; assembly: GCF_009828535.3. Taxonomy (NCBI): domain Eukaryota; kingdom Metazoa; phylum Chordata; class Mammalia; order Primates; family Hylobatidae; genus Hylobates; species Hylobates moloch. Next base: position 38,370,488 of record NW_026652294.1, on the reverse strand, counting down.
ATTTTTTAAAAAATATATTGGGAAAAAAAGGGAGAGGTACGGTCGGGTGCAGTGGCTCATACCTTAATCTCAGCCCTTTAGGAGGCTGAGGTGGGTGGATCACCTGAGGTCGGGAGTTCGCCACCAGCCTGGCCAACATAGTGAAACCCCGTTTCTACTAAAAATACAAAAATTAGCTGGGCGTGGTGGCAAGCGCCTGTAATCCCAGCTACTTGGGAGGCTGAGGCGGGAGAATCGTTTGAACCCGGGAGGTGGAGGTGGCAGTGAGCCAAGATTGCGCCATTGCACTCCAGCCTGGGCAACAAGAGCAAAACTCCGTCTCAAAAAAAAAAAAAAAAAGAAAGAGAGAGAGAGGTACTACTGTGGAAGGGGTAGGAGTTCTTCTCCCCATCCTTAGGACCTCTCTGGGTACCCTGGAACAATGATTCTAACCCTGGCTGTGGGTTACATTAACCAAGGCCCCATATAGGACCACTTATTCCAGAATCTCTGGAGCTGGGGCCAAAGCACAGCTAGTTTTAAGGCTGCCCAGGTGGCTCTGATATGCAGCTGGCTGAGAACGCTTACCCTGGAGCCTCGAGGTACCCAGTTTGAAAACTCCTGGGCTAGGTAAGGGCTGGAATCCCTGCTAGGCCTAGGCGCTCAGACTGTGCCTTGTGGTTGGCAACAGGCCTCTCTTCTCATGTTCCATGTCCCACGTTCCATTCCCAAACCAAAAACTCCTGATAGGCAGGGGACAAAACACCAGGGTTTCTCAACCATGCTCTGACATTTTGTTTCTTTCTTTTCTTTCTTCTTCTTTTTTTTGTTCTCCTATCTCCCTTTCCTGGTAAACACTGACATTTTGCAGGGGATAATTCTTTGCTGTGGGGACTTTCCTGTGTGTTGTGGGATGTTTAGCAGCATCTCTAGTCTCTACCCACCAGAGGCCAATAGCACATCCCCCTAGTTAAAACAATCCAAAACGACTCCAGATGTTGCAAAATGTCTACTGGGGTGCAAAATCACCCCCATCTGAGAAGCACTGTGCTACTCTGAGAGTCTCCCATCCTTCCTCTGCCCTCCCCAGTTGCAGACAGAGGCTAGGCAGAGGCAGAGGCCATGAACAGCAAGTTTAGTTAGGCCTGGCAGGACAGAGGCCTCTGAGGGAGGCCAGGGTTTCAAACTGTTAACACGATGGAGGGAGGGCATGCCCGCGAACCCACTGATGTGATCTCACTCTAGTGGGGTGAGTTTTCCAGAACATGCATTCCTGGATTCCCAATCAGTCATAGGAGGGCCTGGAATAGCTTCTGGGGCAGATGCCCCCGCTTTCCCGGAACAGGCAGAAGGGGGTGTGGGTGTGGTGGGAGTGGCGTAGGGGATTCTTTCCTTCTGTAGATATTTTCCTGGCATTGTTGACACCCGTGTGATTGGTTGAGGGCTGGAGGGGAGGAACTTTCCAGCTGTGGGTGCCTGGGTTCCCGGGAGGCCATCTGACACTGGGATTGTGGGGGGTTTGGGTTTTTGGGGATTTTCTTGTTTTTCATTATCTCACTATCCAGAAGCAGGGATGTCTGGGTTTTAGGGTCTGGAGACTGTCTTTGCAGCTGGGACTAAGGGGCTGGCTGGTTTCCCTCCAAGGGATGTGGAAGTTGTGAGTGCATACTCCTTAGAGCTGGAGGTTGGGAGGTTTTCAGCGTCTTCACAAGCCACTTTTTGCTTGGAGGTGGTGGGACCTGAGGGAAGACGGAGGATGGGAAGCCTACGGGAGGGGCCTGGGAGGGACAGAGGGAGGGAGGGTGGGCGGTGGAAGGCACTGGGCAGGGTAGGATTCCTGTCCTTATCCCAAAACTCACTCCACCAGGAGGCTCAGAACACCCAGAAGCAGGACAGCTCCAAAGAGGGAGAGGAGCAGAATCTTGGCTTCCCAAAGATCCTGACTTCCTGCGGGGAACCCAAGAGGCAGTGAATGATTCTGGGACCCACATGCACCGACGGGGGAGCCCAAGGGCTCAGGGATCTGGGCAAGGTGGAGTGGGGCCAGGATGGGCGTGAGGACCTGGGAAGCAGCGCTTTCGGGGCCAGCAGGACACCTCCGTCCCCTTGCAGGTGGAGCAGTTGTACAGCGTGGTGCTGCCCCCTGCAGGAGACAGCAGAGGCAACGCTGGGGAGGGGAGGCCGGGCCTCCACCCTGCCTGGTACCCAGCTTCCTCCTGCAGCTGCCAGGCCCTCCTCTGACACCCTGCAGGCCCCAGGTCCTTGCTACCCCTTTCCTTTCCTACTCACGGCAGGTGGGGGGACAGAGAGCTGAAATGAAAGACAAGGAAGGGGTGGGGGTGTGAATGGATGAGCTGCTCACCACACATCCCTTTGGCTAAGACCCTAGGCTCCCCTTGAGGCCCATCCCACACCGGTACCTTCCCTGGTGTACTCAGGGAGCTTGGTCTTTCGAAGCCAACTCCAGTATGAAGGGAGTGAGGAGACAGCCTCTTTGATCTCTGGGGAGGTAGAGAGCAGCTCCGTTGTCCTGGGCCTCGATGGGGCCAGTTCCCCCTCTGTTCACCCAGCCCCCTCCCTGATCAGCCCTCCTGTCTCTGCCCCTCCACCCTTCCCTGCCCACCCCAGCGCCTGTCACCCACCCCTCTCCTTGGTGTCCTCCCAAGCCCCTAGGTCACTCTTTCCCCTGGACCTCACCCATGACCCTCAGGACTCTGTGAGTCTTCTCTGTGACTTTGTTCATGGACACCTCATCTGTGGAGACGGGCAAGGACCAGTGACTCCCTCACCAGCCCAGGTTCTGGGTTCTCTCCTGACTTTCCCAGATATGGAGCTCTCTCAGAGGGAAAGGCCAGCATGTCCAGAAGGGGCCACAGATGGAGGGCACAGCTAGAAGGTCACATGCCACCCTCTGGGGGTACGGGAGTGAGTGCTTGCTGGGCCCATCCCTGAGTGTCTGGTCCTACCTAAGGCAAAGGCCGAGAAGTCGGGGGAGGCCCCACATTCCTTCTGCCCAGCCTCCATCTGGCTGCAGAGCCGAGCCAGGCGGCCTGACAAGTCGTGGGCTGGGAGGCGGCAGAAGACACAAGCCTGGGCGGCTGCCAGGAAAACCCCGCCTAGTGCCAGCCTCCACATGAGGACCACTGGGGGATGGGGCGGGGCTGCCCCAGCTGGGCGGAGAAATGCTCTGCAGCCCCCGCTCCAGCCCTTGCCTGGAGGTTCTAGAGTGTTCCAGAACAATGGCACTGCCCACTCAGCTGGGGTAAAGCTGGGGCTCAAGGAACTGGGGTCCAGAGGGCATCTCCAGCAGGCGATGTGCAGAGAAAGCAGGGCTTCTGTTGTGAGGGGACAGCACCCCCAACCTGGCCTTCAACAGCCTTCACAAGTTTGTGGTTCCAAAAGCAGTTTTATTTTTCTTCTTGTAAATCATGACCAGTGAGAAATAATGCGTGCCCCCCTAGTGAAGAAGCTGTGCAAGGGTATCCCACCCGCTCCGGGACCCAGAAATCCCATCCCTTCCAATCTCCTCCCCCACTGTCCCAAACTCTTCATCTCCTCTCTCTGCCCTGGGCAGCCTTGGGCCTTCCCCAGCTATCTCCTAGCAACAGGCCCATGGTTGCCTCAGCAACCAAGAGTTCCATACAGGCCTCAGAGGCCCAATTAAGCCCAGTGACTTCTCTTACCTCTCACCGGGAAGATCCCAGTGACTCAACCCCAACAGGCCCCTCCTGGCTACGTGGTGATACATATACGTGCGTGCACATAAACACACACACACACACACACACACACACACACACCCCGTGATTAAACTACTAATTGTCAGCCACCTCACAGGTATACCACAGACACACCCTGTGCCAGAAGAGTCGCCAGGTAACCCCAAACAGGCCTGGACATGTGGACATCACAGACACTGTAGTCAGCAACACACATATGAACCAGGATGCCAGTGACCTATACATCAGTCAGACACACGGGCTGATATGCACGCACACATGAAGAAAGGCCAGGACCCACAGATACTACCCTCCTCCCCCTGGCCAGACCCGCCATCAATATGGGATTCTTCCAGATGAGGGATGCTCCAGCCCCATTGCCATGGGGACTCTCCTAGCTCCCGTACATCAACCTAGGGTGGGTTGTGGCCTTTCTGCCTCCCTCAGTGGATGGCTTGGAACATAGCAAAGATCTCCTCTTCCGATGTTCCAGAGTGTTCTGGCCTTTCATTGGTCAGGCCAGGCCAGGCCACCCAGCTTCAGGAGGAGAAGCCATGGTCCAAGAGACCGCATTGGAAAATGCAAAGTCCTCCCTTTTCCCCAGACCTCAGTATCCTTCCAGGGTTTTGCTAGGTCTAGTCTGTGTAAAGAGCTGTTCCCCCCTTTTCCAGGCCCTTAAACACTGAACTCCAAATCAAGGAGAGACTGGAAGTGCCCAGCCTTAGGAGAGAACAAGCCGAGAGAACCTTCCCTACCCCTCCCAGGGTCAGCACAGGTCGAGACCTTCTGGACCACTTGTGAGTCCTTGGTGGGCTCAGGTTTGGGAATTCCTGCCCACATCTGAGCTCCAGTCAGGTGCAGGAGAGTCCCGACTCTCATAGCTCCTGAAGCAGAGCTGGAAAGAGGCTTCAGGGGTGCCAGTACCCCATTCTCTCTGCTCCCCACAGTCAAACTGAGAACAGCGTCCTCAGTGCCGGACAAAGCGCAGAGACCGGGAGTTGAGCAGGTCTTCGGGGTCGGGGAAGACAGAGTCTAGGCGGAAGCCGTGCTCGAGAGCCACCCGCAGCACCTCCTCCAGGAAGCTGGGCGTGCCCACCACCTCCCGCCGCTCTCCTGGCCCCCCAGTCCACAGCGGCTGCAGCCCCAGTCTCCCATACTCCACCTCGGGGAGTTCCATGGGGCGGGGGGCCCACTCCAGATGAAAATGTGGGCTCCCCTCTGCCCTATCCCCACTGGCCACACCAAATCGGGCCCGCAGAGCACTTAGACACTCAGGGTCGGTGCAGAAGAGGTTGGCTCGGAAGGTGTCCACCTGGACGGAGCTCAGCTCATAGTGATGGGGTCCCCGGCGAGCAGAGAAGTGCACCAGGCGGGGGCTGACATCTACATCTGCGTGGAGCAGGGCAGCTGTGGGTGCAGGGGTCCCCCGAGAGGCCTCCAGTTCCCGCAGCGCGTCCAGGAGGGGCCGGATCTGGTAGAAGTCAGCCTCTGCCCTCAGCAGCGCTGTCTCTCCGTACCCGCGGGGCAGGTCCAGGCGGCCCAGCCTCAGGAAATTGAGGATGTGCCGGAAGGCCTTGCCATCCCGGTCGATGAAGTAGTGGCCGCCTCCTTGGGGATTGAGGGTGGGGGGCATGGGGGTGCCGGCCCTAAACATGGCCCCCAGCATGGAGTCTGGGAAGCGGGTCAGGGTCTCCAAAGTGGTGGAATATAGTGTGCCCCCCACATTCAGGGTCACGGGGCCCCCAAAGGAGGGGGGCGAAGAGGGCACAGGAGGAGGAGAAATTTTGGGAAGTACAGGAGACACCGAAAGAAAAGAAAAGGCACAACTTCCTGGGTGTGTGCAGAATTGGGTCGAAGCTGTCAGATTCGCTGGGTTGGAGGCACAGGTGGAGCACACGCAGTAAGGTTTGGGGCTCACCCCAGCTACTTTGGTGGTGGATGGGGAGCTGGCGTCAGGACACAGAAATCCCCAAAAGGTTGAGAGAAGAGATGAAAAGAGCAGAGGGCAGCCAGAGAGGGGAAGGGAGCTTGAGGTCTGGACGTATCCGATTTGGGGTGGGCAGCGACACCCCTCTATGGTCTTCAGACAGTGGGTTTCCGGAATCCAACCAGCAGGTGACGGTGGCGAGCACAGGGCCGACTCTGAAGGGATGGCTTCCGAGACCCCGGGCAGATCGCTGCCGCCGTGGACGAGTCCAGCCAGGGCTCTGGGGCTACTCAGAGGCCTGGCCTGGCTGCCGGCGCGGGTCCCAGGAGATGGAGGCGGAACTGACGGGAGCGGATGGCAGAGCCCCCTTGTATCCGCCGGGGAGCGACGATGCGTGCTCAGCCCGGGCTGGGAGTGTCCGAGGGCTCTGATGGAAACAGCCAGGAGTCTCGGGACCCGGCCGCACCGCCTTCCCTGGGCGTCGCCGCAGCCGCTGAGGTCCTCTCCGCCCCCAGGAAGTGGCCTAAGGGCAGCGGCCCGAGGCCCTTTAAGAGACAGCCCCGCCCCTTGGCGCCCCGCCCCCGCCCCCGCGAGGCTTCCGCGGCTCGGGCGGAGGCGGGAGGCTGGAGGCGAGTCTCGGACGCTAGAGACTGGACGGACTGGCTGGACTGGCAGACGCTGGCGGGACGGGGTGACTCAGGCATGTCGCCCCGGATGTGGCCGCGACCGCCCTGCCGCCGCTCAGGTGTGCCAGACCTCACGTCTGCAACTCGGCTGGGCTGGAGCCTCTAATCCCACCGCTCAGAGCCCGAGGCCCGGCCGGCTCGGCCCGGGGGCCGAGTCCCTCCCAGCGGCTCCCCCGGGGAATTCCCGAGGGGGCGGGTGCTGAGCCGCCGCATTCCGGGGATGCCTTCCGGCCGGGGTGGCCCGGGCGCGCTCTCTCCCCGGCGGCGCGGGGCCAGCGAGCCCCAGGGCACGCCCCACCCCTCGGCAGGACTGGGCTGGCCACGTCGCCCCAACCCGAGAGCCCCCGCCCCGCAGCGCCCGGCGCTCAGGCCCCGGCCGAAGCTGCCGCCTCGCTCCCCGGAGTCGCCCCTTGCTGGACTCGAGCTCGCAAACCCCCAGCCGCTCCCCGCACCTCGGGAGCCGCAGCGCCCAACACCCTACGGGCCCGAAGGTGGCGCCCAAGAAGTGAACCAGAAGGGAAGAGCGAAGCACGGAGGCTTTAATGGCCGAGGGCCCGGTGGCAGGGAAAGGAGGGAGGCGCGGGCCCCGAGGGCCTAGGGTCACAGCGTGTGGAGGTCATGACTGCGCCGGCTCAGCTTCTCCGGGTCGTCTGACGCCATGAGGGAGAAGTCGCGGAAGATGTCAAGATACGTCTCATCCCCTGGGGGAGGGAGGAAAGGCCGGGAGGCGGCTGGCCCCACTGCAGAAGGGCAGGATCCAGCGGTTGGGGTCCACCTGGGGATCTCGCGCTCCAAGCCTGGGTGGGAACGTGCGCACCGCGGGCACCGCGCCAGCCCCTATGCCTTGCCAGGGCCTGGCACGTCGCATGCACCCAATACGCATTCGTTAACGGAATGAATGCAGTTGGGCACTACGGAGAGAGGTCACCGTGGACCAGAAGCCCAGAGTTCAGGTGTTGGGCCTGGGGGGTGGGGTGGATGTATTCTTTACCTGCCTGCCCCTGGGCCGCTTCGGCCTCCCTCATCTTTGCCAGTCGTAGCCTGAAGGGGAGGGAATTAAGAAGTGAACGACACTATCTTTGGCCGGGCGCGGTGGCTCACGCCTATAATCCCAACACTTTGGGAGGCCGAGGCAGGCGGATCACGAGGTCAGGAGATCGAGACCGTCCTGGCCAACATGGTGAAACCCCGTCTCTACTAAAAATACAAAAAATTCGCCGGGCGTCGTGGCGCACGCCTGTGTAGTCCCAGCTACTCGGGAGAGGCTGAGACGGGAGAATCGTCTGAACTCGGGAGGCGGGGGTTGCAGTGAGCCGAGATCGCGCCACTGCACTCTAGCCTGGGCGACAGAGTGAGACTCCGTCTCAAAAAAAAAAAAAAAGACACTACCCTCACCTCCCCCACAACTTCCCATCCTTTGAGCTGGGTTGCTTTCCGTTCATCTGCCCCCAACCCCGGGGTCACGTCTAGTGCTAAAAAGATGCCTGACAGCAATGTTGATGGGCAAATAACACCTCCCAGGATGGGTCAAGCATCCTCGCACCCTGCCCGCCCTCCCGCCTGCCTTCTACTCCACGTCCCAATGCACACTTGGCGCAGCCTTTCTCGAGCCTGGGGCCGGCGCTGGCCCAGCCCTTCCCGAGGCCCCACCGGGCAGGCTCCTGTTTTCGGCGTCAGCCCCGCCCGGGCGGGCGGGGGTGGGGGGAGTCCCAGCGCCAGTCCCGCCCCTTCAGGCATTCTTACAGGGTGACGATGTCAGCGTTGGCTGTTTCCATGGCGATGGTCAGAGGGTCCCTGCCCTCAGAGTCTCGAGCCCCCAGATCGGCCCCCCGTTTCAGGAACAGGCAGGCGAGCCTGGAGAGAAGAGTCAGGGTCAGCCGGCCGCCCAACTCCTCCCAGCCTTCCTCCCCGTGGCCATCATCCCTACCCTGTGTGGCCAAGAATGGTTGCGTGGTGCAGCGGGCCCCGGCCCGCACTGTCCGCTTGGTTCACGTTCGCCCCGTTCTGGAGGAGAAACTCACAGGCCAGAAGAGAATTCTGCATGGAGAAGTCGAGAAGGGGGGTTGAGGGTGGCATCCCTAGTGGTGGATTTCAAGATGTCTTAGGGTGGCGCCAGTTCAGAGAATGGGAGGGTGGAGTGTGTTAAATCAGGAGTGTAGAAGGGGTTGCAGCTGTCAGGCTTGGCTCTAGCTCTTTGCATGTATTCATATATAAATCCATAGTACAAGCTTATGAGGTATGTTACTATTTTACAGATGAGGCTGAGAGGTTAATAACTTGTTAAAAGTCTCCTGTAGGCCGGGCGCGGTGGCTTACGCCAGTAATCCCAGCACTTTGGGAGGCCGAGGCGGGTGGATCACGAGGTCAGGAGATCGAGACCATCCTGGCTAACACGGTGAAACCCCTTCTCTACTGAAAATACTAAAAATTAGCCGGGCATGCTGGCGGGCGCCTGTAGTCCCAGCTACTCGGGAGGCTGAAGCAGGAGAATGGCGTGAGCCTGGGAGGCGGAGCTTGCAGTGAGCCCAGATCCTGCCATTGCACTCCAGCCTGGGGGACAGAGTGAGCCTCCATCTCAGAAAAAAAAAAAAAAAAAAAAAAAGTCTCCTGTAAGAGATGAGAGCCTGGGTTCAAACAGGTTCTCTGCCTTCAAATCACACATTTAGCAACCAGTCTCTATTGCTTATCTCTCCCTATGGGTGGAGGCCCTAGGGAACAGGTGGTGGGAAGAGGAGGTAAGGACAGGGCCCAGAGTCAGGAGTAGGTGTCTGAGCCCTAGGGTGCGGTGGGGAGGTCGGCAGGGCTCTTACAGCAGCTGTGGCCTGGATCAGTGGTGTGGCATTATCTTGGCCCCCATTGACCCAGTTGACATCAGCTCCATGGGCAAGGGCATCGGCCATGGTGGGAAGAGATGGAGGATGCCCAGACGCTCGAAATAGCAGGGCCCCAGGGTGCAGGCTTCGCAGGTCCTCAGAGGGAGGCTCTGTTCAGGGGATTTGGTTCTGTTAGGGGGAAGCAGCTCCGAGTCTGGGAAGAAAACCCTCAGCACAGTGCCCCAATGCTATAATGGGACAGGTCTCTTCTAAATGATGGGGAGCTTGGGACTGTGGAGGGAATAGAGTGATGCAGGCGTGGGTATGTGTATGAGTATGCATGTGTACGAGTCCCTAGGGTGTGGGGGAGAGATGGCATCATCACCTCATCCGGTCCAACCACCCCGACTGCGGGATGACACGGGTGAGCTGACTGCCTGACACTCGGCCTCAGCTCTCAACCCCTGCCGCTCCAGCCAAACCCACCCCATTCTCTCTCCTTTTCTCTTGCTGCTGGCACCCCTTACCCTCCCCGCCCACGCCCAGCCCCACATTCCTTCCCATTCTTAATGTCACACTCCACCGTAACCCCTGCAACGGCAGTCCAGTTCCTCCGACATTCTCCAGGGGAAGGCCTGGGCTTCACACTCTGTGCCTCCCCGCAGTACCTGGCACACTGCCAAGCACACAGCAGGTGCTCAATGAATGCCCAACCAACCCTATACCTGGCTTGGATCTCAAGCTCCCTGGCCGGGGCCTGATGGAAGGCTTTGGGGGCACAGGAGGCTGCCCCCTTGGGGGCCCCCGGCCACCTCTTCGCCCTCGAATCTCAGGCAGCTTGGTCAGGAACTTCTTCTCCACGTATTTAGCATGAATCCAGGCCTCCTTCTCCTGCCTGTGGGAGGGGAGAAGCAGGCAGTCTTCCCTCTTCTTGCTCCAGGGGTCCCCCATTCCTCTGGGAGGCTAAACCCCAAGCTCACCGGGAGCAGCTGGGCCCTGGTTTCTTCACTGCCATGGCCTCCACGCGGGCCTCATAGATCTGGTTGATGACGACATTTCCCAGCTCACACATGAGCTTCGGGAGGCCCAGGCAGAGGCAGAGGCAGAGTCAGGGAAGGTGGGGGTGAGTGACTTCTCAGGGATCACGCCCCTGCACCCCCAAGTCCTTGCCCCACCCCAAGTTCTTGCCCCCAATCTTCACAATACCCCAAGTTACCTTCACTAGTTCTGGCTCCCATGAGTCGAGGGTCAGAGACCGGACTTTGGAGAAGTGAACACCAAGGCTCCTGGAGGGCCAGAGGGGAGGGTCAGGCCCTGTGCAGGGGGGCAGCGGCCTGGGGAGCTGCTGCTGCTCCTGAAGACACTGGGAGGCAAGGCTGGCATGGGGGCCCATGCAGAGGTGCTGGCCCAGGAGGCAGGGCAGCTGTGGCCATGTAGCCAACATGTAGCCTTGACCCGGCCCTGGCAGGACCCTGCCTCGTCACCATTCCTTCTTCCTTAGGTTTCATTTCAAGGCCCTCATCACTCCAGCCACCTCCCTTCTCTAATGACACTTTGGCCTGGACAATCTCTCCCATGTCACCTCCCTTCCACCACACTGAGGTGGGGGGCGAGGGCCTTAGACACTTGCTAAGGCCTCATGACTGTTTCTCTGCCTAGTCTTCATTGGCTCCCCAACCCTCAGCAGCCTTGACCCCACACTTCTTCCAACCAAGCCAACAAATTCTGGGTATCCCCCAATTCTGGCCAGACTAGGACACAGAGGGGCTAGGCCCCACCTGGGTCCAACTGGCACCCCATAGGCTTGGGCCCAGGCCTGGTACCCAGTGACAAAGCCAGAAGCTAAGAGAGGAAGCCAGGACAGGGAAGGAAGAGGGACCGGTGTGATGAGCTCTCTATTGGAGCCGCACTGCAGCCGAAGGAGTGGGGCTCCCCCATGGGCCTCATGGAGTAACCTGTGGATGCCGGAACACTGAATGCAGAGGGTGACACCAAGGTTGATGCTGGCCCACTCCGGGGCTGGCTCCCGGCAGTCGCAGCACTGGGCATTGCCATCCACACTCTGGACCTGGGCCACCACGTGCCCGACTCCCCCAGGCTCCCTTCCCCTGGCCATTCCACCACAACCCAGGGTGGCAGCAGAGCCTATGGCCAGGTGTCCCGAGCCCTGGGGGAGACAGGAGAAGAAAGGGTGGCCAAGGGGCCTAGGGTAAAGGGTGCTCCATCTCCACGGGCAGCCTGGCTCTGCAACCCCAGGTTAAGGTACCTGGCCTGGACCCCGGGGGCTGTCATCAAGGCGAGCCTGACTGAAGGCAGAAGCGATGCTGCTCTGCACAGCACTGACCCACAGCTCCAGGAGGCGCTCTGAGTCAGCCTGGAGGAGGCAGGACCTAGGTAGGAGGGTGAGGGAGATGGCAGAGGGGTCTGAGGCCTGGGAACCAAAGTGGCAGGATGGGCAGACTGACGTTCAGCCAGTATTCAACCAGTTCCAGTTGCATTGAAAGACTTCTGTACCAGTTGGTAATATTCTCCTAAATATCCCCCATCACCCTGTACCCTCTTCCACAACTGCCCCCCAATCCAGCCGCCAAAGAATTAAATTAAGGTCTGGAGCTGCATGGGGGGCCTCCACTGTGGTGGGCCCTGCCTTTCAGATTGGCAGCTGTTTAGATATATTAGAGTATCACCCCTGGGGATTGCACTCACTTGCTGGTGGACACCACCTCAAAGCAGAACCGCCTTTCTGAGTCAGGGCAGAGTTTAACTGTGCAGAGACGAAGGTCGTCCACCACCACAGTCACAGGGTCCTGGCAGCATAAGGTGATAAGGGGCCAGATGTCCAGCTGCGGGCAAGAGCTGAGTCTCCCTGGGGCCCAGGCATCCAAGACCCAGGCTCACTCACCTTGTACTTCTTCTGGTAAACCAGTTGGTTGCTCTGAATGGTGAACCAGCGTCTGTAAGAGAAGGAAATCATTACAGACATGGGCAGGAAGAGAGGCTGTGCTCTTTGCCCATGAGGATCTTACTGAGAGGAGAGACACCTGGGCTGTCTGTTCCACGAGACATTCCAGAGAAGGGTGGACAGTTGTGCAGATTGGAACATCTAAAGGATGCTGTTCCTATCTTGGACAACCCAGACTTTATATAGTTATGAAGACAACCTTCCAGCAGATGGCAGTAAAATTCTTTTCCTAATAAAATGTCTATTGCTACAATTTAAAAAATACTATTTAGGCTGGGCTCACACCTGTAATCCCAGCACTTTGGGAGGCCGATGGGGGCGGTGGATCACCCGAGGTCAGGAGTTTGAGACCACCCTGACCAGTATGGTGAAACTCCGTCTCTACTAAAAATACAAAAATTAGCCAGGCGTGGTGGCGGGCGCCTATAATCCCACCTACTTGGGAGGCTGACGCAGGAGAATCGCTTGAACCCAGGAAGCTGAGGTTGCAGTGAGCCGAGATCGCACCACTGCGCTGCAGCCTGCGCAACAGAGCGAGGCTCCATCAAAAAAGAAAAAAAAAAAGAAAAAGAAAAAAAGGAAAGAAAGAATCTTGGGGGCCAGGTACAGTGGCTCACGCTTGTAATCCCAGCAATTTGGGAGGCCGAGGCAGGCGGATTGCTTGATGTCAGGAGTTTGCGACCAGCCTGGGTAACATGGTGAAACCCTGTCTCTACCAAAAATACAAAAATTAGCCGAGCGTGGTGGCACCCGCCTGTGGTCCCAGCTATTTAGGACGCTGAGGAGGGAGGATCACTTGAACTCAGGGGACAGAGGTTGCAGTGAGCCGAGACTGCGCCACTGCACTCCAGGCTGGGCAACAGAGTGACACCCCATCTCAAAAAACAGAAAAAAAGAAAAAAAAAAAGAAAGAAAAGAAAAAGAAAAAAGGTATCTTGGGGAAGTGGCTCCATTTTCTAATTTGCACAGAGATCCCATGTGGGCTAGCAGTGGCCCTAGAAGGGGAAGGAGTCAAGTCACAGCATGCCACCATCCTGTTCCAAACTCTATAGCAGCTCCCAATTGCCCTCAGAGTAGACCCCAAATCCCTACAAAAATCTATAGGGCCCTAGAATGACTCATGCCCCCATTAGCTCAAATTTCATCTCCTACACATCCTGCTCCCTCACTCTGTCCAGACCCAGGGCCGCCACCCTGCTCTTCCAACTCCCCAGCTATCTCAGGGCCTTGGCACTGGCTCTTCCTTCTGTCTAGAACTTTCTTCCCCCAGATATCCTTCAAGTCTTTATTCAAAAGTTACCTTCTCATGAAGCCCACACTGCCCAACTATTTAGAACTGTAACCCCTACCCAGCTCCCCACATCCCTTGCTTTATTCTCTCTGTCCCATAGCACTATCACCTTCTAACATAGCACGTAATTTACTTACTAGGTTTATCGTCTGTCTTTGCTGATGGAATGTAAACTCTACTGAGGCAGGGGGGTTCATCTGTTTTTCCTTGCAGTGCTTAGCGTGCTATTACCACCCGAAAATACATCATTGGGTGGGGCGGGCTGATTGGGGGTGTCCTCTCCTCACCTACTCCAGGTCTTAAATGCGTTGCTGGCCCGTTTGAAGAGATGTCCTTCCATCACCAGGCCACCAGGCCCCTCTCTTAAGCTTGGTTCTGGCTCCTCACCACCCAGCTCCTGCAGGCATAAGAGGATCAAAGGGCAACTGAGATGGGCAGAGACCAAGGCCATGGGCATCTGCCTCCTGCCCACAGCCCTAGCCCTCACTTTCTGCTTTTTGAAATATTTTTTAAAATTTATTTTTAGAGACAGGGTCTTGTTCTTTCACCCAGGCTTAAGTGCAGTCGTGTGATCATAGTTCACTGCAGTCTTGAACTCCTGGGCTCAAGCAATCCTCCCACCTCAGCCTCCTGAGTAGCTAGAACTACAGGTGCATGCCACCACACCAGCTAATTTTAAAATTTTCTGTAGAGATGGAGTTTCACTACAATGCCTAGGCTAATCTTGAACTCCAGGCCTCAAGCAGTCTTCCCACCTCAGCCTCCCAACATGTTGGGATGACGGTCGTGGGCCACCGCACCTGGCCCCTCACCTTCTGTTTCAGCAGCACGTGTCTCTGCTCCATGTCCCTCTTCTCTCGTGCTGAATTCAAGACCAGCTGGTGCAACTGGGCACAGGAAGGGCATCTCAGATGTCCAAGGCCCCCCAGTTAGGAGTCCCTAACCTCCCTCCACCACCTGCTGTGCCCTGGGGCCCCACCTGCGTGCCCAGCTCCTTTCGATACTGGGACAGCCGGCTCAGCTCCTCATGGCCTTGCTGGAAATGGGTAGCCTGGGCCTCCACCAAACGCAGCACCTGGGGGACAAGGCGGGTAGTGGGCGGGCTGAGGAAGAACCCCTTTCCCCCTTCCCTTGTGCTGGCAGCAGGCTCCTCTCCACCCTGCCCTCACCCCCGCCACAACTCACAAAATCCATGATGTCAAACTTCCTCTTGTCCTCAATCACGTTGATCTGAGGATGTAAAAAACCCCAGGTCAGTCTTGAAAACACAGCACCCCTTCCCACTGCACACTGGGTACCCCCCAGCCTCGAGGTGACACCTGAGGCTCTGGTACCCCAGGAAGACAGATTGGGGCAGGCACCTGCAGGGCATAATCCAGTGCCCGTCCCCGGTACCCAGCTCGAGCCGTCCTCAAAGCAGCTCCTGCCTCTTCTGCCTCCTGGGCCCGGCGCCTGGGAACCTCTGCGTTGTGGGTCAGGGCAGCCTCCAGGCTCTCAGCCCCCCGCCAGAAATCCCGGCGAGCCTCTCGGAAACCCCGCAGACCTCTAAGGATAGGAAGATAACACAGAATCGCAGCTAACACCCACCTGCCCCAGCAGAGCATTCCCAGGATAAAGCCCTCATGTCCTTTCAGTTAGTCTCTGCAACGTGGGAAACCCAAGGAGATCCCTGGGACGGAAGTCAGGACACCAGAAACCCCCAATCTCACAACTCTGTCACTGGGGAGGCTCCTGTCGTCATGGGAAGAGGATGGCAGGGCTGGTTTCCGAGAAATAAGGCCCCCTTCCCTCGCATCTCACTCCCCCTTTTAAAAAATTTTTTGTTGTTGTTGTTTTTGAGACCGGGTCTTGCTGTGTTACCCAGACTGGAGTACAGTGGCACAATCATGGCTCACCGCAGCCTTGACCTCCAGGCTCAAGGAATTCTCCTGCCTCAGCCTCCCAAGAAGCTGAGACAACAGACATGTGCCACCACGCCTGGCTATTTTTTTTTTTTTTTTTTTTTTAGACAGAGTCTCACTCTGTTGCCCAAGCTGAAGTGCAGTAGCGTGATCTTGGCTCACTGCAACCCCCACCTCCTGGTTCAAATGATTCTCCTGCCTCGGCCTCCTGAGTAGCTGGGATTACAGGCACCTGCCACCATGCCTGGCTAATTTTTTTTTTCCTATTTTTTAGTAGAGCCGGGGTTTTGCCATGTTAGACAGGCTGGTCTCAAACTCCCGACCTCAGGTGATCCACCCGCCTTGGCCTCCCAAAATGCCGGGATCATAGGCATGAGCCACCACGCCCGGCCTAATTTTTGTATTTTTTGTGGAGACAGTTTCGCCATGTTGGCTAGGTTGGTGTCGAACTCCTGGGCTCAAGCAATCCTCCTGCCTTGGCCTCCCAAAGTGTTGGGATTACAGGTGTGAGCCACTGCACCCGGCCCCATCTCACTCCTTGACCAGGGTCTGGATCTGCTGCTGCAGTATGTGTTGGGTGGCATCTAGAAGCTCCTGAGGGAAGGAGAGGTTGGTAGACTGGGGTCAGGACCACAGGCGACCTGGCCACCATTCCCACAATCCCTACCTTCCCCTACTTACCGCATGGCTGTCCAGCTTGTGATTCAGGCTCACGGTGAATTTTTCCAGACACTCCTAGGCAAGAAGAGGCACAGAAAGAGTACCAGGCATGGGGTGGCAGCACCCTCCTGACTCGAGACCCAGCCTGCTATGGCTATCACGGACAGCAGCCCAGCCCTGCTCTGGCCTGGAACCTGCAGACCCCAGGCCAGCCCTCCTCTTCCGCAGCATCACCTCCTCGTCCCAGACCCCTTCCCACCCAGATGCAGACCCTCCGCATACCGCCATCATGGGCTCTGGTGGACCCAGGCGGGCCAGGTCACAAATGCCGACAACGAAGCTGCGGCTGGCAGCAAGGTAATGGCGCCCACTTTCCAGGAGACCAGTGCCCAGTTTCAGGAGCTGGGAAAGAAGGAGGGTAACAGGGAGCTGTGCCGTCATCCTCACACCCGGTGATGCCCCCACACCTGCCCCACTTCCTCTCCCCTTGCCCAGGGCGGCGCTCCCCCATTCCTGCCCGGCTTCACTGCCCTCCAGGCTCATCCAGCTCTCCCTGTATCTAACACACACCTGCTTGTGTTCTCATCACTGCGTCTTTGCTCCCACTGCCTTGGGCCTGAAACCAAATTCCTGCCCGTTCCTCTCAGCCTGTCGCCAACACCTCTGTCAGCCTTACCTCCAAAACATCTTTCTCTGTCCACCTGCACATATATCTTTCTGCCCTGCCTACTTGCTTAAATCCAGAGCTCCGTGGAGATTCCAGCCTCCTGCATGGTCTGGATGCTCTACCTGGTTGCTATTAAATTCTACAGTATTGGCCAGGCGCGGTGGCTCACACCTGTAATCCCAGCCCTTTGGGAGGCCAAGGCGGGCCAGTCGCTTGAGCTCAGGAATTCAAGACCAGCCTGGGCAACATGGTGAAACCCCATCTCTACTAAAAATTCAAAAATTAGGCCGAGCGCGGTGGCTCACGCTTGTAATCCCAGCACTTTGGGAGGCCGAGGCGGGCGGATCACGAGGTCAGGAGATCAAGACCACGGTGAAATCCCATCTCTACTAAAAATACAAAAAATTAGCCGGGCGTGGTGGCGGGCGCCTGTAGTCCCAGCTACTCGGAGAGGCTGAGGCAGGAGAATGGCGTGAACCCGGGAGGCGGAGCTTGCAGTGAGCCGAGATTGCGCCACTGCACTCCAGCCTGGGCGACAGAGCGAGACTCCGTCTCAAAAAAAAAAAAAAAAAATTCAAAAATTAGCCAGGCGTGGTGGCACATGCCTGTAATCTCAGCTACTTGGGAGGCTAAGGCAGGAGGACTGCTTGAACCTGGGAGACTGAGGCTGTAGTGAGCCGAGATGGCACCACATGCCTGTAATCCCAGTTACCTCAGGGGCTAAGGCAGGAGGACTGCCTGAATCCGGGAGGTCAAGGCTGCAGGGAGCTGAGATGGTGCTACTGCACTCCAGCCTGGGTGACAGACCGAGACTCTGTCTCAAAAAATAAATAAATAAATAAAATCTATAGTATTTACTGCTAGGAGTTGTCCCATTCTGTGCTCACTGCACGTTCCCTCATAAATATTAATCCATCATCCAGACCACGGGTCAGGGCCAAGAGGAAATGCTGGGGTACTCCTGGGGCCCACCCTATCTGGCCCTTTTGACTGACAAAGAGACTTGACAGGCCAGGCAAGGTGGCTCAGACCTGTAATCTCAACACTTTGGGAGGCTGAGGTGGGTGGATCACCTAAGGTCAGGAGTTGGATATCAGCCTGACCAACATAGTGAAACCCCATCTCTTTTTATTTTTCTATTTTTGAGACTGCGTTTCGCTCTTGTTGCCCAAGCTGGAGTGCAGTGGCACGATCTTGGCTCACCGCAACCTCTGCCTCCCAGGTTCAAGTGATCCTCCTGCCTCAGCCTCCCGAGTAGCTGGGATTACAGGCGCCCACCACCACACCCGGCTAATTTTTTGTATTTTTAGTAGAGACGGGGTTTCACCATGTTGACCAGGCTGGTCTCGAACTCCTGACTTCAGGTGATCCACCTGCTTCGGCCTCCCGAAGTGCTGGGATTACAGGCATGAGCCACTGCACCTGGCCTGACCAAGATCAAATCTTATCAGACATCACCATGGGTTGTCTGTGACAAGGTACAAGGATGTTCACATATGACTGTGTGAATCTGAGGACTCTGTGTCTAGTTTTTTCCTTACCATCTCAGCCCCTCCCCCTTAGATGAGTAAGAAACTTTCGTAACACTGGACTAGTGACAGACTGGGACATCTGTTCAATAGAACAGTACTCAGCAATAAAAAGGAACAAACTGTTGATATGTGCAACAACTTGGATAAACTTCAAGAGCATTAATCTTTTTTAAAATTATGATTATTTTTAGAGTTGAGGGCTCTGTTGCCCAGGCTGGAGTGCAGTGGTGGGATCATAGCTCACTGCAGCCTTGAACTCGTGGGTTCAAGGGATCCTCCAATCTTAGCTTCCTGAGTAGCTGAGACTACAGGCGCACACCACCACGCCTGGCTAATTTAAAAACAAAACAAAACATTATTTAGAGACAAGGGTCTTGCTATGTTGCCCAGGCTGGTCTCAAGCTTCTGTCCTCAAGCAACCCTCCTACCTTGACCTCCTGAGTAGTTGGGATGACAGGCATGAGCCACCACACCTGGCAGCAGCATTATTCTGAGTGAGGGGGGAGGGGGAAGCCAAATCTCAAAGGGTCACATAGTGTATGATTCTATTTATGGAACGTTCTGGAAATGACAAAAGTAGAGAGATGGAGAACAAATCAGTGGTTACCACGGATTAAAGAAGTGTGGGAAGGGTGTCGGGTACCACTGTAAAGGAATTCCGTATGTCCATTGGTGTGTGGTGATGGTTAAAGTAATCCATACACGTGATAAAGTACCATAGAATTATATACAAAAACACCAAAAAAGAGTATATGCAAAATGTAAAATCGAAGTAGGATCTATAGAGTTTATTTATTTATTTAGAGACAGAGTCTCGGTCTGTCGCCCAGGCCGGAGTGCAGTGGCACGATCTCCGCTCATTGCTACCTCCACAGGCTGGAGTGTGGTGGTGTGATCTCCGCTCACTGCAACCCCCGCCTCCTGGGTTCAAGCAATTCTCCTGCCTCGGCCTCCTGAGTAGCTGGGATTACAGGTGCATGACACCACGCCTGGCTAATTTTTGTATTTTTAGTAGAGACGGGGGTTTCATCATGTTGGTCAGGCTGTTCTCGAAGTCCTGACCTCGTGATCCACCTGCCGCAGCCTACCAAAGTGCTGGGATTACAGGCGGGAGCCACTGAGCTTGGCTAGAGTTTATTGGGGTTTTTTTGTTTGTTTGTTTTCGTTTTTTGAGACAGTCTCACTCTGTCGCCCAGGCTGGAGTGCAGTGGCACGATCTCCACTCACTGCAAGCTCTGCCTCCCGGCTTCACGCCATTCTCCTGCTTCAGCCTCCCGAGTAGCTGGGACTACAGGCACCTGCCACCACACCCAGACAATTTTTTGTATTTTTAGTAGAGACGGGGTTTCACAGTGTTAGCCAGGATGGTCTCGATCTCCTGACCTCGTGATCCGCCCACCTTGGCCTCCCAAAGTGCTGGGATTACGGGCGTGAGCCACCGCACCCGGCCGAGTTTATTGTTAATTGTAATGTGACAATATTAATTTCCTGGTTTTAATAATGTACTAGTGTTGTATAAGATGTCACCACTGGGGGAAGCTGGGTAATGAGTACATGACACCTCTCCTTACTAGTCTCCTGAGTCAATAATTTACTCAAAATAAAAAATTCAGGCCAGGTGTGGTGGCTCACACCTGTAGTTCCAGCACTTTGGGAGGCTGAGGTGGGAGGATTACTTGAGCCCAGGAGTTCCAGACCAGCCTAGTAACATAGGGAGACCCTATCTCTACAAAAAATAAAATTAAATTTAAAAAAGCCAGGCACGGTGGCATGTGCCTGTAGCACAGCTACTGGGGAGGTTGAGGAGGGAGGATCACTTGAGCCCAGTAGTTCAAGCATCTGGGATCACAGCTGTGGCCACCCCATCCAGTCCATTGCTTAAAATTATTATTTGTAGGCCAGGTGCGGTGGCTCACGCCTGTAATCCGAGCACTTTGGGAGGCTGTGGCAGGTAGATCATTTGAGGTCAGGAGTTCAAGACCAGCTTAGCCAACATGGTGAGACCCTGTCTTTACTAAAAATACAAAAAAAAAAAAAATTAGCCAGGTGTGGTGGTGCACACTGGTAATCCCAGCTACTTGGGGGGCTGAGGTAGGAGAATCGCTTGAACCTGGGAGGTGGAGTTCCAGTAAGCGAAGATCACACCACTGCACTGCAGCCTCGGCGACAGAGCAAGACTCCATCTCAAATAAATAAAAATAAAAATAAAATTATTATTTGTAGAGGTGAGGTCACCATGTTGCCCATAAAACAATGTTGCCCACTAAATTTGTGACAATTTGTTACACAGCAATAGAGAACTAATATATAGCATACAAATACATAATGTGTCCGAGGTAAATGTTGCAAAGAAAAGTAAAGTGAAGTAAGGGGAATGAGAGCGCATTTGAGTGTATTTGTGTGAACATGCTGTTTGATAGAGTGCTCAGGTGACGCCTTAGTGTCTTGAATTGAAACGTTTCACTGGTTTGTCTTCCAGTCAGCCTTTGGGCTCCGTGGGAGCAGAAATGATCTTGCCCTCCCTGAATGCCCAGCGCCTGGCACAATGCAGGAGGAGCTCAAGAGCTGAACAAGGAAGTCCAAAATTAAGTCTTTTTTTTTTTTTGAGACAGAGTCTCGCTCTGTCGCCTAGCCTGGAGTGCAGTGGTGTGATCTTGGCTCACTGCAACCTCCGCCTCCCAGGTTCAAGCGATTCCTCTGCCTCAGCCTCTTGAGTAGCTGGAACTACAGATGGGCGCCACCAAGCATGGCTGATTTTTGCATTTTTAGTAGAGACGGGGTTTCGCCATGTTGGCCAGGCTGGTCTAGAACTCCTGACCTCAGGTGATCCATTTACCTTGGCCTCCCAAAGTGCTGGGATTACAGGCATGAGCTACCACGCCTGGCCCAAAAGTAAGTCTTGTTTTCCAAGATCCTGAGCTTCTTGTCGGTACAGAACCACCTTGTCTGCTTCTCTGCAGTCTCCAAAATATCTCCCCTACACAGTATTCAATAATCCCTGGAACGCATTCTGTGTCTCCAGCTTTCTCCCTGGCCCTACCCCTCTCAACCTAATCCATTCCTGGGTCACCTCTCCATGTCAGGGTCACCTTTTCCAGACGGGTCTCCAATTCTGACACTTCGGCTTCCACCAGCTCAATAGAGGCTCTGGGAAAGAGGGGGTCATGGGAACAGAGCTTGGGTTCATCTGGTCTGTCTGCCTCATCAGGCGGGATGGAGTTGCAGGGCGGTGGGTACAGAGGAGAAAGCTGCAGAGTTGAGAGGCTCGCCCCCCACCTGCCCACTTGTGCTCTGCCCGCTCTGCAGTCTGGGAGCTACCACAGCCCAGGCCAGAGCAGGAAGGGTAGAAGGAGGGTGGATGTGGCCAGGGCAGGAAGTTGCTAACCGCCCCAGAGCAGGTGCTGGGGGAGGGGCAGGGGTCCCACTGAGAGGCCAGAGGGAATGCCAGCTCTAGGGGTGAGGGAAACTGCAGAGGCCAGAAGGAGCATGCAGGGGCAGAGAGCATTGGAGTACCCTGCTTTCATAGCTGGGGTACCACTTTGGCCCACAGGCTCGCTCCTGCCTCTTGGAGGCCTGCTCCCTGGAAGGAGATCTGGCCTGGGGAAAGGTGTGTGTGTGCTGGGGGTGTTAGACTTTCCCCTCCTTAGCCCCCCAGACCAGTTCACACTTACCGGAAACGGGGTGAGTCCTTGAGACACTCCTCGAAATCCAGCTTGACCGTCATCTCAGCTTGCCTGCTGTGGGGCCAGCGGGCCCTGGAGGCCGGGCACCTGGGGATGCAGGTGGAGGCACTTTCTGTCCCAGGAAGGGGAGATGATGGGGAAGGAAGAGAGGGACCTCCACGGAGAAGGGCCTGGGGGGCACAATTCTTTCCCCAAGGGGAAAGCGGTGTTCTAGGAGGAGCTCTCACCCCACACTTCCAGGCAGTGCTGGGAGGGGCAGGGGCGGGGCCTGCGCAGAGGATGGGGGCCTGAGATCAGAGAAGCCACAGCCCCGCCCTCAGAGATGATCTGCCAGCGCCTTCCTCCTGGGGCTCTAGCCTCTGTTTCTTTCTCTCTTCGTGGTTGAGTCTTGGGGGCCTGGCAGATCTAGGTTCAAATCCCGGCTCTGTCACTTAGAGGTTGTGTGCCCCTGGATGAGCTCTTTGATTCCTCGGTTTTCTCATCTGGAAGATGGGAATGATAACCCCTTCCTCCAGGGCTGTATGAAGTGAAGAAGGTGACAGCAGTAAATTCATGGTTCACTAAATTAATTAATTAATTTATTTATTTATTTATGAGACGGAGTCTCCCTCCGTCGCCCAGGCTGGAGTGCAGTGGCGCGATCTCGGCTCACTGCAACCTCCACCTCCTGGGTTCAAGCGATTCTGCTGTCTCAGCCTCCCGAGTAGCTGGGACTACAGGCTCCTGCCACCGTGCCCGGCTTTTTGTATTTTTAGTAGAGAGGGGGTTTCACCTTGTTGGTCAGACTGGTTTCGAACTCCTGACCTCAGGTGATCCACCCACCTCGGCCTCCCAAAGTGCTAGGATTACAGGCGTGAGCCACTGTGCCCGGCCGGTTCACTATATTAATTGCATCAGTCATTGTCATCCTGCTATAGCTTGGGCCTTCTCGTGATTCTAGGCTCCTGTGGAGTCCAGAACCCTGGACTGCTCCCAGCTTTCTTCGCTTTGCCGTCATATTCATGGTTCCTGTGTGTGAACTCCCCTTCCTCCTCCCCTCTCCTCAACGACGGAGCAGGCCCAGCCTGAGTACCCGATTCACAGCTCCCAGACTCTTGCTCTTCTGCTCTTTATTTCTATTCATAGGGTGGTCATGAAGGGAAGGTTGCCCCCACTCCACCCCCAACCAGCCCCATTTTCCATTGTTTGCTTTCCTTTTCTTGAGTCCATCGAAGTCCCAGGGTTTCATCTGGAGAGAAGAGTTTGAGTTCATGGCTTTCTCGTAGCAGGCATGAGATCTTGTCCATGTGACTCTGGATCCCCTAGAACCTCCCCACTCAGCTCCTCTACCTCCCTGGCCAGTGTAAGCATCCCCTTGCCTCTGCCCAGGCTCAGTGTGCCCGGCTGTGCTTGTTCTGGCTTGAGGAGTTGGGGTTGCTTCCACTCTCCCTCTCTGAACTCCTTGGGCTTTGCCAGCTCAGCCCCCCAGCCACCAGCTGGACACCACTTGAGACTCACTGTCTTTGGAGGGCAGAGAAATACCTGGAGTGGGGTGACGTGGCAGAGAGGAGTTAAGGAGGAGGCGTGGAGCCAGTGGGTGATGCCAAGCTGGAGGGGGTCCCAACTGCTTCTGAGTCTCCCTCGTTCCTCTCCTGTCCAATGTGGACCTTGGACTTGAGGCTGTTCAGGGCCTCTCCTTCCACCTGTTGCTGATGTACTGGCCTGAAAGAATTGGAGGGCTGGGAGATGGGAGCTTGCCAAGAGACAGCTCCAGGGAGATGGTGGCCTGGTGCCCTCAACAGGCTGCAATGGTGTCATTGTCACCATCAGGGAGCTCTCTGTGGCCTTGTGATCCCTAAAGGGGCCTCCCATGTGGTCCAGTAGATGGACCTCAGTGCTTACGGGGTTCTCAATCACCTAGGTCAAGCTTGTGGAGCCTAGAATCAGGGATCAGGGCTGGGGTACCCATCAGGCTGTGGGTTCCCAGCCCTCCTGCCCCCTAGGCTGGCCTGCCCAGGCTCTTACCATCCTGATGCTCATCTTCCATGTCCTCTACAAGCTCTGGGTGGGAGCAGGACCTCAGGTATAGTCCTTTGCTATCATACTTCTTGTGCTGCAGACTGATCTCCTGCCCCAATATGATAGTGGCCACAGATGGGGGGACTGATTTCTGTAGGTGGAGGAATCTGAGGAATCAACCAAATGAATCCAAGTCTTCTGGCCATCTGGTGTATCCATGCCTCCCAGGTGTCTGTCGTGGGCCCTCACCAGAGGGGAGAAGCTCAGGCCCCAGATCCTCATCTCACTGACGTCTCTTACCCTTCCCATTTGAGAAAAACTTCAGTGACCACCTCCCCCCATGGTTGTCTCGGACTTTTGTCTATTTTTTATTTATTTTTTGAGACAAGATCTTGTTATGTTACCCAGGCTGGAATGTGGCATTGCTCACGGCAGCCTCAAACTCCTGGGCTCAAGCTATCCTCCCACCTTAGCCTCCCCAGTAGCCTGGACTGCAGGTGCACACCACCACGCCTGGCTAATTAAAAACAATTTTTTTTCTTTTTCTTTTTTTTTTTGTAGAGACAAGGTCTCCCAATGTTGCCCAGGCTGGTTTTGAACTCCTGGCCTCAAGCAATCCTCCCAAAGTGCTGGGATTAGAGAAGTGAGCCACTGGGTCTGGCCAACAAATCAGCCCCCAATCAGACTTTCTGTTTCTTAACAGCCAATAATCTCCGGGGACTATCCTGAGTGGGGTCCTTCCTCCAGCTGCCCTCTTTCTTCCCTGGGGTTACTTCCTAGCATTACCTCCCTGTCAGGCAGCAGAGTCTTGGGCTGATAGCCACTGAGGAAGACAGACTGTGGTAGAGAAGTGAGGAACGGGCTCTGGAATACCACCCCTTCTAGTCCCTGGAGCCCCCCCATCGCTAACCCTGGGCTTCAAGGATGTGCCTCTGGGTGACCAGGCCTGGCTCATCTTTGGCTCCGCTGGCTAGTTCTCCTGCCCAGCCTCTCTGAACAGGCCTGGGCTGTGGGTCCAGCATCACGCCTTGACTGCCACCGCTGATACTGATAATACCACCATTGTCATCCTTGTCCTCTTTATCCTCCAAGGGCTGGTTTTTCTGAGCCTTGAGACAACTTCCCTTTGTCATAGTGTGCCTTGCGGCGCTTGTCAAAGCCGGTGGAGTCTGTGACCGTGGTGAGAGCTTGGCTTTCCCACTGCACTCTTGCCAAAGGCTCGCTCCACCTCCCCGTTTCCATTCAGTCCACAACCCTCATCTCATGTTGTGGGCGAAAGATTACCTAGATGCCAAGGCAAGAGACAGAAGGCACAAACTGTTTCAGTATAATAAAGAAATAGAGGCCGGGCGCGGTGGCTCAAGCCTGTAATCCCAGCACTTTGGGAGGCCGAGGCAGGCGGATCACGAGGTCAGGAGATCGAGACCATGGTGAAACCCCGTCTCTACTAAAAATACAAAAAATTAGCCAGGCGTAGTGGCGGGCGCCTGTAGTCCCAGCTACTCAGGAGGCTGAGGCAGGAGAATGGCGTGAACCCGGGAAGCAGAGCTTGCAGTGAGCCGAGATTGCGCCACTGCACTCCAGCCTGGGGGACAGAGCAAGACTCCATCTCAAAAAATAAAATAAAATAAAATAAAGAAATAGAATAAGAATAGTCATAATACAAATTAGATATAGAGATGATCATGGACAATTATCAATCATTATTATAAACATTATTAATCATTAGCTTTTAATATTACTTTTTGTTGCATTACTAATATAACCTAGGAATAACCGGCAGGTATAGGGTCAGGTGCCGAAGGGACATTGTGAACAGTGACCTAGAAGACAAGAGGTGAACCTTCTGTCACGCTCACATAAGGGCCGCTTGAGGGCTCCTTGGTCAAGCCGTAACGCCAGTGTCTGGGAAGACACCCGTTACTTAGCAGATCGCTAAAGGGAGTCTCCTTTCCTTGGAGGAGTCAAGGAACCCTCTGCTCCACCAGCTTCTTGTGGAAGGCTGGATATTATCCAGGCCTGCCCGCAGTCATCCGCAGGCCTAAACCCCTCCCTGTGGTGCTGTGCTTCAATGCTCACGCTCCTTGTCCACTTTCATGTTCCTCCCGTATTCCTGGTTCCTCTTTGAAGTTCGTAGTAGATAGCGGTAGAAGAAATAGTGAAAGTCTTAAAGTCTTTGATCTTTCTTATCAGTGCATAGAAGAAAATGCTGACGTATGCTGCCTTCTCTCTCTACTTCGGTTACCTAAAAGGGAAGGGCCCCCTGTCCTGTGATCACGTGACTTGGTTCACCTTGTCAATCACTTAGAAGATTCACCCTCCTTACCCTGCCCCCTTGTCTTGTATGCAATAAATATCAGCATGCCCAGCCGTTCGGGGCCACTACCGGTCTCCGCGTCTTGGTAGTCGTTAAGACCCAGGCCCAGCTGCTTTCTCTTTATCTCTTTGTCTTGTGTCTTAATTTATTACAATCTCTCGTCTCCGCATACGGGGGCGGGGAACACCCGCCAAGCCCCGTAGGGCTGGACCCTACATCATGTGTCTTGGAAAAGTTGTCTGCAGGCCCTGAGCTCCTGTCAGCACAGTCCTGGCGGAACCTGGGGCAGATACTGTCCATCATGGCAATCCTGAAGTGGTAGGAGACTAGTTGGGGGCATCGACAGAAGAAAATAGCAATGGGGACAGGTGGTAAACGAGGCCAAATTGGCGGACCCCCGCCCCCATCCAGGCCTGATGGAAATTGTAGCACCTCCCATTGCGGGTGTCAGAAAGCAGATCCGCTGCAGACCTGAATTCAGGGCTGAGGGAAGAAAGAGGCCCCACACCCCAGCTGATCTCTGGCAGGACTCTCACCTCTCTGGGATTCACTGAGCAGGAGGAACTGGCAGAGAGGTCCTCAAAATTGTCCTGCAGCCTGCAGAGGAGGGGGAAGCAGCGCCGGGAGGTGGGGGTCAGGCAGTATCCAGTCCCTGAGGCTCTCTGCCTCCTCCACCTGTCCCCTCCTTTAAATAGAGAAGAATCTCTGGACTGAAGGGTTGAGGCTGAGGGCTCAGCACCTGTGGTAGGGAGTGTTAGGCTCATCCACCATCATAAATCCATAGTCCTTGTCAGCAGAGTGGTAGGTGGCCAGGATATTCATCTCGTCCCAGTGCTGAGACTTCCTTCTGGGGCTGGGGGAGGAGACCATCTAGTGACCCCCCGGATAGGCCTCCCTCATTTTCCCAGTCATTCAAAACAGTTTTTTTTGTTTGTTTTTTGTTTTGTTTTTGAGATGGAGTCTCGCTGTGTTGACCAGGCTGGAGTGCAGTGGGGTCAGACTTAATGATAATCACAGTCCTGTGCAGCCACGGTTTACAGGGCACCTGCTCTTCTCCCGAAGGCCTGGAACCTCGGACTTCCCACTCAATTGCCCTCACCTACTCTAACTCTTCGTTCTTAAGGCTCTGCTCCTTTCCCTTTCCTTCGGGCTCTGACCCTCCGGTGTCCTGAACCCTCCTGACTCTGGGCTGGCTGCCCGCAGAGCTGGGCTCCTTACTTCTCCACACTGGGGGATTTCTGCATCAAGTTGGAGCTGTTCTTTCGTAGGATGCTCCGGGGCCGGTCCTGTTGGGAGTTTTGGGGGTTCAAGCAAGTTGACCCAGAGTGCAGACTGCACCCAGGGCTGTTAACCTCTTGCCCTGCAGGCCCCCCAGGCTCGGGGCTGGAAGCCCTGGATACACTGGTTCGAGGCCCGGGGATGTTGAATCCACCAGGGTTCCTGCCAGACCCAAGGCTGTGGGTCGCAGCCTCCCCTGGGTGCTGACTAGGCCCGGAACCAAGGACCATTTGCCCCCCGGAGGGACAGCTTGAACCAGTACTGCGAGTTACGGAGCCCCCTGAGTGCACGTGGGGCCCAGAACCGTGAAACAAGACTACTCCGGAGGGCTGCCCAGCGTCTGCCTCGACTCCTCTGACCACTGCGGGCACTCCTCTGGCTGCCCCTCCAGGGGAAATCCCGGTTGAGGCCGCTAGCAGCCCCTAGGGACTCCACCTTCTCCATGGCCCCACGGGGGGGCCGCTCTCAGCGATCGTGCCCCGCCTCCCGGCTCCACGTAGCCCCGCCCCCGGCCCCGCCTCCACCGCTGCCAGCGAGGGGATGCTTGGGCTCAGTCCCGGGTCCACTTCTCCCCTGCTCCCGAGCTGTGGCGGGCGGAATCAAGACTATAAAGAGACTCGGGCTGGGGGTCCCTCCCCTCGCCCTTTTCCTTTGTGTCCCACCCAAAGATTTTCTTTGGGCAATTTGTTCCCGCCCTTCTTCCTCACCACTCTCATCCAAACCAGCTAATCCCAGTCAGGGGGCCAGGCCAGGAGCCTCGATTGTGACGTCACGGTCCTCCAGCTTGAGTGTGAGCGTCGGGGAGTTGGGCTGGGGGCTTGTTAATGGCTCTAGGGGAGATCTTTTGGGGTCGTCAGCGCTGTCGCTTGAAACTGCCTGTCGGGGCTTCTTTAGACTCTTTGTGGCCTTAACATGGAATAGTTTGGTTGAGTTGGAGTTGAGGCTGGGCTTGACTTGAAATATCAGCGCGCTTCCCCCACCCCCGCCAGTCGGCTCGCTCAGCCAATCAGGAGAGGTGTGAGGCAAAGTGGAAGGATTGCGGCACTGTCGCAAGACACTTCGGTGTCAGCGGGGTGGCGGGCAGAGACTTTCACTTAGACTTTCACTACCGCTTCTCTGGGTCCTCCAGACTCGGCTCACGCTACTTTACAGCGTGTATCCCGAGGGGAGACACCCCCCTCTTGCCGTAAAGCGAGTGCTTCAAGGTGTCACCTCCCCCTAGCGAGGGCGGGGTCGTCGGTGCCGCTGTCGCAAAGCAGAAAGTGTTTGGGCTCCAGTACCCCACCGTCGTAAAGATGCCTGCGGTGGGCGTGTCTTTCTCCCACTGTCGCAAAAGCTCCCCGCCCAGGTCTTCGTCCCCCTCGGAGCCACTCCGTCACCTCGCTATGCCGTAAAGCGAGGCTCTCGACCCCGTGTCCTTCTGTTCTCACCGTGGTCGTCCCCAGCTCCTAGCACGGGCTGCTTCATTGCCCGGCAGTGCCGTAAAGCATACCTGGCCTCAGGCCCCGGTCGTATCCCTCAGAGTGTCTGCCCGCCGCGGTTGCCACGGTGCCGCCAAGCGCGGCTGTCGCGCTGCCCCGGTGTCAGAGGAGATGGCGGCGGGGTCGGGTGGGAGTGGGGGCTCTGGGGGAGGCCCTGGACCGGGGCCGGGCGGGGGTGGGGGCCCCAGCGGGAGCGGCTCGGGACCGGGGTCCAACGGGGGTCTGGGCAGCGGCGGGGAACTGCACCCGCGCACTGGGCGCTTGGTGAGCCTGTCGGCCTGTGGGCGTACAGCGCGGCGGCAGCAGCCGGGCCAGGAGTTTAACCACGGGCTGGTGTTGAGCCGAGAACCCTTGCGCGATGGACGCGTCTTCACCGTCCGCATCGACCGCAAGGTGCAGCGCTGGTACCGCGGAACCGAGATGTGGAGGGTGGTGGGAGGCGTCTAGAGGGAGACGGGGTAGGACAGCCAAGGTAGCCCACATCGCCGGGCACCGAGAGGGTACAGAAAGACCATAGAGCACCAGGGGGCGGTCAGGAAGACAGTATGAAGCAGAAACATTCAGTTTGAAGAGGACATTAAGAGCTTGAATTTTCTCAAGATCCAGAACCAGGGAAGGGACACGAGGGCTAACCCACTAGAATGGCTGGGAACAGACCTCCTGGTACAATTTCTTGGGCATGGGGGATGGAGAGATGTCAGAGATGTGATGGCAAGTGAAGAAAGATGTCAAGGAACGAACAAACTTAATCCCAGCCCTTTGGGAGTCCAAGGCGGGCGGATC
This sequence comes from Hylobates moloch, assembly GCF_009828535.3. Lineage (NCBI taxonomy): Eukaryota > Metazoa > Chordata > Mammalia > Primates > Hylobatidae > Hylobates > Hylobates moloch. The sequence goes on along the minus strand of NW_026652294.1, from coordinate 38,340,811 downwards.
ACTAGAGTCAGGGGTTCGAGACCAGCCTGGTGAACGTGGTGAAACCCCCTCTTTACTAAAAATACAAAAATTAGCCAGGCATGGTGGCGCGCCCTGTAATCCCAGCTACTCTGTAGGCTGAGGCAGGAGAATGGCTTGAACCCGGGAGGCAGAGGTTGCAGTGAGCTGAGATCATGCCATTGCACTCCAGCCTGGGCAACAGAGTGAGTGAGACTCCATCTCAAAAAAACAACAACAAAAAAAAAACAGAACAAACTATTTAAGGACACACTCACAGGCTGTGCCAGAAAGATAGGTGAGGAGAAAGATCCAGAGTGAGGGAGGTGTGTGTGATTCAGTGAAGAGGCCAGGCTCACAGAAAAAGAACTTGGAAGGAGATTGAATCTGGGTAGAGCCTGATCTTTGGAGAGAATTAGACCGGGGAAGGGAATGAGCGATACACAAGAGCAAGAGGTGTGGGTATAGGAAGTAGGTGAATTTGGATGGTTGGAGAGCCAGAGACTAGGAAAGTTAGAGGAGGCAGGAAGCTGGAACCAAGGAATTTGTGCTTGGCTTGGAAAGGAGTGATGTAGTAAGCACTGAGTAGAAAGCAGAGTTGCTAAAGGAAAGCCCAAATAATTACCAAGACAGAGTCCAGGAAATCACTGTCTGCATCTCTGGATTAGTGTTCCAAGAGACAGAAAGCCAGCTAGCTGTCTGAGAGGTGGGAAGATATGGTGGCCTGTGGAATGGGGGGTGGCCCATTCTAAGCCTCTGCCCAATACCCCTATCCCAGGTCAACTCCTGGAGTGGCTCCATTGAGATTGGGGTGACAGCGCTGGACCCCGGTGTGCTGGACTTTCCAAGCAGTGCCACGGGGCTGAAGGGGGGCTCGTGGGTAGTGTCGGGCTGCTCTGTGCTGAGAGATGGACGCTCTGTGTTGGAGGAGTATGGTCAGGACCTGGACCAGCTTGGCGAAGGAGACCGCGTGGGCGTGGAGCGCACAGTTGCTGGGGAGCTTCGGCTCTGGGTGAATGGGCGGGATTGCGGTGTGGCTGCCACAGGCCTGCCCCCTCGTGTCTGGGCAGTCGTGGACCTTTATGGCAAGTGCACCCAGATCACCGTGCTACCCCCTGAGCCAGGCTTCAGCCCCCCTACTCCCATCCCCACACCTCCCCTCGAGCCCTTGGCCCCCACTGAAGACTCTGCCTTGGCTGAACAGGGAACCTCTGCAGATGAAGGTGAGAACACAGCTAGGGCAGTGGTGGTGGGGTGGGGATGGAATGGGGGGAATACAGTGACAAGACAGGCTGGGTGTGGGCAGGGCCACCCTGATCCTCAAGTCTGTTGAATGGGCGAGCAGGAGCTAGAGGATGGGGGTGTCTCCTGGCTATAGGCCCTGAAGCAGGGACTGAACCCTTATTCCCCTCCCATCCCACCTGGTCCCCAGCCTTCATGGTGTCCCCAGCGCAGGCCCGGCCGGAGACGTTTCCTAACAGCCTTGAGTCGCATAATGGTGAGGGCTTTGGGGAGGCCCTGGGAAGGGGAGTGGGAAGTGAGGTGGACAAGGGAGGGCCCTCAGGAGAAGGGGTAGGGAGAGAGACACCAGGTCTGGGGGTGTAGAGCCTCATCCCAACTTCCCAGCTTCCTTCTTCCATCCTGCTGCTGTAGACTTTGCCAGCATGGAGCTGTCTGAGGTGGTGAGCAACACCATCCTGTCTGCCTACAATGGAGGGCTCCTGAATGTGAACCTGAGCTCCCCACCGGCAGGGGAAGGCCTGGGGTCTAGCGGTGCTGCCACCTCGCCCATTCTCACTTCCAACGATGCCCTGCTCTTTCATGAAAAGTGCGGGACCCTCATCAAACTCAGCAACAATAATAAGACAGCTGAGCGCCGGCGGCCCCTGGATGAATTCAACAATGGGGTTGTCATGACCAATCGCCCACTTCGGGACAATGAGATGTTTGAGGTGTGCAAAGTCCTGTGGTCTGGTTGGTGCCTTACCCCTGGGAGCTAAAGATGGGGCTCGACCCTTGGTGCTAGGAGGGTGGGCCCTGGGGAAGAACCAAGGGCTGAAGGTCCCTTTCTGTATTTACATTCCCTGCTTCTCCTTTCTGTCCCTCAATGCCAGATCCGTATCGACAAGCTTGTTGATAAGTGGTCAGGCTCCATTGAGATTGGGGTCACCACCCACAACCCCAACAGTTTGGAGTACCCAGCCACCATGACCAACCTCCAGTCAGGTACCAGCCCCGGGCAGGGGCAGGGGTGCAAGCCTGGTGTTGCTGAGGGGAAGGAAGCCCCGTACCCGAACCCAAGTGTCCACCGTCACCCAGGCACCATCATGATGAGCGGCTGTGGGATCCTGACCAATGGCAAGGGCACCCGCCGGGAGTACTGCGAATTCAGTCTGGATGAGTTGCAGGTGAGGGTGGGGCACAGATCCTTGGGCCACTTTCAGCAGAGCCACAGGTAGTCTCTGTCCCTGCCAGGGCACCAAGCAGGGTCTCCTATGTGACCTAGAGCCAGTCCCTGTATCTTCTACCTAAAGGTTCCTTCCTAGAAGCCTGAGTTGCCCAAGAGTTCAGCACTCAGATTTTGGAGTCAGATGGTTGAATTCCTCTTACTGTTTTCCCATTTGTAGGGGAGAACCGGGGCAAGAAGCTTATCCTCTTTGATTGCTCCCCCACCTTCTGCAATCTCTAAAATGAGCCTACGAGTAGTACTTATTCCATAGGTTGAGACTTGTAGAAGCTGATGTCTGTGAGGTGGTTTAACTCAGTGCCTGACTTACGTGGAGCATTGAGGAAATGTGGAGATTGTCATGTCTGGAAAACAAGGACCCAGGACCCGTCCTCCGGGGTGGTCTGAGACTCTGGCGAATACCTTCTGGAGTTGTTCCTGTGTGGAGTGGGGTGCTGACCAGGCCTCAGGACTCCTCTGAACTGTTTTTCTTCTTTGATTAGGAGGGTGACCACATTGGCCTCACAAGGAAGTCCAACTCTGCCCTGCACTTTTTCATTAATGGTATCGATCAGGGTAAGGGCCGCCCAGAGAGAGTCTCTGGGCCAGGGCTTTCGGTGGGGCTGGGACTGGAAGCTGTACCTCATCCTCCTGCTTCTCTTTGGTTCTTGGTCTCCCTGTGTTTGACTTTCTCCCCTCATTCTCCCTGCCCACTCCCACACCCCCGTACCTTCCTGCCACAGGAGTAGCGACCCCCTTGACGCCCCCAGTGGTGTATGGTGTGGTGGACTTGTACGGGATGGCAGTGAAGGTGACCATCGTCCACAATAACAACCACAGTGACCGTCTCCGCCGGAACAACGCCATCCTGCGGGCGCTGTCCCCCGAGGGTGCTCTCCGCCGTGCTGCCCCTGCCGCCCAGGCAGAACCGGAGCGCCTGCTCTTCCACCCCAACTGTGGGCAGAAGGCAGCCATCACCCACGAGGGACGCACTGCCCTGAGGCCCCAGTATGGCCCATGGGGTGGGGAGAAGCCTGAAGAAGGGATTCTAATGGGAGGGGGGTGGGGCAAGGAAGTGGAAGGCAGAGGGAGCCTGGTGGGGGCAGCTTCCTGGAGGTTGAGCTTTAGTTCTTTGGCTTGGGGCAGTGAGTGTTCTTTGGCTTGGGGCAGTGAGTGTTGGCAGGCATTGCTGGGCTAAGCCTTTGCACATTGAGAGCATGTGTTGGGGATCTGACTCTCCACTTGCTGTGCCCTCAGTGCCACCGATGACTTCAATCACGGCGTGGTGCTGAGCAGCAGAGCCCTGCGGGATGGAGAGGTGTTCCAGGTGCGCATCGACAAGATGGTGGACAAATGGGCTGGCTCCATTGAAATTGGTGTCACCACCCACAACCCTGCCTACCTCCAGTTGCCCTCCACCATGACCAACTTGCGCTCTGGTGAGCTCCCAGGAAGGGCAGGGACAGGATAGGGTTTTGGGGGGAAGCTATCCCCAAAGCCCTGGCACTTGTTCTGCAGCTCCTTTTTCACGTGTCATTCTTGTGACCACTCATTCAGTGGCTAGAGAGTGTCCCATGGGCAGGGCTGTGGCTGTCTTGGAAGCTGCAGAGTTTTCTTGTCCTGCTCAGGGAAGAAATCTAGTCATCAAAGAAAAGGCAAGGTGGACTGTGGGCTCGGGAGTCCTGTGGGCGCTGCTGTGGAAAGGAGCCCCGCATTTCCCCTCATGTCCCCTACTGCTCCTTGTCCTCCCAGGGACCTGGATGATGACTGGGAATGGGGTGATGCACAATGGGACGACCATCCTGGATGAATACGGGCACAACCTGGACCGCCTCAAGGTGGGAAAGTGGGTGCGCCGCCTGGCGGCCACAGCGGGCATCACAGACACCGCAGGGCTGATGCAGGACCAGCCCCGGCAGGAGCTCTGCCTGACTCCTCACTCCAGCACCCCCTTCTTCCAAGGCAGGGGACACGGTGGGCGTGGTACGGCGGGAGGACGGGACTCTCCACTTCTTTGTCAATGGGATGACTCAGGGCCCTGCTGCCTGGAACGTGCCCCCGGGCGTCTATGCTGTCGTCGATCTCTATGGCCAGGCGGCCCAGGCCACCATTGTGGACGACGTGGGTGAGGGCCGGGCTGGGCTGGGGCCGGGGGTTAGGGTGGCCTTGGGAGGTCTGAGAGACACCTAGAGACCTGATAGGTGATGTCCACTTTTACAGAGGTGCCTCCAGTTCCTGAACCACTTCCTGAGGGGAACAACCAGGTGTCTCCAAGCTCTCCGTCCTCAGGGGCCGGGGGCTCTGACCTGCGCTTCCACCAGCTGCACGGCAGTAACGCAGTCATCACTAATGGGGGCCGCACTGCCCTCCGCCACAACTGTCGCAGCGAGTTTAATGATGCCATTGTCATCTCCAACCGGTCAGTCTCTCAACTTTCATGTCTCCACCTTCCTCCTGCCCAGCCTCAGCCACACAAGTAGAGCCTCTCTGATCGCCAGTCTCCTGGCAGGGCCCTGCGGGATGGAGAGCTGTTTGAAATTGTCATTCAGAAGATGGTGGACCGCTGGTCAGGCTCCATTGAGGCTGGTGAGGGGCGTCTGTGTGTGCTGGGGGCTGTTGGATGTCTGTGCCTTAGAGGATCGGCCTTGACTTACCCCTGCCTCCTCCCAGGAGTGACTGCTATTCGGCCTGAAGACCTGGAATTCCCCAATACCATGACAGACATTGACTATGACACATGGATGCTGAGGTTGGGCTTCCTGCTTTGGGGACCAGCTTGGGGCTGGGTGGAGCTGGCTGGGATCAGGGAAGCAAGGTTTGGGCCTGTGGTGGCTGTGGGTAGTGACAGACCTAGGGGATCTACCTGTCCCCTCCCCTTGGATTCTGGGAAACCCTGCTCAGGCCCACAGGGGCTCAGTCCTCCTTCATCTTAGGTAGTTCTTGCTTTTTCCTAAGGGGATCCCAGGGACAAAGGAGATAGGATTGGGCCTTACACCCAGATCAAGACACCAGCCCAAGCCATTGGAGGGTTCTGACAGACAGGGAGTGGGCAGGGGCCAATGTGAAGTTGAAGTTGGCAGGCTGACTCACCCCTTCTGCCATCCCCCTAGTGGTACAGCCATCATGCAAGACGGTAACACGATGCGCAACAATTACGGGTGTGACCTGGATGCGCTGGGCACAGGTGCACGCATTGGCATGATGCGAACTGCCAAGGGCGACCTGCACTACTTCATCAATGGCCAAGACCAAGGCGCTGCCTGCTCAGGCCTGCCTCCGGGTAAAGGTGACTATGTGGCTTTCAGCCTGCCACCCTCAGCCCAGACCACCTGGCTGTCAGGCTTCTGACCTTCCCTCTCCTCCCCAGAGGTGTATGCGGTAGTCGATCTCTATGGCCAGTGTGTCCAAGTGTCCATCACCAATGCCACCGGCCCCATGGACAACAGCCTGGCGACCAGCAACACTGCCACCGAGAAGTCCTTCCCACTGCACTCCCCAGGTGCGGCAGCAGGGCGGGGGCTGGACGGGCTCTGCTTGCCTGCTGTGCACCTGAGGAGTAGGGTTTCCAGGTTAGAGAGGCTGTGCAAAGACGGTTTGCTGGGGTAGCTGCCGGCTCCAGGGAAGGGACAGCCCACGGTGGCAAGCAGCCAGTGAGGGGGAGGTTACACTTGGTACTTAGAGCCTGGACACTTCCCTGCCACCAAGGGGCCAGGACACTGTAAGCTGAGCATGCCAGGTTTGGAAATGGGCCTTGCTGTGGTGAAAAGAGGTATCAGGGCCGGGCGCAGTAGCTCACGCCTGTAATCCCAGCACTTTGGGAGTTCAAGGCAGGTGGATCGCTCGAGCACAAGAGTTTGAGACCAGCCTGGGAAACACGGCGAAACCCCGTCTGTACCAAAAATACAAAATGTAGTCAGATGTGGTGGCATGCACCTGTGATCCCAGCTACTTGAGAGGCTGAGGTGGGAGGATCGCTGGATCCCAGGAAGTCGAGGCTGCAGTGAGCCATGGCTGTGCCACTGCACTCCAGCCTGAGTGACAGAGTGAGACCCTGCCTCAAAAAAAAATACAATAAAGAGGTGTCAGGATGCCCTGAGGTGTAATGGCAGATGGCAGATGCAGTGTTGGTGTCCCCATTTCGTTTCATCTGAAAGCTTTGCTCTGTGTTCTGCCTGAAGCTCGCTGCCCCAATCCTACCCCTTCTTCTGGTGCCATATTTTCACAGTGGCTGGTGTGGCTCACCGATTCCACAGTACTTGTGGCAAGAACATCACTCTAGAGGAGGATGGCACGAGGGCAGTGCGTGCCGCTGGCTATGCTCATGGCCTTGTCTTCAGTACCAAGGAGCTGAGGGCTGAGGAAGTCTTTGAGGTAGGCCATAGCAATGTGACAGAGGGGCTGCGAGGCCCATCACGACAGGGCCCGCTCATGTTTTCTCTGTCTTATAGGTGAAAGTGGAGGAGCTAGACGAGAAGTGGGCAGGTTCCCTGCGGCTGGGGCTGACCACACTAGCACCAGGGGAGATGGGACCCGGGGCAGGCGGTGGTGGCCCAGGGCTGCCTCCTTCCCTGCCAGAGCTCCGGACGAAGACCACTTGGATGGTATCCAGCTGTGAAGTGAGGCGTGATGGGCAGCTCCAGAGGATGAACTATGGCCGGAACCTAGAGAGGCTGGGGGTGAAGTGGCTGGCTCCAGGGACGGGAGGGGTTGGGAGTGGAAGTGGCAGGGAGAGGTGGGCTGAACATCGTCTGTCCTTGTCCTACCTTGGTCCTAGGTGGGGAGCCGTGTGGGTGTTCGTCGGGGGGCAGATGACACGATGCACATCCTGGTGGATGGAGAGGATATGGGGCCTGCAGCCACTGGCATTGCCAAGGTAGACCTGAACGCTTCCTTGGGTTCTGGGAGGATGGTTGAGGTCTTCTGCTGATCTCTGATTTTCTGGGTCTTGTGTGCCTCCCAGAACGTGTGGGCTGTGTTGGATCTCTACGGGCCAGTCCGCAGTGTGTCAATTGTCAGTTCCACGAGGCTGGAGGAGTCAGAAGGCACCCAGCCTCCTTCCCCCAGTTCAGACACCGGCAGTGAGGGCGAGGAGGATGACGAGGGCGAGGAGCATGGCCTGGAAGTAAGAGGCTGCAGCACGGTCTGCTGTGCACATGGATGGGCAGTTGCTGGGCTGTTGGATGCCAGGCCTTTTCTGGGTTCTCTGATCGTTGGCTGGAGGCTCACACTCAGGGTCTGTGCAAAGTCCAGTGGGATGGGTTGGTCCTGGCATTGGCAACCCATGCAGCTCAGTCCCTTCCTCCACACCAGGGCCAGAATGAAGTGGGTATTATACCCACCACCCTCGAGTTCCTGGAGAACCATGGGAAGAATATCCTTTTGTCTAATGGGAACCGTACGGCCACACGGGTGGCCAGCTACAATCAGGGCATCGTTGTCATCAACCAACCTCTGGTGCCCCAGCTGCTGGTCCAGGTGGGTTCTCTCTCCCTATCCCCAGCTTCTCTCGCTCCACAGTGACCCATGGCCAACCCTCCTGAAAGGCCTTTTTGGATGGAGAAAAAGAAAGCAAGCCACTTGGATGAGCTTCCTAGGCATTTATTCATAGCCTGTAATGGGGGTCATCAGTCAGTTACCACGAAGTCCCTACCTGGTGATTGGTGAGGGAAGCAGTAGGGACAGGCTGGAGGAGTCCAAGGGAAATGCCTGATCCTGTATGTGGGAGCAGAGAGGGCTTTCCAGAAGAAGGTGCCTTTTTGCTACAAACTGAAAGATACGTGAAAGTTAGCCAGGTGAGCCCGGGTGTGGTGGCTCATACCTGTAATCCCAGAACTTTTGGAGGCCAAGGCAGGCGGATCGCTTGAGCTCACGAGTTCGCGACCAGCCTGGGCAATACAGCGAAACTGTGTCTCTACAAAAAATACAAAAATTCGCCAGGCATGGTGGCACGAGCCTATAATCCCAGCTACTCGGGAGGCTGAAGTGGGAGGATCGCTGGAACCTGGGAGGCAGAGGTTACAGTGAGCTGAGATCACGCCACCGCACTCTAGCCTGGGAGACAGAGCAAGACCTTGTCTCTAAAAAAAAAAAAAAAAAGAAAACTAGCTAGGTGAAGGAAGTCCTAGGAATAAGAATCCTTACAGAGGCAACAGCAAGGTCAAGGCTCAAACAGCATTTTTTTTTGTTTTTGTTTTTTTGAGATGGAATTTATCTCTTGTTGCCCAGGCTGGAGTGCAATGGCACGATCTCGGCTCACTGCAACCTCCACCTCCCGGCTTCAAGTGATTCTCCTACCTCAGCCTCCCAAGTAGCTGGGACTACAGGCATATGACACTATGCCTAGCTAATTTTGTATTTTTAGTAGAGACGGAGTTTCACCATGTTGGTCAGGCTGGTCTCAAACTCCTGACCTCAGGTGATCCACCCGCCTCAGCCTCCCAAAGTGCTGGGATTACAGTGTGGGTCACCGTGCCCGGCTGATGGTTTTTTTTTTTTTTTAAAAAAAAAAAAAAAAAAAAAGAGGGAAAGAAACAACTAAATTAGCGTTTTCTGGTCCTTCCAAGCATAAGAAAAGGCAGCATCCCAGGCCACATTCTGGGAGGTGCAGTATTCCCTCCCTGGCTGGGGTGGGGAGCCTGGTTCTTCCCAGGAGGCTGTGATTATGGAGTAGTTCTTTCTTCCCCAGGTGCGGATAGATTTCCTAAACCGACAGTGGACATCTTCCCTTGTCCTGGGAGTCATCACCTGCGCGCCTGAGAGGCTCAACTTCCCTGCTTCTGCCTGTGCCCTCAAACGGGCAGCCTGGCTGCTGCGGGGCCGTGGGGTCTTCCACAACGGTCTCAAGGTGAGTAGGAGCTAGAGAGAAGGAACGGGACCAGGTCTGTGAGTAGGGAAGGGCTGGCCAGAAGGGAGAAGTGGGCCCCTAGCCGTGAAAGTAGGACCACAGGTGTAAAAGGGGGACACTAATGGGCAGGCAAGGGTGAGTGGCATTGCCTGGTCAGTCTTAGGCCTGCTGCTTCCTGCGGTGTCCCTGCCATTGAGAATGTGCCAGTTTTGGGGAAGGGGAGGGGCTCTAGGTAACTACAGTGGGAGGAGAGCCTCGGCAGTGGGCAAGTGTGGAGGCAAAGCCAAGGCACTGGCAGCAGGAAGCAGAGTAAAGGGTGGAACAGCTGCTGCAGTGGAGTCTGACCTCTGGAAGACAGCCGGTCTCTCCTCCCAGATCTGTGAGAAGTTTGGGCCGAATCTGGACACGTGCCCTGAAGGCACCATCCTGGGACTGCGGCTGGACAGCTCTGGGGGGCTGCATCTCCACGTTAATGGAGTGGACCAGGGGGTAGCTGTGCCAGATGTGCCCCAGCCCTGCCATGCGCTTGTGGACCTCTATGGGCAGTGTGAGCAGGTTAGTGGCAGTGGGGGCAGGGAGGAGGGGTGCCTGAGAGTCTGGGCCGTCCAGGACAGGGAAAGTCTCTGTTCCAGGGAGGGATCAGCAGGCCCTGGGGTCTGACCAAGCTCTGTCTGACTACCCTCTCCCCTGCAGGTGACAATCGTGAACCCTGAGCCAGGGTCTGCCAGTGGGAAAAGTGCTGGAACCCAAGGGGACATGGAGAAAGCAGACATGGTGGACGGTGTGCCAGCCCAAAGGACCCAGCTCCTGCCCCTACTCCCCCGCCCCCACCCTTCTAGCCCAGCTCCTGTGACCTGTGCCCCTCTGCTCCCTCAGGTATCAAAGAGAGTGTGTGCTGGGGTCCACCACCTGCCGCTAGTCCTCTAAAGAGCTGCGAGTACCATGCCCTTTGCTCTCGCTTCCAAGAACTCCTGCTGCTTCCTGGTGAGTCCCACAGTCCCCCAAAACTGACTTCATTCCCAGGGCCGGGCCTAGAGCCTTGGAGAGCAGCTGGAGGGTGCCAGTGTGGTTGAGATCAAGGGTGGGAGCCACAGCACCAAGCCTGCTACTCACTGTCCTGCAGAAGATTATTTCATGCCTCCGCCAAAGCGAAGCCTGTGCTACTGTGAGTCTTGCCGGAAGCTGCGAGGAGATGAGGCCCACAGGCGCAGAGGGGAGCCTCCCCGGGAATACGCACTGCCCTTTGGCTGGTGCAGGTTCAACCTCAGGTACATATGGGCAAGGTCATGCCTTTCCCCTACTGTTTTCCCCCTGGAGAAATGGGGATTCCAAGAGGGTGCATGGAAGAAGTAATAGAACTTCCTGTCCAAGGAAAAGCCAGGAAGTACCAGGAACTTCCTGTCTAAGGAAGAGCCTCGTGAAGCTCCTCCACTGGGGAGTCAGTGGCCTTCGTTCTACCTGCCCCGCTTGTCCACCTCCTAGAGTGAATCCCCACCTGGAGGCTGGGACACTAACCAAGAAGTGGCACATGGCATATCATGGGAGCAATGTTGCAGCTGTACGGAGAGTGCTGGACCGAGGGGAGCTGGGAGCAGGTACTGCAAGGTGGGCTGAGCCTGGTGGGCTGTGGAGGAATAAAAAGGGCTATCCTGACCCAGTTCTCCTCCCAGGTACTGCCTCCATCCTGAGCTGCCGTCCTGTGAAGGGAGAGCCTGGGGTAGGGTTCGAGGAGCCTGGCGAGAACTGTGCACCTCCTCGGGAGGAGCAGCCCCCTCCTGTGCTGCTTTCCCCCTCCCTTCAATATGCTGGGGCGGAGACCCTGGCCTCCAAAGTGCAGTGAGTACTGGGAGGGGTGGGGAGAGGTCTCCAGGGGCTCAGATGGAGAGGGCCCCAGCGCAGCCACTGGGATCTTCATGATTTGCCCTCCCCTTTTCTCATCTCGTCTTGCTAGCTGCCAGTCTCCAACTCAGCCCTTTCTTCATTCATTGAACAAATACCACTTATATACTCTTCTAGTGGACAAAAAAAGGAACCTTGCTCTTGTGGAACTTCTGCCTTTTCTCTCTATAATGTTCATACCTAATAAGTATTATTTATTTATTTACTTATTTTGAGACGGAGTCCTGCTCTGTCACCCAGGCTGGAGTGCAGTGGCGTGATCTCGGCTCACTGCAACCTCCACCTCCTGGGTTCAAGCGATTCTCCTGCCTCAGCCTCCTAAGTAGCTGGGACTACAGGCACGCGCCACCAAGCCCGGCTAATTTTTGTATTTTTAGCAGAGACGGGGTTTCGCCATGTTGGCCAGGATGGTCTCGATCTCCTGACCTCGTGATCTGCCCGCCTCGGCCTCCCAAAGGGCTGGGACAGGCGTGAGCCACCGCGCCCGGCCAGTATTTAGTATTTTTAAAGGTAATAAGTAAGGACTATGGAAACAGAGAAAGAGTGGGGCGGAGACAGCAGTGCGGTTGGTGTGGGCATCTTAAGGTGGGAGAGATTCGAGCAAAGGCTTGAAGAAGGAAGTGAAGGGTGTAGCTTAGCAGGCTCTGGGAGGAAGAGCATTTCAGGTAGAACAGCTAGAGCGAAGTTCCCATAAGGTGGGAGTATTTCCTGGGTACAGCAAGGCTTGTGTGGTTGGAACAGACTTTGCAAGGGGGAGTTGATGGGGTGAGAGGCTTCACTCCCCTATTTTTTCTTGTCTGACAGATTCCGAGACCCCAAATCCCAGCGGACGCACCAGGCTCAGGTGGCATTCCAGGTGTGTGTGCGCCCTGGCTCCTACACCCCGGGACCCCCTTCCGCTGCTCTTGGAGAACCTCCTGACCCTCACTTCAGTCCAGCCGAACTTGAGTGGGTCACTAAGGAGAAGGGGGCCACACTCCTCTATGCCCTGCTGGTACGGGTGGAATGAGGGGTGAAACACCACTACTACAAGCACAGTCGGGCCTCGGGCCCATGGACTCTGAGTGGCGACTGCCTCCACCTCATTCCCGTGACTCGTGGCATGCGCAGGTGCTGGAGCTTGGCAGCCGCGCAGGAGCATGTAGGCAGGCTCTCAGATGTAGGTGGCAAGTGGCACAGCTCCATGTCCGGAGGCCCAGCACTTCGTCTGATGGGAGGAGCCGGGGGAGCCCAGCTCCAGGCCCTGGTACCCCTCTTCATGCACTGATTTGGGGAACATGACTCCCTTTTACTCCCCTACCCCACATCACTTAATTTATTTCCGTTTTTGTTTCTGGTTACTGTGAATCCCAGAGGAGTCTCTCCCTGTGCCCACATGAAGCTGCTTTTTCCGGGGCCACCGGGCGGGAGTGGGGAAGGGTGGGCGCACGGAAGATGGGGGCCTCTGTACAGTTGTTGCTGACTCTGATTTCTAAGGAGCCAATAAACACCGTCTCAGAGCCTCCGCCTCGGCCTCTCTCTCGCGCGCCCCTCTCCAGAACCCGCGTCCCCTGGGGTGCCACCAGGTGGGCCCGCGAAATTACAGCTGAGGATGCCAAGGCCAGTCTGCAGCGCTCGTCGCTCGCGTTCCCGGCGACGGGGTTTGTGCGCCGCGGGCACCCGTCGCAGCGCGCTTCCGCCTTCTTTCACCCAACCTGTGAGGTCGGCCGCCGCCGTGACTCCGGAAGGACTCGGTCGGGCCGCCGGATGTGACGCACAGGCCAGGGCGCGCCGGAGCCGCTGAGAAAGCGCAGAGAAGGCGGGTAGGGAGGGCCAGCGTCCCGGCTGGCGGGGCAGGGAGCGGCAGCACCGAGCCGGGGACCCCGGCGCCGCCCGCGCGCGCGGTGACGCGGGGGCTGCGGTCCCGGCCGGGTGGCGGGTTCCTGGGACACGTGACCGAGGCGGCGAGCGGGCCGGGAGGACGGGCTTCCGCCTGGGCCGGGCACGGCCCCCTCTGAGCGCCCGCCTCCCCGCAGGCCCCGTCGGAGGTCTGGCAGTCAGAGACAGAGCCGGGCGCCCACGGCCCGAGCGCCCACGGCAGCACCATGCCCGCACTCCTGGAGCGCCCCAAGCTTTCCAACGCCATGGCCAGGGCGCTGCACCGGCACATTATGATGGAGCGGGAGCGCAAGCGGCAGGGTGAGCCGGGGCCATAGCGGGGGGACACACAGCCCAGAATGGCTCCTGTACCTCAAGGCTGGCCTCAACCCACCGGCCAACCAGCGCGCCCGCTGCCGAGCGCAGAGGAGGGAAGGAATAGCCCCGTTGTGGTGGGATTTAAGCGTCCTGTTCCACGCTCCAGAACCCTTGAGATGGGAAGGACCTTGGAGAGCACCTGATAAAGCCTCTCTGTTCCCTATTGCCGCGATGGGGAGCTTGTTCCCTCGAGGCAAAGAGCACACAGGCGTGTTGGGATGACTGGGTTTTGCTGGTTTTCAATCTGTAACGTTGGAATTGTTTTCACTACCCTGCCTCTTCTTCATTCTGCCTCATTCTCCAGAGGAAGAAGAGGTGGATAAGATGATGGAACAGAAGATGAAGGAGGAACAGGAGAGAAGGAAGAAAAAGGAGATGGAAGAGAGAATGTCACTAGAGGAGACCAAGGAACAAGTAAGCAGTCCTTTGAACTCTCCCGGTTTTGATTTCTTCCCTCGACTCTCCCTGCCTTCATCTTCTCTTCCCACCCCATCCCAGATTCTGAAGTTGGAGGAGAAGCTTTTGGCCCTACAGGAAGAGAAGCACCAGCTTTTCCTGCAGCTCAAGAAAGTTTTACATGAGGAAGAAAAACGGAGGCGAAAGGAACAGAGGTGGGATCAGAATGCTAAAAACTGAAATGGGGGCCAAGTGGAACTGGGACCAGGTAGTAAAAGAACCAGTGTTTAATGGCAAAAGAGAAGGCATCTGTCCTTGACTTTGACCTGTCTTCCTTTCACTCCAGTGACCTGACCACCCTGACATCAGCCGCATACCAGCAGAGCCTGACTGTTCACACAGGAACTCATCTCCTCAGCATGCAGGGTGAGGACTAAAGAAACCACCTGATGGAACCGGCCTTCTTGGAGGTCGCAGCCTCCCATTTCAGCATCATGAAGTCCTTCTCCCTTTCTAGGGAGCCCTGGAGGACACAATCGCCCAGGCACCCTCATGGCAGCTGACAGAGCCAAACAAATGTTTGGACCCCAAGTGCTTACGGTGAGAGTAGGATTGGATGCCTAGCCCCTACTACTTCCATCCATGCATCCTTGCCACCAGTATTCAAGTCACAAACATATCAAGCACTTAAGTTTAGGGGGAAATGGGGCATACAGATATACACAAGTCACTGGGTTTCAGCTTTCAAGTTTATAGGTGAGTTCTCATTCTCCCTCCTTAGACCCGGCACTACGTGGGCTCAGCAGCTGCTTTTGCGGGTACACCAGAGCATGGACAATTCCAAGGCAGTCCTGGTGGTGCCTATGGGACTGCTCAGCCCCCACCTCACTATGGACCCACACAGCCAGCTTATAGTCCTAGTCAGCAGCTCAGAGGTGAGTAATAGAAGGGATGGGGCTTGGCCTTCCTCAAGGTCAAAGGAGGCATGCCATTGAGTAAAAGGTTATAATGGCTCTGTCTTTTCCTTTCTCAGCTCCTTCGGCGTTCCCTGCAGTGCAGTACCTATCTCAACCACAGCCACAGCCCTATGCCGTGCATGGCCACTTTCAGCCCACTCAGACAGGTGATAACATCCCATGCAGGAGCTCTAGCTCTCTGGGTCCTCCCCTCCGTTTCATTTTCGTCTCACATGCCCCACTTCCCCACCTAGGTTTCCTCCAGCCTGGTGGTGCCCTGTCCTTGCAAAAGCAGATGGAACATGCTAACCAGCAGACTGGCTTCTCCGACTCAGTGAGTATGGCACCTTGGGAAGTCAGGATTTGGGATATGTTAAGGGGAGCTTCAGTATGCCTCAGGCCCTGACTCTGTTCTCTGCAGTCCTCTCTGCGCCCCATGCACCCCCAGGCTCTGCATCCAGCCCCTGGACTCCTTGCTTCTCCCCAGCTCCCTGTGCAGATGCAGCCAGCAGGAAAGGTAAGAATGGTAATAAAATTTACCTGTCACAATCCCTACACTAGGGATCCAGAAAAGCAGGATTAGGTAGGTCAGGTGGCCCACATCATCTGGTTTTTCCTTCCTCTTTGGGGGTGGTTATCAGTAGGGTATTAAGTGGAAGGGAGAGTACGCCCAGTGACAAAGCCCTCTTTTCATCACCACCGCCAGTCAGGCTTTGCAGCTACCAGCCAACCTGGCCCTCGGCTCCCCTTCATCCAACACAGCCAGAACCCGCGATTCTACCACAAGTGACCATCAGATTATATCTTCAACACCATGCCCCCCCACCCCATCGTGGGTGAGGGTACCCCGTGTGTCCCAGGCCAATAAAATCTACCTGCCACTGCCCCTGGCTGCTGCTGTTTGTGTTGCCTCCCACCCAACTGTCTGGAATAGGTCAAGGCTGCTTGGAGGGTGGGGGGATGGCTGGCAGGTCCACAGCAAGTCAAAGTGATAGACAGCGGGTTCCAGTGAACTCAGTGGCAGAGTTCAGTCTTTTTGTGGCTTCCAAATATGCCCATTTAATTCAAATAAGCAGCTGAGTTGGGGGCTTCATATTAAACTTGTAGTTTTATTCAGGTTTGATTTTAACAAATGTGTCGGGGAGAGAGCCCGCAGGGAAGGGTAAAGCCCATGGGGGCAGGGCCCTCCCAGATGCCTGAGGAGGGGGCAGGTCCCCTCCCCTCTCCTCCTCTTCCCTCCCCATCTAAAGGGGTTTGGGGAGAGACACAGGCAGGGGAGGGGGCTGGTCCCCAGTCTGTTGGGGTGGTGCTCAGGGTAAAGGGCTATGGGCAACAGGGGACCAGACCAGGGATGAGTGGGGAGGGCACAAGGACCATTTGCCAGAATCCACCGCTTTCTGATTCCAGATTGAATTAAAAAAAAAAAAAAAAAAAAAAAAAAAAGACTAAACCACAAGCAGCACCCACCCTCTTCTCCCCCACCAGGGCTGTAGTGTGAGGGGAGAAGAGGAGGGCAGCTTCACCAAGGCCACGGCTTCGCTCGCTCCTGGCCAAGGGAGCTAGGTGAAGGGCAGGGGCTCCCCGACAGATTGAGGGGGTGGGGAAAACCAAAATAAAACGTCAAATAAATTGTGTAGGAGGAGTCCAGCCTAGGACCAGGCCAGAGCCAGGCCAGGCTGGGGGAGGGGGCCTCTGCAGGTTCGGAGGATCACTGCTGCCACCACCGCCACCCTAGGTAGAAGAGAGAAATTAGTAAGACAGGATAATGCTTTCAACAGGAAGAATAGGGAGGACAGGGCCAGGCTAGGGGCAGAAAGTAAACCTGGAACAATTAAGACCAGGGCAGCTCTGCCGAGGACAACAAAATGTGAAAGGGACAGTGAGGGATTTGTCACACTCACCTGGGAGCCAGTTATTTTGCCATGGCCTTGATTGCAACAGCTGCCTCCTCTGTCATGGCAGACAGCACCGTGATCTGGAGGAGCAAGAGGGATAGCCAGGAGATATCTGAGCTCAGGAAGAAACGTACAGAACAAAGCTGAGCACAAAAGCAGGGAGGGAGGCACCATACCAGGATCTCTTCTCCACAGTCGTACTTCTGCTCAATCTCCTTGCCAAGGTCTCCCTCAGGGAGACGAAGGTCCTCTCGTACCTCCCCGCTGTCCTGGAGCAGTGATAGGTACCCATCCTGGATGCCAATCAGCTGGGGGCAGATAGGGAAGGAGGCTGAAGGTAGTAGGCCCAGGGAGGCTGACATGACAGTAAAGGCTCTGATAGACAAACTGGACTGATAGCAGACTAATACCAAACACCCTCTCCTGCCATTTCCCTCCTCTCTCCCAGCACAAGCTCTCCTGATCAGTCCCTATCCCCCAACCCCTCCCTCCACCATAAACCGCTAACCCATCCTCATCCAGACCATCTACATACCTGGAAATCATTCCTTTTGATGTTGGGGACATCCATATTATGAGTTGACGGGCAGATATCTTCATATTTCTTCCCAGTAAAGATGTCAATACCAACCAGATGGACCTGTATGTATGCATCACAAAGAGAAACCCAACCAAACTCTAAAACGGAGGAAATTAAGGCTCAAATTGACCTTGCCTGATGAGGGAAGTCAGACTACATTGTTGGGGCAAAGACTGGAGTGTTGGAATTGAACCAGTCAACTTAAGAAATAGTAAAGCCTCTTAAAGAAAAAAAACAGGCTAAAAAACCACCCTTGAGATTGGGGTTGACAGCACAAGAGAAAACTGCATGGCAGGCTTGGAGAAGACAGTTACCTTGATAAAAGATAAGATGCTAAGAGTCTAGGGGAGTGGGAGGAGTCTGCGTAAAAGTTTGGAAGTGTTTCCCGGACACCAGGAGAAGGAGGTGAGAAATTGGGAAATAAGGAAGGTAGAAGGGAAAGGCTAAGAAACTAAGAAATGTGAAAGAGCTGAAGAAAAAAAGGACTTGCAGGGAGATCAGAAATAACTATGTAGCTAGAAAATAAGGAAGCCAGAAGAGCACAGAGAAGGATCCAGACACTAGAGAATAACCCAAGATCAATGTCAAGTCAAAAGATGGAAAAACTGATTAAGGAAAAACACCACAAGAAATTCGACAAGAACGAATCAGGTTGAAATTCTAAAGAGACAAGAAAAGTCTGAGGTGATAAGGGAAGTGCTAGCAAGAATGTTAAAACCCATGAAAGTATGGAGGCTCAAGGAACCAAAGGAGAGTGGGATGGGGCAGGTAGGGGCAGTTTGATCCTGCATCAGAGTTCCAAAGGGAAAGCTAGAACCGGAGAATGAAGCAGCAAGGTGATCTGAAAGCTCAGAGTTAACACAGGAGTCCTTCCAGGGGAAGGCCGCATTCTGGTAGAATTGGAGAAACCCTGGGTAATGTGATGGAAACAACCACCTACAACGGCTCAAGGGAAGAAAGAAAAAATGAAAACCAAGAATAAGGAAGGAGCAACTAAATAGCTAGAGTATAAAGGCCTAGGAATTGAAGAGACTGGCACAAAGCTGGAGAAACGGAGGGACCGCCAGAGAATGATGCGGGGACAGAAGGGTAACCACAGAAGAGGCTGAAGACTGGGGAGCAGGTGTAGTTGTCTGAATGGGTATGAAGGCTGAGTGCTAAACAAAAAGAATCAGACAGTAAAAGCAGAGTTAAAGGAAAGTCAGCATACTGGAGGCATGGGAAAGGCAAGATGCGGAGGTGAAATTCTAACCTTGGCGTGGCCGTGCTTGCCAGTCTTCGAAGTAGACATCTCGACGATCTTACATGGCCGGCCTTTGAGCACCACAAAGCCATTCTTACGTAATGCTGAGCACTGCATTGGGAAGGTGGCTGAGGCCCCTGCATCTCCTGTCTCGAAGTCCAAATCATCTGCCATTTTAAGAGGCTTCGATTCCAACTAGAGCCAAGAAGAGAACTGAAGTGAATAAGCATGGAGGTTAACAGGACCTCCAATCTATCCCATTTCTCTCTAGAAACATTTTCCCAACTCTTTATTCCATTACCCACCTAAAATAAAGTCAAAGTTCCTGAACTTAAAATACTGACTGGGCTGAAATATACTCAAGAACTGGTGTGTGTATGGGAGGGTGGAATAGCTGGTTTCTCCCCCATAAATCAAAGCTAAAGTGGTGGCTTGGGAAAGGAAGGCTCTAGGGAGCTGGAATGTCAAATCTCAGAGATGAGAAAAGGCCTACTTCCTGGGAGGGGGGAGGACTCAGGTGTTACTTGCCACTGAAACCAACCACCCCTCTTCCCCACATATAGCCAGGGCTATAATTAGGTGAGCAGTTATGATCCAGCAAAAGGGCAGGGCTAATGTGGGGGGGGGGAGGGTGGAGACCGGAGGACAAGGCCCCACCCATCTGTTACACCGCCTCCCCCGCCCCCCCACATCCACACACAAACCAGTCACTGCTACAGGAAACCACAAGGCCTCTTTGGGGGATTCCCGCCTCGCCAACATGCACTTGCAACAAGCCAAGGGGGAGAAAGCAAAGTTGTTTCCGAAATGATCCCCCTGCCAAACACCTCGATCTTGGTTCCCAAAGAGAACCCAGGAACCCAGCCTCTCCTGGAAGGCCCTCCCACTTTTCCCAGGATGCATCTGTCCTGTCGGCTTTTCAGGCCGGGCCAGTACAGTCAGTAGAAAGTGGGAGAGATGGGGGGTGGTGAATGACAATAAAATGAAAGCAAAAGGTTGGTAGTAGTGAGTAGTAGCAAATCATACTAGGCTAGTAGAGTTAAGGACTTCGAAACCGTGGAACTCCCAAACCAGTTACAACGGGAAGACAGTGACAAGGTGAAGAACGCCTATCACGGTGGGAAACTCATCTGCCTGAGGCTTTTAGGCGCTGTCCACCCGGGCCGACAGAAGAGTTGGGCTCCTGTCCAAATGCCCTCAGTTTCCCCATTTCTCCGGCCTCCCAGCTCTAAGGAGTGCCACTTACACCTGGCTGGCCGCCACACTTCACAGGAGGGTTTTGCAGGAAAGCTCCTGGGGCCCTTGAGGTTGGGAAGCGCTAACATATGCCTGCAGCAAGCCCTCCGGGGTGATCAGGACCCGAGCCTCGGGCTTCTCCCACTCCTCAAAATCCCAGGCCCCCTCGGAACCCCCGCGAGGACTAGCTCTCCCCGCGCTAGGGGCTGCCGGCTCCTGCCGACCATGTGGCCGTTCGGGGCTTCCGGTGGCCGGGACCTGGGGGGAGGGGTCCCCGCGCTGCCATGCGGCCCTGGTCCACGCTCGGCCATGCGGCCCGCGACCCCGAGGGCAGCCTCCCGTGGGGGGCACTTCCGGTGTCGCGGCCGCCCCCTCCTCAGAGACTGCGCCAGGCCGGAGCCACGCCGCCTCCCCTCCCCCCGGCCGACCGCCAACCCCCCCATCATGCCCTCTCACCGAATAGCCCCCTCCCCCACCTCACGTGGCCGCGCTGCGCCAGGTCCTCAACGGCCCAGGTACCCTTGCCCCGGTGGGCCGATCTGGCCCCTGGCCCTCGCCCTGGCGTGGCCGCCTGGCGGCCTCTCCCGCGTGGCTGCCTTGCGGCTCGCCCGTCCCCCGCCCTGCGTCGCTCCAACGTCACCGGGCCAGCCCCAACCGTCACCCCGCGCGCCAAGCGGGGAGCGCGCCCGCGCCTCTTCTCACCTCGCGCCGTTCTCTGGCCGAACCGGTGCGGCGGCGGCCGCCGCTCCCCTCTGCCCCCTCCCCGACCCCCGCGCAGTTCCATCTTCTCCCGGGCCCAAGCCAAGGTACCGCGCACGCGCGCCCTGCCCGCTCTCACCTCGCGCGAACGCACTGACTCGACCCCGTCCGCTCGCCGCGAGCCCAACCGCTGCCTCCGAGCCCGCTGCCGCTGCCGCCGCCGCCGCCGCCTCTACCGCCGCCGCCGCTGCTGCACACGGGTCTTAGTACGCAGGCGCCGACTCCCCACTGACCAACCAAGCAGCCCTATGACAGCCGCGCAAGCGTGCTATCTATCTCCTCCGCCCTCCACCCCCGCACTGCGCAAGCGCACATACCCTCCCCATCTCCACCCTCCCTCCCACCTACCCGTCCAATGACGCGCATACGTGACCCCGCCCCTCACAAACCCTGAGCGTTTTCAACTAATCTGCAACGCGCAGGCGCACCCGGTTTTTTAATCTCTTCAACCTCATCTTCCCTCCCCTTGATAGACCGCTCGTCCTACCGGGCAGTCCTTGCGCCTGCGCAATAAGGAGCCCTGCACTCCACACCCTCTAAAGGAAACGCCTGGGTCTCAGAACGCATGCGTGTTCGGAATCCTAAACGCCCCTTCCACCTCAGACGTCGTCTGTACGCTGGGCGTTGAAAAGACCACGCCGCTAGATCACTTGTCTCGTCTAGAACGCATGCGTCTCAGGATACGCCCCACCTCGGCTTTAACTGGACTTAAAACGACTCACACGTTTCAGAAAACTTGCTCTGGGGGGTGGGCCCCTTGTCTTGCAATCAGTCCCTCCAGTTCCACACATGCGCGGGAGATGTCTTTCCGCCCCACTCTTCCTTGCGCGCTAGTGTGGTCGGGTTCCCACCCATCTCGGCTTCACTTCTCTAAATCGAACGCCTATGCTGTGCCATAGAGTTCACCCGGGAAGACAGAGCGGTCCTGCGGCTGACACCATCTTGTTTAAACCCTCAGTCCGTATTGGTCTCTATGGCATCCATAGAGGCCATTCCTCTCTGAGGTCCTCAGTAAAGAAAGATAGTATTACTGTGTTTTCCCCCACTGTGCTCTGCGGTTCCCAAAAGTATTGTCTACGAGGTCCCTTAGAAAAAAATGCCTATAAAAAAGAGTGGTGGGCCGGGAGCGGTGGCTGACACCTGTAATCCCAGCACTTTGGGAGACTGAGGCGGGCGGATCACCTGAGGTCGGGAGTTCGAGACCAGCCTGACCAACATGGAGAAACCCCGTCTCTACTAAAAATACAAAATTAGCCGGGCGTGGCGGCGCATGCCTGTAATCCCAGCTACTCGGGAGGCTGGGACAGGAGAATAGCTTCTCCTGTGGAGGTTACCGTGAGCCGAGATTGCGCCATTGCACTCCAGGCTGGGCAGCAAGAGCGAAACTCAGTCTCAAAAACATAAATAAATAATACAGAAATAAAATAAAATAGTGGTAGGCCGGGCGCGGTGGCTCACGCCTGTAATCCCAACACTTTGGGAGGCCAAGGCGGGCGGATCACAAGGTCAGGAGTTCAAGATCAGCCTGGCCAACATAGTGAAACCCCCGTCTCTACTGAAAATACAAAAAAATTAGCCGGGCATGGTGGTGGGCGCCTGTAATCCCAGCTATTCGGGAGGCAGAGGCAGGAGAATCGCTTGAACCCAGGAGGCGGAGGTTGCAGGGAGCCGACATCACACCACTGCACTCCAGCCTAGGCGACACAGCGAGAGACTGTATCTCAAAAAAAAAAAAAAAAGTAGTATGTTAGATTACATTGACATTGTCTTAATCATAGGAGACCATGAAGCTGGAGACGAGCTATCTTCCCAACTTTATTTTCTTTGCCCTCTCTCTCTCCGCCCCCCATTTCGCTTTTCCCGAAACTTCGTAGTCTTCTTTCAATTCCTGGGTTTCTTGCACTACCTTCACGGCTGCCTTGTTGGATAACGAGACTGAAACAAGCGGCCAGGCGCGGTGGCTCACACCTGTAATCCTAGCACTTTGGGAGGCCAAGGCGGGCGATCACTTGAGGTCAGGAGTTCCAGACCAAGCTGGCCAACATGGTGAAACCCCGTCCCCACTAAAAATACAAAAATTAGCCGTGCGTGGTGGAGCGTGCCTGTAATCCCAGCTACTCGGGAGGCTGAGGCAGGAGAATCGCTTGAACCCAGAAGGTGGAGATTGCAGTGAGCCGAGATCTCGCCAATGCACTCCAGCCTGGACGACAGAGCGATACGCCATCTCAAAAAAAAAAAAAAAAAAGACAGAAACAACCGACCAAAGATCTTGGGATCTCATCCTTCTTTTGTGTCTTTAAGGAATTACTTCAGATAGCTCTGCCTTAATTTTCTTCCCATAAAATGAGAATAATAATGATTCCTGAACTTCCCAACTTTTCAGGACGTTGCAAAAATTCTGCAACATGGGCTGGGCATAGTGGCTCATACCTGTAGTCTTAGCTTTTTGGGAGGCCAAGGTGGGAGGCTCCCGTGAGGCTAGCAGTTACATACCAGACTGGGCAACATAACAAGGGCACATCTCTACAAATAAAAAATTAAAAAAACAAAAACAAGAAAAGCTCAGCTCAGTGGCTGGTACCTGTAGACCTAGCTACTCTTCTTTCTTGGGAGGCTGAGGTGGAGGGATAGCTTGAGTCTAGGAGTTCGAGGCTTCAGTGAGCTATAATCCCCACCACTGCACTTGAGCCTGGGCAACAGAGAACCTGTTTCTTAAAAAAAAAAAAAAAAAAAAAAGTCTTGTGACACGATACATGTGAACTGCAAACACTAGATTGAGTTACTACATTTGTGTAGCCTGTTATGCTAACCCCCAGCTACTTCCCCTCAATTTTCTGAAATTCATGCCCTTTCCTTTGTAAAAAAAAAAAAAAAAAAAAACTTTGTGAGTACATTGTTCAAAAGTCCAACACCTGCTTTTCTCAAAGCAAAGTATTTATTGTCCATGTGACCCAGCAATTCCACCCCAATGTATATATACTCCCAACAAATTAAAAACAGGTACTCAAAGCAAATCCGGGCTGGGTGCGGTGTCTTACGCCTGTAATCCCAGCACTTTGGGAGGCCGAGGTGGGCGGATCACGAGGTCGGGAGATAGAGACCATCCTGGCTAACACGGTGACACCCCGCCTCTACTAAAAATAAAAAAATTAGCCGGGCCTGGTGGTGGGCGCCTGTAATCCCAGCTATTTGGGAGGCTGAGGCAGGAGAATGGCAAACCTGGGAGGTGGAGCTTGCAGTGAGCCGAGATCTCGCCACTGCACTCCAGCCTGGGCAACAGAGCAAGACTCTATCTCAAAAAAAAAAAAAAAAGTAAATCCGGGCATGTGAGTGTTCATAGCAGCAGTTATTCACAGTAGCAAAAAAGGTGGAAAGAACCCAAATGTCTGTCAATAGATGAATGGATTTTTAAAATGTGGTATATCTATACAGTGGAATATTATTTAGCCATAAAAAGAGATGAAGTACATGCTATAACTGGATGAATATTGGAAAACATTATGGTAAGTGAAAAAAGTCAAGATGCAAAAGATCACATATTCCATGATTCCACTCTTAGAAAACATCTAGAATAGCCGGGCGCGGTGGCTCACGCCTGCAATCCCAGCACTTTGGGAGGCTGAGACAGGTGGATCACCTGAGGTCAGGAGTTTGAGACCAGCCTGACCAACATGGAGAAACCCCATCTCTACTAAAAATACAAAATTAGCCTGGTGTGGTGGCACACGCCTGTAATCCCAGCTAATCAGGAGGCTAAGGCAGGAGAATAGCTTGAAGCAGAGGTTGCAATGAGCCGAGATTGTGCTATTGTGCTCCAGCCTGGGCAACAAGAGCGAAAACTCCATCACAAAAAAAAAAAAAAAAAAAAAAAAAAAGTTAGCCAGGTGTGGTCATATGTACATGTAGTCCCAGCTACTGGGGAGGCTGAAGCAGGAGGATTGCCTGAGCTTAGGAGTTCAAGGCTGTGGTGAGCTGTGATCACATCACTGCACTCCAGCCTGGGTAACAGAGTAAAACTCTGTCTAAAAAAAAAAAAAAAAAAGAAAAGAAAAAAACAGAAATGTTGTACATAAATGTTCAAAGCAGCATTATTACTTGTTTTTTTTTTTGAGACGGATTCTTGCCCTGTCACTCGAGCTGGTGTGCAGTGGCACGATCTCTGCTCACTGCAACCTCCACCTCTCAGGTTCAAGCGATTCTCCTGCCTCAGCCTCCCTAGTAGCTGAGATTACAGGCGCCTGCCACCACGCCCGGCTAATTTGTCTATTTTTATTAGAGACAGGGTTTCATCATCTTAGCTAGGCTGGTCTTTTTTTTGTTTGTTTGTTTTTGAGACGGAGTCTTTCTCTGTCCCCCAGGCTGGAGTGCAGTGGCGCGATCTCGGCTCACTGCAAGCTCTGCCTCCCGGGTTCACGCCATCCTCCTGCCTCAGCCTCCCAAGTAGCTGGGACTACAGGCGCCTGCCAACATGCCCGGCTAATTTTTTGTATTTTTAGTAGAGATGGGGTTTCACCACGTTAGCCAGGATGGTCTCGATCTCCTGACCCCGTGATCTGCCCGCCTCAGCCTCCCAAAGTGCTGGGATTACAGGCTTGAGCCACTGCGCCCGGCCAGCTAGGCTGGTCTTGAACTCCTGACCTCATGATGCAACCGCCTCGGCCTCCCAAAGTGCTGGGATTACAGGCGCGAGCCACCACGCTTGGCCTGACCTTCTTTCTAATTTACATATTAAGCATTTCTCTTCTGTTCACATAGAAGCTTCCTTCTTGGGCGGGGCGCGGTGGCTCGCGCAAGGAAAATTCTATGTGAACAGAAGAGAAATGCTTAATATGTAAATTAGAAAGAAGGTCAGGCCAAGCGTGGTGGCTCACGCCTGTAATCCCAGCACTTTGGGAGGTCGAGGCGGGCAGATCACCTGAGGTCGAGAGTTTGAGACCAGCCTGGCCAATGTGGCAAAACCCCGTCTCTACTAAAAATACAAAAATTAGCCAGGCATGGTGGCACATGCCTGTAATCCCAGCTACTCAGGAGGCTGAGGCAGGAGAACTGCTTGAACCCGGGAGGCGGAGGTTGCAGTGAGCTGAGATTGTGCCATTGCACTCCAGCCTGGGCCAAAAGAGAGAAACTCTGTCTCAGAAAAAAAAAAAA
>NW_026652294.1:38160515-38310177 GCF_009828535.3 Hylobates moloch | reverse complement strand
TTTTTTTTTTTTTTTTTTTTTTTTTTTGAGACCGAGTCTCGCTCTTTCGCCCAGGCTGGAGTGCAGCGGGATGATCTCTGGGCTCACTGCAACCTCCGCCTCCCGAGTTCAAGTGATTCTCCTGCCTCAGCCTCTCCAGTAGCTGGGATTACAGGGACCTGCCACCACATCCTGCTAATTTTTTTGTATTTTTAGTAGAGACGGGGTTTCACCATGTTGGCCAGGCTGGTCTTGAACTCCTGATCTCAGGTGATCTGCCCTCCTTGGCCTCCCAAAGTGCTGGGATTACAGGCGTGAGCCACCGCGCCTGGCCTCATGTACATCTTCTGCAAAAGAATCCCTTTAGGTCACGTGCCCACAGGATGAATTGCCTGGTCATAGGGAATGTAAATATTTAATGTGAGGAAGTATTGCTAGAAAAAAAAACGCATTTTAGACAAAGCTTTCTGCCTTCATTCATTCAGCCACATATCCACTGGTCACCTACTAGTTGCCAGGTACTGTTTTAGGAGCTGATAATACAGCAGTAAACAAGACAGACAAGATTCCAAGCTTACAAATTATAAACAAGAAAATACGAACAAGAAAATATCAAGTAATAGCTGGGCACAGTGGCATGTGCCTGTAATCCCAGCTGCTTGGGAGGTTGAGATGGGAGGATCACTTGAGCCCAGCCTGGGCAACAGAGCAAGACCTTCTCTCTACAAATAAAAAATTAAAAAATTAGGCCAGGCACAGTGGCTCACACCTGTAATCCCAGCACTTTGGGAGGCTGAGGCAGGAGGATCATGAGGTCAGGAGATCGAGACCATCCTGGCTAACATGGTGAAACCTCATCTCTACTAAAAATACAAAAACTTAGTCGGGCGTGGTGGCGGGCGCCTGTAATCCCAGCTACTTGCGAGGCTGAGGCAAGAGAATCACTTGAACCCAGGAGGCAGAAGTTGTAGTGAGCCAGGATGCGCCACTGCACTCCAGCCTGGGCAACAAGAGCAAAACTCTGTCTCAATCAATCAATCAATAAATGTGCCCGCCGGTCGCAGTGGCTCACACCTGTAATCCCACCACTTTGGGAGGCCGAGGCGGGCGGATCACGAGGTCAGGAGATCAAGACCATCCTGGCTAACACAGTGAAACCCCATCTCTACTAAAAATACAAAAAATTAGCTGGGCGTGGGGGTGGGCGCCTGTAGTCCCAGCTACTCGGGAGGCTGAGGTGGGAGAATGGTGTGAACCTGGGAGGCGGAGCTTGCAGTGAGCGGAGATCGCGCCATTGCACTCCAGCCTGGGTGACAGAGCGAGACTCCGTCTCAAAAATAAATAAATAAATAAATAAATAAATGTGAGAGGATAAGATGGACAGTGTGGGTATGAAACACTGTTGCTGTTGGGAAATAAGAGAGCAGTTATTAGGACAGAGAAGAGGTAAACTCTGATTTGGGCTGCAACAAAAAAGTTGGAGTGAAAAGTTTCTGGGAGTAGATGGCACCAGGGGATAGAGGTGATATCATCTTTTCTTTTGTTTCTTTTCTTTCTTACTTTTTTTTTTTTTTTAAGTTTTTGTAGGGACAGGGTCTTGCTATGTTGCCCAGGCTAATCTCAAACTATCAAGCAGTCCTCCCACCTTGGCCTCCAAAAGTCTTGGGATTACAGGCATGAGCCACCGTGCTCAGCTGACACCATTTTTTCAATCGTTCAAATATTATCTCAGTTTGATCACACAAATCTTCACCTTTATTGTGCTAAACCTGGGCCTCCGGGAAGATTGTTCTGCGCAAAATGACTGTGGATAAGTGGTGATGACGTAAACTCAGTGAGGAGGGAGAACGGAGGGAGGAAACAGAGGAGCTTAGACTTGGACTCATCAAATTCCAGAAGCCTGAGGAGCTGTTGGCTGGAGACTACCTGACTTGGGGGTCTGGCAGAAGGTGGGAGGGACTCAGGAGTGGAGACACAAGTTTGAGAGCCATCAGAAAGTGGTCATCGAAGCCAGGGAAATGGACAGAACAATCTAAAGAAGGGTTGTCTGGGCGCGGTGGCTCACGTCTATAATCCCGGCACTTTCGGAGGCCGAGGTGGGTGATCACTTGAGGTCAGGAGTTTGAGACCAGCCTGGCCATCATGGTGAAACTCCATCTCTACTAAAAATACAAAAATTAGCTGGGTGTGCCTGAAATCCCAGCTACTCTACCTCAGGAGGCTGAGGCAGGAAATTCACTTGAACCCGGGAGGCAGAGGTTGCAGTGGGCTGAGATTGTGTCACTGCACTCCAGCCTGGGTGACAGAGTGAGACTGTATCTCAAAAAAAAAAAAAAAAAAAGAAGGAAATGACAGGAAAACATGGCCTAGGAAACAGTGGGATTGGAGAAGGAGAACAAGCATAACAGGAGAGGTGTGAGGTGACAGGGAAGGTTGGATTGTGGAAGCTGTGGCAGGAACACTTCATTTGACAGAGTCCAAAAGGAACCAAAGCCATCCACTGCATATCTCAACTGAGAAGGGACAGTGGGGCATTGCTGAAGCTGTTGCAGTGGAGTGATGGGGCAGAAACCAGATTTGGGTTGGTGGGTTGTCAAAGAAAGTTGAAGTAAACACAGCAAAGACTGGTTTCAGGAAATTTGGTGTTCAAATAATGGAGAGGTACAGGGCAATAGTCGAGAAAGCAGGATTTTGTTTTGTTTTTTGAGACGCAATTTCACTCTTATTGCCCAGGCTGGAATGCAATGGCATGATCTCGGCTCACTGAAACCTCCGCCTCCTGGGTTCAAGCAATTCTCCTGCCTCAGCCTCCTGAGTAGCTGGGATTACAGGCATGTACCACCATGCCCAGCTAAATTTTTGTATTTTTATTAGAGACGGGGTTTCACCATGTTGGTCAGGCTGGTTTTGATCTCCTGACCTCAAGTGATCCTCCCGCCTTGGCCTCCCAAAGTGCTGGGATTACAGGCATGAGCCACTATGCCCAGCCTGTTTTTTATTTCATTTTTTGACGCATGGTGTCACTCTGTCACTCAGGCTAAACTGCAGGGGCACAATCACCACTCACTGCAGCCCTGACCTCCTAGGCTCAAGCAATCCTCTCACCTCAGCCTCCCAGGTAGCTAGGACTACAGGTGCACGTCACCATCTTCAGTTAATTTTTGTGTTTTTTGAAGAGATGGGGTCTCATTATGTTGCCCAGGCTGGTCTTGAACTCCTGAGCTCAAGCAATTCTCCTGCCTTGGCCTCCCAAAGTGCTGGGATTACAAACATGAGCCACTGCACCCAGCCTGTTTTTGTTTTTAAGTAATGAACAAAACAGACAGGTAAAGAACACTTCAGGTGAGCAGGAACTAATGGAAAGGAAGTGACAGAAAAAGAAGGAAGGCTTTTCACTAGAATTCCTGGAGCCCTTGTTATCTACAGTACTTAAAAGTATTTAAATAACCAGAAAATTATGGCCAGGCATGGTGGCTCACACCTGTAATCCCAGCACTTTGGAAGGCCAAGGTGGGCAATGGCTTGAGCCCAGGAGTTCACCTAGGGTGAAACCCCCTCTCTACAAAAAGTTCAAAAAAATTATCCGGGTGTGGTGGCACGTGCCTGTAGTCTCAGCTCAGGAGTGGGCCAGTTAACTACAGGCAGGAGGTTGAGATGGGAGGATCACTTGAGCCTTCAAGGTGGAGGCTGTAGTGAGCTGAGATGGTGCCACTGCACTCCAGCCTGGGTGACAGAGTGGGACCCTGTCTCAAAAAAGAAAAAGAAAGGCTGGGCGCGGTGGCTCACGCCTGTAATTCCAGCACTTTGGGAGGCTGAGGCGGGCGGATCACGAGGTCAGGAGATCAAGACCATCCTGGCGAACACTGTGAAACCCCGTCTCTACTAAAAATACAAAAAAACTAGCCAGGCGTGGTGGCGGGCGCCTGTAGTCCCAGCTACTGGAGAGGCTGAGGCAGGAGAATGGCATGAACCTGGGGGGTGGAACTTGCAGTGAGCCGAGATAGCACCACTGCATTCCAGCCTGGGCAACAGGACGAGACTCCGTCTCAGAAAAAAAAAAGAAAAAAAAGAAAAAGAAAATTACATGCACAAATCCTTCAACTGAAGAGGACAATGAGCTGCATCTCTCCGTGGTATCTGCGAATTCTCCTCCATGGGGATGAAGAGCACGTAGCTGTTGAGCTGTTGCCAGTGTAGCTGTTGTTTCAACAGCCAGGAGTACATTTCCCTGCAATGCTCCCACCTCTGGTCTCCTCACATCCTCCCATTTTCTCTTCTTTTCTTTTCTTTTTTTTTTTGAGACGGAGTCTCGCACTGTCGCCCAGGCTGGAGTGCAGTGGCGCGATCTCAGCTCACTGCAAGCTCCGTCTCCTGGGTTCACACCATTCTCCTGCCTCAGCCTCCCGAGTAGCTGGGACTACAGGCACTTGCCACCACGCCTAGCTAACTTTTTGTATTTGTAGTAGAGACGGGGTTTCACCATGTTAGCCAGGATGGTCTGGATCTCCTGACCTTGTGATCTGCCCACCTCGGCCTCTCAAATTGCTGGGATTACAGGTGTGAGCCACCGCGCCTGGCCACTTTTTTTTTTTTTTTTTTTGACAGAGTCTCACTCTGTCACCCAGGCTGAAGTACAGTGGCGCAATCTCAAATCACTGAAATCACCGCAACTTTCGCCTCCCGGGTTCAAGAGATTCTCCTGCCTCAGCCTCCCGAGTAGCTGGGATTACAGGCGCGCACCACCATGCTGGGCTAATTTTTTTTTTTTTTTTTTTTTTGAGCGGGTGTCTCGCTCTGTAGCTCAGGCTGGAGTGCAGTGGCGCTATCTCGGTTCACTGCAAGCTCCGCCTCCCAGGTTCACGCCATTCTCCTGCCTCAGGCTCCCCAGTAGCTGGGACTACAGGTGCCCGCCACAACAACCGGGTAATTTTTTGTATTTTTTTTTTTTTTTTTTTTTTTTTTTTTTTAGTATTTTTTTTTTTTTTTTTTTTTTTTTTTTTTTTTAGTAAAGACGGGTTTTCACCGTGTTAGGATGGTCTCGATCTCCTGACATCATGATCCGCCTGTCTCAGCCTCCCAAAGTACTGGGATTACAGGCGTGAGCCACCGCAACTGGCCAATTTTCTGTATTTTTTAGTAGAGACGGGGTTTCACCATATTAGCCAGACTGGTCTCGAACTCCTGACCTTGTAATCCACACGCTTCAGCCTCCCAAAGTGCTGGGATTATAGGCGTGAGCCACCGCGCCTAGCCAATTATTGTATTTTTAGTAGAGACAGGGGTTTCACCATGTTGGCCAGGCTGGTCTTGAAGTCCTGACCACAGGTGACCCACCGGCCTCCTCATCCCAAAGTGCTGGGATTACAGGAGTGAACCACCGTGCCCTGCCCATTTTCTTAATCTTACTACAAAAAGGTTCAGCTTCAGGCCGGGCCTGGTGGCTCACGCCTGTAATCCCAGCACTTTGGGAGGCCGAGGCGGGTGGATTACGAGGTCAGGAGATCGAGACCATCCTGGCTAGCACGGTGAAACTCCGTCTCTACTAAAAATACAAAAAATTAGCCGGGCGCGGTGGCGGGCGCCTGTAGTCCCAGCTACTCGGGAGGCTGAGGCAGGTGAATGGCGTGAACCCGGGAGGCGGAGCTTGCAGTGAGCGGAGATCGCGCCACTGCACTCCAGCCTGGGCGACAGAGCGAGACTCTGCCTCAAAAAAAAAAAAAATGGTTCAGCTTCCCTTCCTAGGTCCTCTTTTCTCACCCTCCAGCCTGTAGCTAACTGGCCCACTCCTGAGCTCCGTCTGTGCCTTCCATGTGATTCTTTTGCTGCAGCGGTCACACTGTGAGGTTTCTTGCCTGCCTTCCCCAGCCTTGGTCTTAGGCTTCTCCAATTTCTTGAGCTCAGGGCTAGGCACGGGTAAGTTGGTCCTTAACAGTCTAAGGCCAATGGTCATTCTTGTATGCTTCACGGCCTCGTCTTGCGACTTAGTTGTTTTCTTGTCTCTTCTCTTTTTCTGTCCACTGTGCGCGATGCCCCGGAAATCAGAATCTTCAACTCTGAAAGGGCCGGAGGGGTGCGGCGGGCGATAGCAAGTGGAGGGTCAGTGAGGAAGCGGAATCCGGCGGCCTCCGGGAGCGGCCGGCAGAGGGCGCGCCGGGACCGGGAGAGGCGACTACGGCTGCTGCAGGCAGCTGGCGGCGAAGGGGACGCGGAGGACGCCAGTCCTTGGGAAGCGCACGTGGGGCTTGCCCAGCAGCGCCTGGGGGCACGTGTGCTGCCCCGGGGCGCACTGCCCTGGCTAAAAATACAACGCGCACCCGCGTCCTCCCTGGTTGGGGAGGCGGCCCTAGGGAGGAGATACTGCTGGAGCCTCGTTTTTCTGGGATTACAGGCATGAGCCACCGCGCCCGGCCCATTAATCCTCCCAGGCTCACGAGAAACCTGGTACAAGCCTCGCACTGCCCCTCAGTCCTCTCATCTGTGGAATGGGGGGCCGTTCCCGTATTCGATAAATATTGAACGTGTACGTTGTACCAGGCACTGCTGCAGGCGTCCGGCTGTACAAGGCTCTTACTGCTGTGGAGTTTACAGCCTACTGTGTGCAGGGAAATAAAATAAGCAAATGGTCAGGATCAGACAATTTTCTTTTTTTTTTTGAGACGGAGTCTTGGTCTGTCGCCCAGGCTGGAGTGCAGTGGCGCAATCTCGGCTCACTGCAAGCTCCGCCTCCCGGGTTCACGCCATTCTCCTGCCTCAGCCTCTCCAAGTAGCTGGGACTACAGGCGTCCGCCACCACGCCCGGCTAATTTTTTGTATTTTTAGTAGAGACGGGGTTTCACCGTGGTCTCGATCTCCTGACCTCGTGATCCGCCCGCCTCGGCCTCCCAAGTGCTGGGATTACAAGCGTGAGCCACCGCGCCCGGCCAGACTATTTTCAAAAATGCCATTAGAAAAATAAGGAATGGTGTGATCGCGAAGAGTGGTATGTAAGCTGCTAGTTGGAGAGAGCCACCCTGAGACACGAAAGCGCGTTTTCGGCAGAGGAAACTGCATGTGCAAAAGGCCTCGAGTCCGCTGGAGCTTGACGCCTGGCCGGAGACCACAGCCCCGGGCATGCAGACGTGAGAGACCCCAAAGCCAGTCTAGGGCGGTAGACATCAGAGCTGCAGCGGTCGGTGTGGGCCACATGGGTGGACACATTGATCAAAACTCAGCAAAGCCTGGGCCCAGTGGCTCACCCTGTCATCCCAACACTTTGGGAGGATGAGGCGGGTGGATCACCAGAGGTCAGGAGTTCGAGACCAGCCTGGTCAATATGGTGAAACCCCATCTCTACTAAAAATACAGAAATTAGCCAGGCTGTGGTAGCGCACGCCTGTAATTCCAGGTACTCAGGAGGCTGAGGAGGGAGAATCGCTTGAAACCGGGAGGCGGAGGCTGCAGTGAGCCCAGATCGCGCACTGCGCTCCAGCCTGGGCGACAGAGGGAGGCCTTGTGTCAAAACAAACAAACAAAAAAACCAGCTCAGCGAAGAGTTGCGCATTGTACTACTTGTAAACTTTGTTTCCAATACAAACATAGGTAGGGCAGGCCGGGAGCCACCTCAAGGTGGCTCAAGGCAGGAGAATCGCTTGAATCCGGGAGGCGGAGGTTGTAGCGAGCGGAGATCGCGCCACTGCACTCTAGTCTGGACGACAGAGTGAGACCCTTTTTTTTTTTTTTTTTTCGAGACAGAGTCTCGCTCTGTCGCCCAGGCTGGAGTGCAGTGGCACAATCTCGGCTCACTGCAAGCTCCACCTCCCGGGTTCAGGCCATTCTCCTGCCTCAGCCTCCCGAGTAGCTGGGACTATAGGCTCCCGCCACCATGCCCGGCTAATTTTTTGTATTTTTGGTAGAGACGGGGTTTCACTGTGTTAGCCAGGATGGTCTCGATCTCCTGACCTCGTGATCCGCCCGCCTCTGCCTCCCAAAGTGCTGGGATTACAGGTGTGAGCCACCACGCCCGGCCTGACAGAGCCAGACCCTGTCTCAAAAAAAAAAAAAAAAAAAAAGAAAGAAAAAAGAAAAACAGAAAAGTAGGGGGTCCTGGTTCATGGGAGCAAGTGTGAGCCGGGAAATCCATTCTGCTGCGCTTTCCAGCCTATCCTGCGGGCGGACCCCGCAGCCCCAGGGTGTGCAGGGCCGTCCTGTGGGGAAAGGGTGCCAAGGGCGGTGGTGGCCGGAAGGCGTCTGCACCTGGCAGCATACGGGCAAGGTCGGTCTCGAGGGTGGAGGCGAGCGGTGCTACTCACTGCCAGAACCGAGGCTGTAGACTCCCGCCCCTCGCTCAGGTCGTCAGGGGCAACCTTGGCGCTGCGGCCCCGGCCCCGCCCTTCGCGCAGAGGCCAGGTGGCAGTTGGGGCGCGATCGGCCCGTTTGATTTCCCGCGGCCGGTGGAAAGGGGCGGAGGGGGGAGGGGAAAGGGGCCGACGGCCAATGGGTTGGGCCGGGGGCGGTCACGTGGCGGCCCGGGGGCGGGGCCCAGGTGTACTTACTGGGCAGCTGGCGGGG
The DNA here is from genome assembly GCF_009828535.3 of Hylobates moloch. Classification (NCBI taxonomy): domain Eukaryota; kingdom Metazoa; phylum Chordata; class Mammalia; order Primates; family Hylobatidae; genus Hylobates; species Hylobates moloch. The sequence continues at coordinate 38,301,651 of NW_026652294.1, read as the reverse complement.
GCCGGGGCCGCGGTGCGAAGTCCGGGAGGCGGGGTCGGCGTGCGGGCCGGGGGGACTGCTTGGCTGGGATTGGCCCGTGGTCGGGAGGCGGGGTCTGCGCGAGCGGCGGCAGAGGGCTGCCATTGGCCTCGGCTCCGGGCCCGCTGCCGGCGTGCGGGCGAGGCTCGGGGCGCGAGGACCGAGCAGGGCGGCGGGTTCGCGAGCCGGGGGGAGGGGCTGGGGCGGTGGCGGCAGCGGCGGCGGAGGCCGGTACTGGACCCGGCGGGATGAGCGAGGTGGAGGCGGCAGCGGTGGCTACAGCGGTCCCCGCGGCGACGGTGCCCGCGACGGCGGCAGGGGTGGTAGCGGTGGTGGTACCGGTGCCCGCAGGGGAGCCGCAGAAAGCAGGCGGCGGGGCGGGCGGCGGGGGCGGAGCCGCCTCGGGCCCTGCTGCTGGGACCCCCTCGGCGCCCGGCCCCCGCACCCCTGGCAACCCGGCGACGGCGGCCTCGGGAACCCCCGCCCCCCCGGCCCGGAGTCAGGCGGACAAGCCGGTGCTGGGTGAGGGGCAGGCGCGCACAGGGCGGCTCTGAGGGGTCGGCGGGCTGGGGGAGGGGCAGTGTGGAGCCCGGCAGGATCCGGAAAACCAAAGGCGGCCTGGCCCGGAGGCCCAGAGCGCTAAATGGGCTGGGAGCTGCGCACCAAACAAAGTGGATTCCCCTGGTGGGAAATCCTGCCGTGCCTTCCTGGGAGAGAGGGCGGGGCCGGCAGGGTCAGCTAAGGTCTTGGGGTGGAGAATAAAGCCCCAGGGTCCGGCCACGCCCCCGGGCGGGACACAGTGCCTAGTTGACTGGGTTAGAACTAAGCAAACCTCTGAGCCCGGCAAGCAGGTGCACTGGGGACCCTTGCATTGGGAGGGCTAGAAAAACCCTCAGTTATGACCTGGGGGCGGCACTTTGCAGACCAGGTGAGTACCCAGTTCTAGGTGAAGGGGCTGGATTTGTAGGATGTGGGGAACGTGACTTAGAGTTGGAAGGCTTTTTGAAAGCCTGAGTCCCTGTGTGGGTGATTTCATTTGGTGGAATAGGGTAAGAATACCTTGAAGCTACTAGTGAAACCTGGTTGGCTTGAAGGTAAGCTTAATAAGTAATAAGGCAGTAGGCTAGATTTTTTTTGTTTTGGAGTGCCTCAAAACTGAGTTCAACTCCATCTCTTCCCCCCATCTCACTGTCCCCACTGCATCTCTGCCTGGCAGCAATCCAAGTCCTGGGCACTGTCAAATGGTTCAACGTCCGGAATGGTTACGGATTCATCAACAGGTATCCAAGGAACCCAGGGCGGGGGTGGAATGGGTGTCTTCCGAACTGGCCTGTGGGACTGGACACACGCCCAACCTCATCTCGACCCCTGCGGAGGCACATGGTTGCAATGTCCAGCTGATGCTGGTTGAAAGCCTTTAACCGCAGCACAAATGTGTGCTTAGTGACAAGAGGAAGCCTCCTCCACATCTTCAAGGGCAGCGGAGGATTAATGATTCAGGAACTTGGCAAACCTGGCTCTGACCCTGCCAGTTTCTCATCTCACCTTCTGGAATTGCTTCATTACTTTTACTCTGACATGCCTTTGGGGCAGAATGTATTATAGGGTTCTCTGTGCCTCAGGGCCCCAGGCTGGAATCCTCAATGATTTCCTGTTATGGCAGCACTCACAACTCAACTCCCTTCAAGAGCTGTGGCTCATTCAAGCCCCCCATCTGTTGGGACTGAGGCTGACAGTGGGACTGAGGCTGACAGAGGAAGGAGCCAGAGGCTGCTGCTTTCCTTCAGTAGGCAGCCCCACCCCTCAGCACTGGGAGAGGCTGTGGCAGTGGATTCTGAGCAGAGCCAGGTCTCCCCCAGTGGGTCCTTCCCCAGCCCAGGCATCCTGCCCGGCCTGGCTCTCCTGGGAGGCCCTAGTTCCCTCTTAGCAGGCTGACCTTTGTGCAGATCCAAGTGCTTCAAAGCTAAAACGTTTGTTCTAGGGAAGGGTCCCTGTCTAATTCTGGAAATGGCAGACTGGGTGGGGGACAGAGTATCTCCAGGGAAACTTTTCCTTTCTCCCCTCCCCCAACCCACTGGGGTTCTTGTGATAGAGAATGGGTGAATGTTTTCTTCTCTCACCCTTGGTCCCACGCGTCTGGAGAGTGGGCCTGACTCTGGGATTCACCTCCAGGCTGAGGATGAGAATAAAGTTTGGCAGCTGTTCAGAGCAAGTTCCTGACACGTTGTTCCCTTCTCAAACTCGTTCTGCACCTCTGGCCCCATCTGCACTTTCTGCCTCCTTGACTATAGAAGGAAGAAAACTGGAATTTTCCAACCCTGATGGGGGTTGGGGGAGGGGGTGTTGGCCAAGGACAGTTGCACCCAGCGCTGGCAGGTTGTAAGGCTAGCCTGGGGTGGGAGGTGGAGTCCCGGCAGGGGCAGAGCTGTCTCAGGTCCCTCAAGGTGCCTTTGCCTCCCCAGCCTGCCCTTTTCTTGTGAAGTCCAGGTTTGGCACTGAGGCTTTAGGTGTACCTCTCTTTACACCAGCTTCTGGGGGCCCTGCTGGCTCTCCCTCCCGTTCCCCAGGCCCTGTCTACCCCTAACTGGAATGCTGGAGAGGATGGGCCCACTGAGCTTAGACTGGGCAGCTAAGGGGGCCTCAGTGAGGAGCTGAGGGCTTTGTTAAAGTCCCTTCCTTAACGACCCATCCTGTTCTGCAGGAATGACACCAAGGAAGATGTCTTTGTTCACCAGGTAAGAGCTAGGTTGGCTTTCTGAGGGGAAGAACCGGCCGTCTTTGAAGGCCTTTGCCGTAATTCTTAGCAGTGCGCCCCACCATGTTTCTCTGGCTCTTCTTCACAACGGCCCATCTGCCAGGGAATAGCTCCCCCCATCCGCCTCGGGTGCCTGTGTCAGCCACCATTAGCCGCACTTGTGTTGGGTTACTAAACGTCTGTCAGAATTGAGCATGTTGCCCCTGGGCATGGCACGCTTACTACCTACTGGGACCTGTTAACACTCCAGGAAGCACTGAGGCAATTTTCAGAGGGAGAAGGTCCTTGGGTGCAGTGGTTCTCAGAGCGTGGCCCCTGCACCAGCGGCAGCAGCATCACCTGACATCCAAATTCTCAGGTCCCACCCCAGACCTGGTGAATCAATCAGAGCTGGGGCTGGGGCTCCGCAATCGGTTTAACGAGCTCTCCAGGTGATTCTGATGCACGCTACAGCTTGAGAACCACTGCTTGGTGGAGAGAGCTCTCACTGGGACTGAGGTAAGAAGCACAGTGCATTTTACCCACTTTGCAGCTGAAGGCTGTCCCTGCCTTTTGCTTTGGAGTTCATATTTCTTGCCTCCCTTTTTGAAATCCCTGAGGGGTAAAGCGGGGCGGGAGGGGGGGTGCGGGGAGTGTGTCCTGGGGATGTTGGTAACTGCACAGTCTTTGCTGAGGCCCTGAGTTCAGGACTTTTCCCCTGCTAAACTTTGACCACCGCCTTGCTCCACCCTCCAGCTCTAGACCCCAAGTCAAATGTTGAAAGAATGAAATTGGGTGGTGGCCCCAGCAGGGGTAACAGAGACTCCTGTCTTGCTGTCTCACTTTTCACGTGGCCTTTTCCCCAATCAGACAGCTATTAAAAGAAACAACCCCAGGAAGTTTCTGCGCAGCGTTGGAGATGGGGAGACTGTGGAATTTGATGTCGTGGAAGGAGAGAAGGTTTGGGGACTGCTGTGGGGTATAGAGTTGACTGGGCTTATGGGAGGGTGGCCTGGAGGTCATCACAGGCTAAGACCCTCCTGGGGCCAGCTCTGATGTCCTCTTCCTTAATGCTAGGGCTAAGGGATGTCCTAAGTATGTCCCTGTCATCAGTCGGCAGTGTCTGGGTTTCTTCTCTGTAGTTCACCAAGCACTTCGACATCCATTCTCCACGTGGGGCCCTGTCCTAGACTTCCCGACTCCGCCTCTGGAGTAAAAAGGTGGATGCTGGCTGCCAGGCCTTTCTCCACCCAGTCGTATACTGAGGAGGGTGCAGTAGCAATTATTTCAAAAGGACATGTTGCTCCTTCCCAGACGGGTGCAAACACATTCCACTGCCTCTCCAGGGAGGGTAGAAAGAAGTTAGAGGAGCTAAAGGAAAGCTGGAGAGGGGTCTTCCCCTGTAAGAAGGGGAAGCAAGTTGGGAAATGCACATTGGCTGTTGGAGCAGGTTCTGACTATTCCCTTACCACCTTCCCAGGGCGCAGAAGCCGCTAATGTAACTGGGCCCGGGGGAGTGCCTGTGAAGGGCAGCCGTTATGCCCCCAACCGACGTAGGTTCCGCCGATTCATCCCCCGGCCTCCCTCAGTTGCCCCACCACCCATGGTGGCAGAGATCCCCTCGGGGGGTACAGGACCTGGCAGTGAAGGGGAGCGGGCTGAAGACTCTGGGCAGCGGCCCAGATGGCGGCGCCCCCCACCCTTCTACCGACGGCGGTTTGTGCGAGGCCCCCGGCCTCCCAACCAGCAGCAGCCTATAGAGGTGAGGGGAAGCTGGAATATGGGAGCCAGTTCCCCAAATTCAGGAGAGGAGTGGGAGTTAGGATAGAGACCATGGGTCCCGAAAGAAGGAGGAACTGAGGGTTGGGCAGAGCTGCGGATAACCTGGCTCCAGGGCAGCTGCTGTCCCCACAGCTCACTGTCCCCACAGCTCACTGTCCCCACAGCTCACCTTTGCATGTTCCCAGGGCACTGATGGGGTAGAACCCAAAGAGACAGCCCCATTGGAGGGACACCAACAGCAGGGAGATGAGCGGGTCCCCCCGCCCAGATTCCGGCCCAGGTACCGAAGGTAAGACCCCCCTGCTGGGGCTTGGTCTTCCCCTTCCAGTGTTGGTTCCTTGGGGAAAGGGACAGGAGGATGGAAGGGCGAAGCTCTAGGCAGACCCTGGGCTCCTGGCGAGAGAGGTGCCTTGCGGGGAGGCAGTGCTCATGGGCTGGAGGCCTGGCTCCTGGAGGTGGGGTGGGGCAGCTGGGTGAGCCCTGGGGAGGGAGTGTTCCCTGGTCCCCTCAGAGCCCTGCTCCTTTCCTTAGGCCTTTCCGTCCCAGGCCACCCCAGCAGCCTAACACAGAAGGTGGGGACGGTGAGACCAAGCCCAGCCAAGGTCCCGCTGATGGTTCCCGGCCTGAGCCCCAGCGCCCACGAAACCGCCCCTACTTCCAGCGGAGACGGCAGCAGGCCCCTGGCCCCCGGCAGCCTGCAGCCCCTGAGGTGAGGACCTCAGATGTGGGATGAAAGAAGAGACTGAGACCAGCTCCCTCCCCCACCGGCTCCTTTTCTTTTTCTTTCCTACTCTTATCCTTTGGCTCCTCCCCTCCCCTGCCCTGGCCCTGCCACCACCCTCTTCCATGCAGCCTGCTGGGTCCACCCCTGGCAGGTGCCCCCTCCCACCAGGAAGCCCCTGCAGAGGCAATCAAGCCCATGACTGCCCATGATGGCCATGCCCCCCCCAACCTGTCCCCCACTTGCTGCCTGGAGCCATCCTACCAGCTTGTAGATGTGAACTGAGGGGTGTGATTGAGGTTTTAATGGGAAGGGAAAAAGTGAAAGAAGGTTGAAGTTCGGGGCTCTGAAGAACAAGTCTCAGCCCTGCGTGATGGCTCATGCCTGTAATCCCAGCACTTTGGGAGGCAGAGGCAGGAGGATCACTTGCGGTCAGGAGTTCAAGACCAGCCTGACCAATATGGAGAAACCCCGTCTCTACTAAAGATACAAAAATTAGCCGGGCATGGTAGCACGTGCCTGTAATCCCAGCTACTTGGGAGGCTGAGGCAGGAGAATCGCTTGAACCGGGAGGGGGAGTTTGCAGTGAGACAAGATCATGCCACTGTACTCCATCCAACCTGCAGTGAGACTCTGTCTCAAAAACAAAAAAAGAGAACAAGTCTCAATTGGCCACCGCTGTTCTTTAGACCTCAGCCCCTGTCAACAGTGGGGACCCCACCACCACCATCCTGGAGTGATTCCAACTCAAAGGACACCCAGAGCTGCCATCTGGTGAGTGGCTGGTGCAGTTGGGTGGGTGGCCAGGAAGGCGGGGTACTGGGTGGTGATGACAAGTCGCTCTTGTTCACAATCCGTCCATTTCCTTTTCTCTCTCAGGTATCTGCCAGTTTTTCCAACTGACCTTGTCCCACCCAGTACCCTGCTCCCCTTTCCCATAATTCATGGCATCAAAGCACCAGCTTTTCACCTTTTCCTTGAGACTCAGGAGGACCAAAGCAACAGCCTTTTGCTTTTTCTTTTTTCTTCCCTCCCCTTATCAAGGGTTGAAGGAAGGGAGCCATCCTCTGTTCAGACAGCAACTCCCTCCCATAACTCAGGCTGAGAAGGAACCAGCCAGCTCTTACCTCCTCCTGGTTGTTTTTCTTCCCCCCTCCCCAAGTTTATTTTTGTTTTCCCCCAGCCCCCTACCTCTGAAGCCATTTTATGATCTGTCATGTGCCACCTGAGCCTCCAGTAAAAACAAAAACAGGCTTTCCTGTGGTCTTGGTCTCTGTCTCTTCTGTTTTGGAGAATCGCTAGTAACTCACTGTTGAGGGTGGGGAGGAGGGGATGTGGGGCTGTGGGCAGGGCTTGGCATCCTTGCTCCCCTGTCTCCAGCTGTGCCCCTGGGGAAGAGTGCCCCCATCAGGGGTTTCACTGCCCATCCGTGACATGGGCTGACACCTCCCTAGCAGAGTGAGTATTCTGCAGATGCCAAGAGCAGTGTCCGGCACTGGCAGCTACAATTTATTGAGCATTTACTATTAATAAAGCAATGAGTAGAAATGTGAGTAGGGGCATGAGCAACGGCGTTCAGAAGATTCTGAGGCCTTGAGCTGAGGCAGGACAGAGGGAGGAAGGGGGTGAAGAGTTCTGGTCCCTGTCTCAGCCCGTCCTCAAGTGCCTCCACAATAGGTGGCACTGCTTGTCTTCAGCAGTGACTTTATAGAAGTATCTATATATATACATTTAGTACAACCGACCTTTGGTTTCTTCTCTCAACCCCCTTTTCAAACGTATATAAAAATATCCAAAGGCTCCTCCCAGCCCAGTGTTTCCAGGCAGCCTTTCAAATCCCCTCTTTGCCTTAGTTGGTCAAAAGCCTGTGGGTGCAGCACCCTTCCAGAAAGGGAGAGGAAGAAAGCTAGGGCTCCTTCTTGGCAGCCTTGGGGAACAATCGGGGTAGAGCCCCAAGCCTAGAGGCGGGAGCCTGCCATCCTTCCATCTTGCCACACATGGGCACATACTTTCCTGTTCCCTCTTGCCCTGGAAGGCTGCCTGCAGTGAGGGAAGTGAGTCCTTTTCCCTGCAGGGGTCAAGAGAGAACCCCCTTCGCCGGGCGCAGTGGCTCACGCCTGTAATCCCAGCACTTTGGGTGGCCGAGGCGGGCAGATCACGAGGTCAGGAGATCGAGACCACCTGGCTAACATGGTGAAACCCTGTATCTACTAAAAATACAAAATAAATTAGCCAGGCGTGGTGGCGAGCGCCTGTAGTCCCAGCTACTCCGGAGGCTGAGGCAGGAGAATGGCGTGAACCCAGGAGGCAGAGCTTGCAGTGAGCCGAGATCGCGCCACTGCACTCGAGCCTGGGCAACAGAGCGAGACTCCGTCTCAAAAAAAAAAAAAAAAGACAACCCCCTTTGCCCAGAGTCTGTGTGGCGAAAATTCAGTGAAAGTCCCAGATTGCGGGAGGAGTCCAGGGTGGTGGGAAACTGGATTTCTTGTCTCCTATCCTGCTCTCTGCTCTGGTTTGTCCCGCTGAGAAAGTCTAGACCTGTCTTCCCTCCAATCCCCCTTCTCTAGCAGGGAAGAAGGTATTCTGGAGCTGAGTATGGGGGGAGGTGGGGAGGAAAGAGGATGGGGGAAGGAAGAGGGAGGGGACAGTGGCCCACCCTGATGGCCACGGCCAAACCACAACACATAAATAATCCAAGAGAGTCACACGAGGGGAATGAGGGGGTGCTCGGACCACCCTTCCCCCAGCTTCCCAATTCTACCAGGCTGCAGGGATTCTTTTCCACCCGGAAGTAATAGGGAAGAGAGGGTTAAAGTGCTGCAGAGGAAAGGAAGGGGTCTCTGGGGCGGGTAGAGACAGCTGGCTCTCCCACCCTTGCCTGGCCCCTCAGTCGTTCTCATCTGGCCCTAAGTACTCAAGTTCTGTGCTGGGTTTCACCTCCTGCTCTAAAAGAGAGGGTGTCCGGTGGAAGGCAGCTGAGATCTGGTCAAACGTCCGGCCTCGAGTTTCAGGTACTCTTAAGAAGGTGAAGATGAAGAAGCCCAGCAGGAGGACCGCAAATAGAAGGAAGACGTAGGGCCCCATAGCCTCCTGGGACAGGTGGAGAAAGAGGTGTTGACAGAGTGAGGTGGGGAGGGAAGGGGTGGTTTCAGGCAACCAGGAGCTAAAGGCCTTCACAGGGAGCTGGGGAGACGGCAGACAGCAGCTGCCTCCTCCAGGGACAAGGGAAATGAGCAGGAATGAGAATTTACACTGAAAAGAGGATTCTCTGAACCCCAAACACTCTTTTAGTTTTCGCCCTCTTCACCATCCTCAGTTACTGCACTCAGAGGAGAGTCCCAGCTGTTTGTAGTATTAATGCAAAGTGTATCATTTTATTCTCAGACTAACGTAAGTTATGCCACTGGTGCGTTTCAGACACCTCAGTTACTATCCAATCTAGGTCAGCTCCCTTCCTTGCTTTGATTCTGTGGAGCAGGTGGTCCACCAAAGTGACCCAAAGACCCATGATCTGTGGCTGCAGGAGTCCCTGACGGGGAAGCAGGTGGGCTAGCTGTGTGATGCCCACCTCTGGCCTACAGTGTGGGAGGCTGGGGTGGGGGGGACCTACCGCAACATACTGGAAACCCATGCCAATGATGAAGTTGCTTGTCCAGTTGGAGAAACCAGCCACAGCCATGGCTGCCGGACGGGGTCCCTGGCTGAAGAGTTCGGCCACGATGAACCAAGGAATGGGGCCAGGGCCAATCTCAAAAAATGCCACAAAGCCAAAGATGGCCACAATGGAGACGTAGCTCATGGCTGGAACTCGCTCCTAGGGGCCAGACAGGGAGGGTGGAGAATCCAGTTGAGGCCTTTCTGGATCTTTCCTTGCCCTCAACTCAGAGAAGTGAAATCTAACCCCCTCCCCAGCAGCTTGTGGGGGGCCTGCCGTCCCCGGTTAGAGCAGGCCCTTGAGCCTTTCTGAGCACTGGCATTCTGCTGGCTATCCCAAGTGGGTTCAAGGCAGAGGAAATGTTACAGCCTCTCAGTTCTTATGACGGTCAGCTCTCCCTGGGCTCTAAAGCTGGGTCCTTAGGAATGATTGTTCCTGAGGCTTGACAGGGGCTCTCCCTCCTGGCTGCCAGAGTTGTGCCACAGCTGCCTCCCAGTGCAGCCCAAATCCCTCAGGAGCAGACCATAGTCCCAGCAGATTCTGGAGCCAGTCACCCATAGTCCTGGTCCAGAGCTGGCGCCAGGATTGAAAGCATGTGTGTTAAGAAGGGGCCCTGGCTGGTCACAGAGACTCTCAGGACCATTCCCATGGGCTGGGCTGCTAGCCTCTCCTAGTCTCCAGGCCTTACCAGCAGGAGCAGAGCCACAGTCATCAGGATGGCACAGCCACACATGCCCGCCAGGCCTAGGAGATGGAGCGTCCGGCGCCCTGCCCGCTCCACCAACAACACCTGCGGGGAGAGTCAGAGCTTGACCGGAGCCTTTCAGGCACAGGAAGTAGGAGGGGCTGCGTGGGTGAGGGCAACCAAGAGCAGGACCTCCGGGACACCCAGGGATGTGAAGCCAGTGGCTCGGGCCATTCCAGAGGTGAGCAGTTACCGAGACCAAGGTGAAGACTGTGTTGACCACACCCGCTCCTATGGTGGCATAGGCAGGCTGGCCTACCCCTGCTGTCTCGAAGATGCTGGTCGAATAATAGAAAACCTAGAGGTGGGGGAGAAGAAATGATGGCAGGAATGTCCCTTCCTCTACTCCAGCCACAACAGGCTGGCCCTACCCTGAGTGTTGGTGGAGTGTTTGCTCCCCACTCTCGTCTCCCCTCCCGGGGCTGTGCCCTGCCTGGAGGCTCCTCCACACATACAGCATTGATGCCAGAGAGCTGCTGGCTCAGCTGCAGCACGACCGCAATGATCAGGGGCTGCCGGTGGGTACGGCTGCCCAGGAGCTGGAGCAGGGACAGTGGCCGCTCATGCTCCAGCTTCCGCTTCTCATCCTTCAGCTCAGCCAGCACTCCAGAAACATCGGCCCAGCCTGTCAGGCGCTTCAGACCTGGAGAAGGGAAGGTCAGGCCTGAGGGGACCTGAGAGGAAGCCAGGTGCTAGCCAGAAGAGGCGGAGGCATGGGCCTGGGCCAGGCTGCAGCGGGAGAGCTTACTCTTTCTGGCAGGCCCCTCGAGATTCCGGATGATGTAGAGGTAGCGGGGGCTCTCGGGACAGAAGGGCAGCAGGACCAGCTGCAGGAGGGCAGGTAGCACTGTGAGGCCCAGGAGCAGTGGCCACAGGCTGGCAGTGCCCAGCAGGGACTCCAAGCCCAGCACCTGTGGGAGAAGGTTGGGAAAGAAGGCAGGTCACTCAGCCCTCCTGCCTTACCTTGGAAGCCCACCATATTCTCCAGAGCCCCACTCTAACCACTGCCCAGGCACCCATGAGGCTTGTCCCGGTCACCTGGGCGATCAGAATGCCGATGACGATGGCCAGTTGGTTGAGCGTCCCCAGGGCGCCCCGCAGGTGAGTGGGAGCAATCTCCCCCACGTACATGGGCACCAGCCCTGATGTCAGCCCTGGGCGAGGGAAGAAGAGAGGGCTGAGGGCAGGTGTCCATTCCCATCTGAAAGCCCAGGCATGGTGAAAGAGAACAGGGTGCTAGGCAGGGCTGCGGTGCCCGTGAATACCTGAGTAGGCGCCAATGAGGAATCGTCCAAGGATGAGCATTTCATAGGAGGCAGCAGCGTTGGCCAGGCCCATGAGGCTGCCCCCCAGCACCGCCAGGATATTGTTGACCAGCATGGCCCTTTTCCTGGCAGGCAGACAGAGTGAGGCTGTGAGGGTAAGGGCACCCAGCAGTGGCTCCCTTCCTGTTTCCCCCACCCCTGCCCTCCAGCTGCGAACCTTCCAAGCCACTGAGAGATGATACCAATGAGGAAGGAGGAAATCATGCCGCCCACGGAAAAGATGGCCACGGAGAGGGCCCAGAGGGTGGTGAGGGTGCCTGGAGGGATGGAGCTGGGTCCCTCAGGCCCCTGCCTCCCCAGCCACGTCTCATTGTAGCTCTGTTCAATCACCTGGGGGACAGCAGAGGACAGATTTCCTGCAGACCCTCCCCTTTCCACCACCCCCAAGACACCTGTCCTCCTCGTTTGGGTACCCCCACCCTGCCAGCTGCAGGCCCTCACCTTCTGAGGGGCATTGATGACCCCAATGTTGTACCCAAACTGCAGGGAGCCAAGCACCGCAGAGAACACAGCAAGGACCAGGGTCCCAGTCACTCGCTGCTGAGGGGGTTCTCCATCCTGGACAGGCAGACGCAAAGACACAGCATGTCACATGGAACCATGATTTTTTTCCTTCCGCTAGGGGCCCGGGCCCAGCTGGAGCCTGAAGATACTGGGCTCTATCCAGCATGTTGGGTGAGGGAAACTGGGCCATATTAGGAATTGCACAAAGATCTCAATGTAAACAGGAGCTCAACTGCAACCTGGGCATAAAGGAGAAACTGGATGTTTGAGTCCATAAGGCAGAGAAATGTTTGAGAACTTGTCTCAAAATTCTTCTGTGACCTTGAGACAGGCTTGGCCTTAAGAGCTCAGATTTGTGTGACCTTGGCCAAGTCACTTCCCCGCCCCGAACCTGAGTGTCCTCTGTGAGATGGGGGTGATGTTGCCTGCCTTGCCTACCTATCTGTGAGAGTGTTGTGAAAATCAACATCACATGTTAACGGTATCCCCGACAGTGCTGGTTCCATAAATTAACAAGTGCATTATCATCAGCCACTGTCCTCTTCCCTCCCCTCTGGGGGTTCTGTCTCCAGGAGGCCCCCAACAGGACCAAGAAGTGCTGTTCCAGAAAGGACATCCCGGTCATCTAGGGGTGGCCTTCTCTATCTATGTCGCGGCCTGCCCTCCCCCTCTAACCTCCGTGCAGGGAGGGCCGTCCAGGGGTTCTGCCTGGGAGGGCCATGCCCAGGGGAGGAGGGCAGGAAGGTGGTGTGAGGGGCGGTGGCAGTGGTGGCCGCTCGCTGGCGGCACAGAGTGTCTCCAAGCGGAAACCTGAGCTGGGGGAGGGGGGGCTGACAGTCCCCTCTGCCCCTCCACCAACCATGGGGCCAAGGGAAAGTTCAGCGTCCTGGAGGGCGGCCAGGAGTGGGGGTGGGGGCCCACGGAGAGCCTCTGGTCCTCGAAACACTGCCCGCGAGCGAAGACGGACGGACAGCTCCCGGAGGGCAAGACCCGCCTGGATCTGCTTTCCCGAGTTGGATCGAGGGCAGGGTGTCCCCGATTACGGAGCGCCGCGCCTCCTACTAGGCAAGGGGGTGAACCCTGGCTCGCAGAATCCATTTGCTGCCTGTGCCCCGAAAGGCCCTCCAGACCCACTCTGCCTCTTGGTAGGATTGGAATCTCACAGTCACGGGTTGTCCAGGCCGGGTATAAATAGCCAGCCCCCCACCTTCACCCCCTGCGCCTGCGCAGGAACCACCCCCAGCTGACCCCAACCGCGACCCCAGCCCAAGAAAAGCGGGACCCGTGCCCCCCCGCCCCGCCCCCCATGATGAATCCTACTTCGGAGCCTATCTGTTGGAAGCCCGACGGCATCTCGTCTTAGAGGAGCTGGACGCGCAGGGGCGGCGAAGATGAAAGAACCGATCCGGGAGTCTCTGGTCCCGGCCTGGCACGCAGAACCTGCGAAGGCCGCGGGGGTCCCGGAGTGACGTGCGAGGGCGGGCCCGATGGGACCCACAGCCACAAGCCAAGGAGCCAGAGAGCAGTGGGTCTCCCGCGGATCTGGCGGAGCGGGGCTGGGGGAAAAGACGCGAGGAGCCCCCGCCACCTCGCTCCTGCCCCAGCGGGCCACGCCCTTCACAGCACCCATTGGCCAGGAGCCCGCACACCCCAGAAGACCACGCCCCCTCCGCCTGGGGTTTAGAGTTTGGCTGGAGTTGGTGGGGCCGGCCAGTGAGGCCTCGCCCCTCCGCGTGGCTGGCGAGACACGCCTCTCGGGTTCCCGCCAGCCTCCGACTGGGAAGTTTTGAGAAAAGAGTCCCTGGAACAAAAGGCCCCGCCCACCCACGTGTTAGGACTCCGCCCACCAGCTAGGATCCCGGGCTGCAGAAGCATCTTAAACTCTGCGGGTCTGGACAGTGGGGTCTGAGAGATGAGGACGGGCCAGGTGTACTTGCCCCGGGGAAACGCCAGCGGCCTGAGACGGCTCGCGAGCCGGCGCGCGGTTTGGGAGAGGAGCAATGCCCCAAAGTAACCCGGGGCTATTTTTAGCTCCCACGTTGGGAGCCACCAAATGTCAGGTCCCGGGCGTCCCGGCCTGTCCCAGGAGGGGGCGGAGAGACAGGGAGATTAAGCCTTAAAGGGTCCGCGACATGCTTCCCACGCGAGTGTGGCCCTGGGGGCCAGGAAATTCCGTTCCCAGAACGTGTCTGGTGGCCAGGCTGCTTGGTCCTGTCTTTCAGTGCCTCCCTGCTCCGGGCACTGTCTATCCCGCCCTTCCCCTACACACATTCCCCAGGTTGGTTTCTGGAGCCGGTCCGAGGGACCACACCACCAGCCCTGAGGTCTCTGAGCCTCTGAGGTCTCTGAGCATATGCTGGCCGCGTGAACGACACGCTGTCTGGAGGCTGCTCCGGGTTTGGATCCTCGGCCAAATTCTGCCAGGCAGAAAGTGCGCGACCTAGGGTCGGCGCGTGGGGAGAGAGAAGCGAAATACCCAGAGCGTGGAGAGTGTCTGGCTCAGAAAACGGGCTTCGGAAGCGCAGGGTTGTGGTGCCACCTGGAGGGCGAGCGAGGAGCCGCAGTGGATTGCACTTGGAATCTCAACCCACTATCTCTCGCCTTTCCGCCACCCTAAGGCTTCAGTGACATCTAACCCAGGCCCTTCTCTGGAGCTGCAGATCCAGGTGTTCGTCACCGCCCGGATGTGGCAGCTCTAGTGATCAGCATGTCCAAACCTGCTCCTCCTCCTAACTTCCTTATTTCAATGAATTACCCGCCCAGTCACCCTATGGTAGAAGTCATGCTCGATTCCTCCTGTCCTGCGCCGCTCTCCCCGTTTATCCAGTTAGTTTCCAACATTGGTGCTTTGACCTCCAGAACTCTCTCACATTCATCCGATATTCTCCGTGACGGCTGCCACTTCAGTCCAGATCACCATCACCCTCACTGGTCTTCCTGCTCATCTTATTTCCTTTATGATGAGGGCAGAGAACAATTTTCGAAGGTCCAATCTCATCTCTCAAGCAAGAAGTCTCTGTTGCCCCAGTTGTCAAGTTCAAATCCCTTTTCAGAGTGAACAAAACCTCCTGCCTCTCTTATCCAATCTCTGGCCAGGTTTACCTGTCTCTCCTGCCTCTCCTTCTATCTCCTTGGCCTCCTGTTCTGGGCAATGCCTAAGTCCTTATTGTACCCAGAACACGCTGTGCCTTTACATCCCTTCTTGATCCCTTTGCTGTACTAATCCCCTGCAAAATCTGGAATGCCGGCCGGGCGCGGTGGCTCATGCCTGTAATCCCAGCACTTTAGGAGGCCAAGGCAGGTGGATCGACTGAGGTCAGGAGTTCGAAACCAGCCTGGCCAACATAGAGAAACCCCATGTCTGCTAAAGATACAAAAATTAGCCGGGCGTAGTTATGCACACCTGTAATCCCAGCTACTCGGGAGGCTGAGGCAGGAGAATGGCTTGAACCCGGGAGGTGGAGGTTGCAGTGAGCCGAGATCGTGCCCTTGCACTCCAGCCTGGCGACAGAGTGACTCCGTCTCAAGAAAAAAAAAAAAAAAATCCGGAACACTCCTCTTCAACCTTCAAAGAAAGCTTCCTCACCCAGCTCCTGCTCCACAGGTTCACTTTGCTTCCGGCTTCTGGGGACCTTGATCCCTGAGTTCCAACACAGAAGATTGAACGAATGACACAGTTATTAGCACACTGTCTTCACTGATCTATGTCTCATTTTTATTTTTGTTTTTGTTTGTTTTGAGACGGAGTTTCGCTCTTGTTACCCAGGCTGGAGTGCAATGGCACGACCTTGGCTCACTGCAACCTCCACCTTCCGGGTTCAAGCCATTCTCCCGCCTCAGCCTCCCGAGTAGCTGAGATTATAGGCATACGCCACCAGGCTCGGCTAATTTTGTATTTTTAGTAGAGATGGGGGATTTCACCATGTTGGCCAGGATGGTCTCAAACTCCTGACCTCGTGATTCCCCCCGCCTCAGCCTCCCAAAGTGCTGGGACTACAGGCATGAGCCAACGTGCTTGGTCTCCCCCCTTTTTTTTTTTTGAGACAGAGTCTTGCTCTTTTGCCCAGGCTGAAGTACACTGATGTGGTGTCGACTCACTGCAATCTCTGCCTCCCAGGTTAAAGCGATTCTCCTGCCTCAGCCTCCCGAGTAGCTGGGATTACAGGCCCCTGCCACCACACCCAGATAATTTTTTCTATTTCTAGTAGAGATGGGGTTTCACCATGTTGGCTAGGCTGGTCTCGAACTCCTGACCTCGTGATCCTCCTGCCTCTGCCTCCCAAAGCGCTGCGATTACAGGCATGAGCCACCACACCTGGCCGCACCATTTTTTTTTTTAAGAGACAGGATCTCCCTCTGTTGCCCAGGCTGGAGTGCAGTGGCATGATCATAGCTCACTGCAGCCTCGAACTTATGGGCTTAAGTGATCTTCTCACCTCAGCTTCCTGAGTAGCTGGGACTGCAGACATAACCACTGTGCCTGGTCATGTCTGGCACATTATAGACACTTAGAAAATATTTGTTGAGGGCTGGGTGCGGTGGCTCACACCTGTAATCCTAGAATTTTGGGAGGCCAAGGTGGGCGGATCACCTGAGGTCAGGAGTTCGAGACCAGCCTGGCCAACATGGTGAAACCCCGTCTGTACTAAAAATATTTAAAAAATTAGCTGGGCATGGTGGTCTGTGCTTGTAACCCCAGCTACTTGGGAAGCTGAGGCACAAGAATCGCTTGAACCTGAGAGGCAGAGGTTGTGATGAGCCAAGATCGCGCCACTGCCTTCCAGCCTGGGTGACAGCAAGACTCCATCTCAAAAAAAAGAAAAAAGAAAAAAGAGAATATTTGTTGAACGGTGAATGAAAACATTGTTTATTTGCAATTTGAAATCCAGACACATCTCTACCCTCTTGGAGCATACGGTACAGTGGTGGTATTGACACTGAATAAATAAATACATAAAGTAAATACAGTATTTTCAAACTGTGATAAGAGCTTTGAAAGCAAAGTACTGGTAGCCGTGAGAGTACTATGCAGATGATCTGACTCAGTTTGGGGTGGGGTGGTCAGGCCAGGCTTTCTAAAAGAAGTGCTATTTGAGGGATAGCTGAAGGATTAGTTGGTTAGCTGGATAGAGGAAGGTGGGTGGGAGTGGATGGAGAAGAGCTTCCAGACCCAGAGAACAGACTGTACAAAGGCAATTCAGCGGGCAGGAACAGAGAGAAGGCCAGTGTGGCTGAGGCAGTCAGGCCAGCCATGGTGTGGCACTTACTGGCAAGAACATGAGTATCACTGAAAGATTTTATTTTATTTATTTTCTTTTTTTCTTTTTTTTTTTTTTTGAGACAGAGTCTCGCTCTGTCGCCCAGGCTGGAGTGCAGTGGCACGATCTTGGCTCACTGCAAGTTCCACCTCCCGGGTTCACGCCATTCTCCTGCCTCAGCCTTCCCAGTAGCTGGGACTACAGGCGCCCGCCACCACGCCTGGCTAATTTTTTTTTTTTTTTTGTATTTTTAGTAGAGATGGGGTTTCACCATGGGATTATAGGCATGCACCACCACACTCGGCTAACTCTTTGTATTTAGTAGAGATGGGGTTTCACCATGTTGGTCGGGTCGGTCTCGAACTCCTGACCTCAGGTGATCCACGTGCTTTGGCCTCCCAAAGTGCTGGGATTACAGGCATGAGCCACTGCGCCCGGCCAACTGAAATATTTTAAACAGGAAATGACAAAGCTCTGAGTGGGTAAGAAGTGGTCACTCCAGAGAATAGAGTTTAAAAGGACCAGTGTGGAAGGGAGATTGGTTTGGAGGCAGTTGCTGTGTCCAGCCTTGGGCTGGTGTGCGGTGGCGGCAGTGAGTTTGGAGAGAAGCTGGATATAGTTAAGTGATGACAAACATTTTCCTTTAGAGCTGAAGGAAAATTTTCAAGAAAATCTCAGCTGGTCTGAAGGTAGTGAATTATTTCAATTGATTGTTCACAGTCAGTTACAGACGGAACTTCTTTTTCTACTCTCGCCCCTTTCTCACTACTGCATCTGACTAGTCTTTTAACATAATTAAAAAAAAGGCCGGGGGTGGTGGCTCACGCCTGTAATCCCAGCACTTTGGGAGGCCGAGGCGGGCGGATCACGATGTCAGGAGTTTGAGACCAGTTTGACCAATATGGTGAAACCCCGTCTCTACTAAAAATACAAAAATTAGCTGGGAGTAGTGGTGCGCGCCTATAATCCCAGCTATTTAAGAGACTGAGGCAGGAGAATTGCTTGAACCTGGGAGGCGGAGGTTGCAGTGAGCCGAGATCGCACCACTGCACTCCAGCCTGGGCAATAGAGCAAGATTACATCTCAAAATAAAATAAAATTAAGAAGAAAAAAAGAAAATCTCACCATCGGAAAAAAAAAAAAAAAAAGTTCGGGGCTAGGCGCCTCAGCTCACATCTGTAATCTCAGCACTTTGGGAGGCCGAAGCACGTGGATCACCTGAGGTCAGGAGTTCGAGACTGACCTGACCAACATGGTGAAACCTCATCTCTACTAAATACAAAAAGTTAGCCGGGTGTGGTGGTGCATGCCTGTAATCCCAGCTACTTGGGAGGTTGAGGTAGGAGAATTGCTTGAACCTGGGAGGCAGAGGTTGCAGTGAGCCAAGATTGTGCCATTGCACTCCAGCCTGGGAGCAGTGGCTCACGCCTGTAATCCCAGCACTTTGGAAGGCCGAGGCGGGCGGATCACAAGGTCAGGAGATTGAGACCATCCTGGCTAACACGGTGAAACCCCGTCTCTACTAAAAAAATACAAAAAAATTAGCCGGGCATGGTGACGGGCGCCTGTAGTCTCAGCTACTCAGGAGGCTGAGGCAGGAGAATGGCCTGAACCTGGGAAGGGGGAGGTTGCAGTGAGCTGAGATCGCGCCATTGCACTCCAGCCTGGGCGACAGAGCAAGACTCCGTCTCAAAAAAAATAAAAAAATAAAAAAAAATGAAAGTCAGTTGCCGTAGCTCACTCCTGTAATCCCAGCACTTTGGGAGGCTGAGGCAGGGCGATCACTTGAGGTCAGGAATTCGAGCCCAGCCTGGCCAACATGGTGAAACCTCATTTCTACTAAAAATACAAAATATTAGCTGGGCGTGGTGGTGTGCGCTTGTAATCCCAGCTACTCGGGAGGGTGAGGCAGGAGAATTGCTTGAACCCGGGAGGCAGAGGTTGCAGTGAGCCGAGATCGTGCCACTGCACTCCAGCTTGGGTGACAGAGCGAGACTCTGTTTCAAAAAACAAACAAAGCCAGAACAATGATGACACATGGCTGTAATTGCAGCTATTTGTTTTGGAGTGGGGGCATCCTTTGAGCCCAGGAGTTCAAGGCTGCAGTGAGCTATAATTGCACCACTGCACTCTAGCCTGGGCAACAGAGTGAGACCCTGCCTCTAAGAGTACGTTAATCCAGAAAAGTACCATTAATCCAAAAGTACAACAATAAAAATGAATAACAAAGAGTTCATGGCTGGGAGTGGTGGGTCACGCCTGTAATCCCAGCACTCTGGGAGGTCGAGGTGGGTTGGGATCACCTGAGGTCAGGAATTCGAGATCCGCCTGGCCAACATGGTGAAACCCTGTCTCTACTAAAAATACAAAAATTAGTTGGGTTTGGTGGTGGGCACCTATACTCCCAGCTACTTGGGAGGCTGAGGCAGGAGAATCACTGGAACCCAGAAGGTGGAGGTTGCAGTAAGCCGAGATCATGCCATTGCACTCCAGTCTGGGCGACAAGAGCAAAAACTGTCTCAAAAAAAACAAACAAACAAAAAAAAAACAGTTCATGAAGTCTTCATTTTATACAAAAGCAGGTCAATTAGCTTAGCATAAGGGGGCCTTTAATGTGTTTAGCGAATAAACGAAGGAAAGACAGAGAAATGTTTGAGAGGGCAAAATAAAGATAAAAAATGTGAGAGAGTTGAGATAAAAAATGGAGAGAGGAAAATGAAATGAGAGAGAGCCAGAATAAGCAGGGTATGTGAGAATCTGAGAAGTATGAGGAGGTTGGAGGGTAGTAGGAAGATTGGGAGGAAACTGGGCAGGGTGGGTGGGGAAAGTGCAGTGTGCACCTAAGAAGAGGAAAGAAAGATTAATTGCTGATACTGGGTTCCAAGGAGACTGGAGACAAGGCGCAAAGGTAAACGAAAAGACAAGGAGTGGGCTGGGTGCGGTGGCTCACGCCTGTAATCCTGCACTTTAGGAGGTGGGGGTGGGGGGATTGCTTGAGTTCAAGTGTTCAAGACCAGCCTGAGCAACATGGTGAAAACCCTTCTCTACCAAAAATACAAAAACTTTAGCTGGGCGTGGTGGTGTGCACCCGCGGTCCCAGCTACTGGGGACGCTGAGGCGGGGTAATCGCTTGAGCCCAGGAGGCGAGGCTGCAGTGAGCCGAGATTGCACCTCTGCACTCCAGCCTGGGTAACACAGACCCCCCCTCTCAAACAACAACAAAAAAAGACAAGGAGTGAAATAGGAAGCTCCAAAGCAGGAAAGGCAGGAAGGGGAGATGACCAAAGATGAAGGAGGAAGGAGCAAAAGGCTGGAAGGAGTGCCCGGAGGAAGGAGGGAGCAATGCTTTGGGGAGAGACAGCAGGACTGCAGGGTGAGGGACCATGGACGACCACCTTAGAGAGCCAGATTATAAGGAGGACGGAACAGTGAGGGCGTGAGAGAGTGCACAGCAATTGGCAGTCCAAGCCCAGGCCCGGGAGGGAAAGAAAAACGGGCGAGTGTGGGGGAGGGGTGGGAAAGGTGGAGGATAGGTCTGAAAGGGAGGGGAACGATGGGTGTGGCCAAGACTCTGACCTAGCCCTCACCCTGCTCCCCACCCTCGGCCGGCTTTCGGTTCCACTGGTTTCTTCCTCCAGTTAGGAGCCTTGATGCCGGAGGGGATAGTGGTAGGTGGGGAGGTTGAGTGCAAAGGGTTCAGGCTGTAAGTCATGTTGGGTTGGAATGGGGGCACAGGAAGGTGGGGCTGTTGGGGAGCCACGCTAAGCCGGGTGTCTGTAGCAGAGCCAGAGAACCGGGACAGTGAAGCGGGTGCTGAAGGAGGCGACTCTCAGGGATCGGGCCAGGGTCCCCGAAGGTGGGATCGACCAGGGTAGGAGACAGAAAAAAAAAAAAGGAGAGCAGCGGATGGGGGCGAAAGCGGGGCCGGGGAGAGAGCACTTTGGACAGAACCCGGCGGGGAAAGGACGGCGCCGAGGCTGGTCAGGGGCGCCCCGCAGCGTCCCAGGCGCACCTGTTGGGAAGAAAGGAAGGGGCTTCCCCCCGGTGTTCGAGGGAAATCCAGTCCGGAGGGGCTGACTCGGAGCTTGGGACTCCCGGGGAGCCACCGCCTCCTCCCCAGCGGCGGTCAAAACCGGGCAAGCGAAGGGGCGTGACCCTGGTGCTCAGGTTTCTTCCTCCTCACCTGGGCAAGGAGGGGTGGGGGCCACGACTTCCGGTTCAGGTGAGTGTCCCTTCGGTGACGTCAGGTCACCCTCGGCCGCCCCTCCGGTCCCGCCTCCCCCTCCCGCGCTCCCGGGGCCCGCGGGCCGCGCCCCCGACGCCCTACATATACTCAGGTGCGCCCCACCTGTCCGCCCGCACCTGCTGTCTCACCTCCGAGCCACCTCTGCTGCGCACCGCAGCCTCGGACCTACAGCCCAGGATACTTTGGGACTTGCCGGCGCCCAGAACCGCGCCCAGACGGCCCCTCCACCTTTTGTTTGGCTAGGGTCGCCGAGAGCGCCCGGAGGGAACCGCCTGGCCTTCGGGGACCGCTTTTGTCCGGAACCACCCTCCCGGCGTATCCTATTCCCTCTGCCGCGAGGCCATCGCTTCACTGGAGGGGTCCATTTGTGTGTAGTTTGGTGACAAGATTTGCATTCACCTGGCCCAAACCCTTTTTGTCTCTTTGGGTGACCGGAAAACCACCTCAAGTTTTCTTTTGTGGGGCTGCCCCTCAAGCATCGTTTGTTTTACTGTAGGGTCTCCCGCCCGGCGCCCCCAGTGTTTTCTGAGGGCGGAAATGGCCAATTCGGGCCTGCAGTTGCTGGGCTTCTCCATGGCCCTGCTGGGCTGGGTGGGTCTGGTGGCCTGCACCGCCATCCCGCAGTGGCAGATGAGCTCCTATGCGGGTGACAACATCATCACGGCCCAGGCCATGTACAAGGGGCTGTGGATGGACTGCGTCACGCAGAGCACGGGGATGATGAGCTGCAAAATGTACGACTCGGTGCTCGCCCTGTCCGGTAAGGCCGCGGGACAGACGGGGCGGACGCGCCCTGGACCGAGGTGGCGGGGTGGCGCGCGTGGGAGAGCCGAGGCCCCACGGCTGGGGGCCCTGGGTTGCTGGGGAGCTGCAGGGCGAGGAAGTGGTCGGCTGGGGGCGGCGGGGCTGGGTAGGGGCGGCGGGGCTGGGCGGGAGCCGGCCGGGGTTCTGGCGGCTGCACGTGGGCGCGCACCTCGGCCGCCCACGGTCCTCTTCCGCCCCCAACCCAGCCTCATCCCCGGCTCGGAGCAGCGGTCTTAGGCCGGGGCCGTCCCCTCCCCCATCCCCGGGCAGGCCATGGCCTCCGACATCTCCCGCCCTTTTCTCAGACATAAACGGCCCCGGGGCGCGGGGCACGGGGCGCGCCGAGGGCCGAAGGGCGGTGCGGCTGGTCAGAGTGGGCCGCCGCCTGCGGCCTCTAATCTTATCGGCCGATTAGCCGAAGCCACAAAGCCGGTGGCCTCGATAGCGGGCTCAGAGCAGGGACGTCGGCTGGCACGTGCGCCGCGCGGGGCTCGGGCCACCGTCTCGGCTTCTCTTCGCTGCCCCCTTTCACCCTTCCCCCTATCCAGGGCAGTTTCGCCGAAACCCCGGCGCCCCGGGCGGATCCTTGAGCGGAGAGGGCGGGGCGGGAGCAGGAAGGCCGCGCTGTCGGGAGGGGCGGGGACCTGCCCGCTGGGCCCAGGCCTTGGACACCTGGGCGCCGCTGGCCCGCGGCAGAACACGGCCCCGGACAGACGAGGTCCACGGGTTAGTGGGCGCGGCCGGCGGCACGAAGGCTGGAGCCGCCTCCATTTCCAGCAATGACGGCGCCCTTTCCCCTCGCCCGCAGCGGCCTTGCAGGCCACTCGAGCCCTAATGGTGGTCTCCCTGGTGCTGGGCTTCCTGGCCATGTTTGTGGCCACGATGGGCATGAAGTGCACGCGCTGTGGGGGAGACGACAAAGTGAAGAAGGCCCGTATAGCCATGGGTGGAGGCATAATTTTCATCGTGGCAGGTGAGCTCCCGGGTTCTCCATCTGGGAGGAGCAAGGCTGGGCAAGGTGCCCGTTTGGGGCCTCACTATACTGAAACCCTCATTCTCTCTCCAGGTCTTGCCGCCTTGGTAGCTTGCTCCTGGTACGGCCATCAGATTGTCACGGACTTTTATAACCCTTTGATCCCTACCAACATTAAGTAAGTCTGGGAACCCTGCCTCCTAAGGAGACAGGTCTGGGATCCTGGAATAGGGAGGAGGGCAGAGGCAGGCCAGGGTTTCTAACCACCCCCTTCTCTTCACAGGTATGAGTTTGGCCCTGCCATCTTTATTGGCTGGGCAGGGTCTGCCCTAGTCATCCTGGGAGGTGCACTGCTCTCCTGTTCCTGTCCTGGGAATGAGAGCAAGGCTGGGTACCGTGCACCCCGCTCTTACCCTAAGTCCAACTCTTCCAAGGAGTATGTGTGACCTGGGATCTCCTCGCCCCAGCCTGACAGGCTATGGGAGTGTCTAGATGCCTGCAAGGGCCTGGGGCTGAGCTCAGCCTGTGGGCAGGGTGCCGGACAAAGGCCTCCTGGTCACTCTGTCCCTGCACTCCATGTATAGTCCTCTTGGGTTGGGGGGGGCTGTTGGTGGGAGAGACAAAAAGAGGGAGAGGGTGCTTTTTGTACAGTAATAAAAAATAAGTTTTGGGAAGCAGGCTTTTTTCCCTTCAGGGCCTCTGCTTTCCTCCCGTCCAGATCCTTGCAGGGAGCTTGGAACCTTAGTGCACCTACTTCAGTTCAGAACACTTAGCACCCCAGACTCCACTGACAATTGACCAAAAGGTGCAGGTGCTCATATCTCGACATCCATTCCCACCCCCCCCCCCTTATTTAAATAGCTACCAAACTACTTCTTTTTTAATAAAAAAATGAAGATTTTATTAGGTCCGGTTCTACTCTCTCACATTACCCCATGTCTTCATCCTACCTTCTGTCCTGATGAGTGCTGCTTCCTGACTCACAAGGCGGGGCTCCATAGACAAGGGGAACCAAGGTGGGACAGGGACAGGGTAAGGCTAACACAAACAACAGAAAGATGGTTCTGGGTCCAAAGCCTTCCCGCGCCCCCTCCAATTACAATCTAATCAAATCTGGCCAGTCAAATATCCAGGTCGTCATCTGGGTCTTCTTGGTCCAGGTCATCATAAGCATCTGGCTCATAGAAGATGTGGCTGGTAGCCTGGCCTGGCCTAGGCCGCAGGAGAGCCTGCTGTCTGAGAAGGGAAGATGTGGTGCTGGTGAGGGTAGCTAACAGTTGGGGCTGGATACTTTCTTCCAGGTGACTGTGACTCTCATTAAGGCAACCTGTTAGGCCTCCATGTCATTTTATTGGTCCAAGTCCCTTTCTCTGACCTCCATGTTAGAGCTGAAGCACCATTTGGTACTGGGATAGATACCCTTGTACTGCTCTCCTAATAAAACCGTAAGTTCCTAGCAGCTTGAGGGCAAGGATCTTGTAGTCTTGCTTCATCCGCCCACATACTGGGCACAGAACAGCAGGCATGTAGTAAGCACTTGTTAACCAGCCTTTGCCACGCCCATATAGCCTTCTGTCCTAGCACCACTGCCTATTGATAGGGCCACCTCCCAAGGGTCTGCTCTGGCTCAGCCCAGGCCCAGGGTGCTCTGCGGACAACTGGAGCTGTGACCCAAGGGTCTAAGGGAGAGAAAAGGCACATAAAGGCCCTCTGCCATTATAGGGGGAATGGGTGGATCAAGAACTTGGACTTGTCTCTGGAGGTGGACTTCAGCCCCTATAAAGTCAGGTTAATCAATAACCTCTTGCCCCACCTCTCCACGGCCCAGATGCTGGGCTCTACTCAGGGATCCACGTACCCAGGTCCCAACCTTACTTTTCAGAGCTGAACTGGAAGGGCAGGGTCAGGCTATCTCTGGCTTCTCTCTCTTTCTTGGACAGGTGAAGGTTAAAGGTCAAATGAGTTGTGGGATCCACCTGTAGGTACAAAGGATGCTGCTACTCTGTCCCATCCCTAGAATCCCTGACCCCACCCCCAACCTCTGCAGCTTTTATTCTCTCTCCCTTGACCAGACCCTAAACTACATTTCCGTGTTCTGGCCCTGGCATTCTTAAGATACCGGGGGTATATGAGGATCGGAGTAGGGCTGGGACTCTACAGAGGGCCCCTCTTGGAGACGCAGGCTGAAGTCCGGAAGGATGGAGAACCACTGAGTCTGGAGAGAAAAAAGAAAAGAGTTTTTCTCATCTTACTGAAGAAACTAGACAGACTCCAGGACCTCACATCCTCAGCCCCCAATCACCTATTTAACTAACTGGTTTCAGCCGCTGCCCTCAACTTTTTTTTTTTTTGAGACAGGGTCTGGCTTTGTCACCCAGGCTGGAGTACAGTGGCGTGATCTCGGCTCACTGCAACCTCCGCCTCCCAGGTTCAAGTGATTCTCCTGCCTCAGCCTCCCGAGTAGCTGGGATTACAGGCACATGCTACCACGCCCAGCTAACTTTTGTATTTTTAGTAGAGATGGGCTTTCGCTATGTTGGCCAGGCTGGTCTCAAACCACTAACCTCAGGTGATCTGCCCACCTCGGCCTCCCAAAATGCTGGGATTACAGGTGTAAGCCACTGCACCCAGCCTCTATTTTATTTTCAAAAGTGAAAGCAAGTTGATTAAGGAAATAAAGGAATAAAAGGATGGCTACTCCTTAGGCAGAGCAGCCCCACTTACTCTTTTTTTGAGACAGAGTCTCGCTCTGTTGCCCAGGCTGGAGTGTAGTGGCATGATCTCAGCTCACCTCAACCTCCGCCTCGCTGGAGTGTAGTGGCATGATCTCAGCTCACCTCAACCTCCGCCTCCCAGGTTCAAGTGATTCTCCCGCTTCAGCCTCCCGAATAGCTGGGACTACAGGCACCCACCACTATGCCCAGCTAATTTTTGTATTTTTCATAGAGACGGGGTTTCATCATGTTGGCTAGGTTGGTCTTGAACTCCTGACCTCAGGTGATCTGCCCGCCTCTGCTGGGATGACAGGCATGGGCCACTTTGCCCAGCCCCACTTTTTTTTTTTTTTTTTTTTTCTGAGACGGAGTTTCACTATGTTGCCCAGGCTGGAGTGCAGCGGCATGATGTCGGCTCACTGCAACCTCTGCCTCCTGGGTTCAAGCGATTCTCTTGCCTCAGCCTCCGGAGTAGCTGGGACTATAGCTGTGTGCCCCATGCCTGGCTAATTTTTGTATTTTTAGTAGAGACAAGATTTCACCATGTTAGCCAGGCTAGTCTCGAACTCCTGACCTCACACGATCTGCCCACCTCAGCCCCCCAAAGTGCTGGGATTATGGGCCTGAGCCACCTTGCCTGGGCCCCACTTACACTTTATAACCTTGGTAAGTGACTTAAATTTAAACCTCCTTGGGCCAGGTGCAGTGGCTCACACCTGTAATCCCAGTACTTTGGGAGACCAAGGCCAGAGGATGGCTTGAACCTAGTTATTCAAGATCAGCCTGGGCAACAGGGTGAGATCCCATCTGTATAAAAAACTAAAAAGCTGGCTGGATGTGGTGCTACATGCCTGTGTTCCCAGCTCCAGCTACACCAGAGGCTGAGGCAGGATGATCACTTGAGCATGGGAGGTCAAAGCTGCCGTGAGTTATGATTGCACCACAGCACTCCAGCCTGGGCAACAGTGAGACCTTGTCCAAAAAAAAAAAAAAACCCCAAGGAAAAAAAACCCTCCCTGGACTGGCTTTCCAGCCTGAAAAATGGTGACAATAAAACAATCTACCTTAACCATAGCTAAGAAGATTAAATGAGGTGAGTAATAGAAAACAGAGAAATACCTAAATCAGCTTTTTTTTTAGAAAAGGTCTCCCTGAGGGGTGGGCACAGTGGCTCACGTCTGTAATCCTAGCACTTTGGGAGGCTGAGGTGGGAGGATCACTTGAGCCCAGGAGTTTGAGACCACCCTGACCAACACAGTGAAACCCCATCTCTAAAAAAAGTTTGTTTTTAAAGTCTCCTTGAAACATCAGCTTTTCATTGTTCTTCCCATTGTGCCACTCCTTTCTCTGCCCCCCGTTTCCAGTCCTTCCCTGTTGGTTCTTCTGACCTGGTGAGTTGGGCGCTGTCGGGGCCTCTGACACAGGATGTGGGCTGAGGCCTGGCCCATGGTACCGCCCAGGGTCACCTCAGTCTGAGCAAGGCTGCTGAGAGCTCCCACAGGGCCTGGTCCATGAAGCTCTTCATGTAGCAAGCCCAGCACACTCACTTTCCCCACTGCGGGGCTGTCACCTAGAGGAGGACAAGAAATGTAGAATAGTAGGGAGCATTCAGGTTGGTGGCCTGGGAGCAAACAGTGAAGAGGAAAGGAGAGAGCCTCACAATTCCATCACAGTGCTGCCAAAATCCTGACTTCCCTTGGCCAATCTCACTACCGTGCTCTGAGCCTCCTCCAGCCCACACCTTCATCTCCACTATCATCCCAATATAAAGCTGATCAAGGCACCGCTCTAACTTCTATCCTTCAGCAGCTCCTTCGCCTTCAGGATGGAATGAATGCTTCCAGCATGTGGTGTCCACTTACTTTCCAACCTCATCTCTTACACACGGAAGTACTTGTACTTTCTGGAACTTCCCAAGATCTCAGTCAGTGCCTTCAATTCTCTGCCTCCCTTTTTGGGAGCATTTAGAGTGTCAGGTACTATGCTAAACCCTTTAACACAATGTTTGAACTCTTACAAAGGTCAGCGTTTTTGGGTCAAACCATATGAAATCACTGACATTTAACAATTTTCTTTTCTTTTTTGAGACAGTCTTGCTCTGTCGCCCACGCTACAGTGCAGTGGCACAATCTCGGCTCACTGCAACCCCTGCCATGGGTTCAATACTGCCTCAGTCTCCCAAGGAGCTGGGACTACAGGCACGTGCCACCACACCTGGCTAATTTTTGTATTTTTAGTAGAGACGGGGTTTCAGCATCTTGGCCAGGCTGGTCTTGAACTCCTGACCTCGTGATCTACCTGTCTTGGCCTCCCAAAGTGCTGGGATTACAGGTGTGAGCCACTGCACCCGGACTGTTTTTATTTTTTTGAGATGAAGTCTTTCTCTGTCACCCAGGCTGCAGTGCAGTGGCGTGATCTCAGCTCACTGCAACCTCTACCTCCTGGGTTCAAGTGATTCTCCTGCCTCAGCCTCCCGAGTAGCTGCGATTACAGGCGTGCACCACCACACCCAGCTAATTTTTTGTATTTTTAGTAGAGACAGGGTTTCACCATGTTGGCCAGGCTGGTCTCCAACTCCTGACCTCAGATGATCCGCCCGCCTTGGCTTCCCCAAGTGCTGGGATTACAGGCGTGAGCCACTGCGCCCAGCCAATATTTAACAACTTTTGACCTAAAAAATGGCAATATAGTGGTCATCCTAATACTTCCCTTGTACCTTCCCCCATATACAGGGGAAAGTGAAGCAATGAGAGATCAAGCACCTTAATACAAAGCTGGGCGTCTGACTCCTAAGTCCATTTGAGTACCCACAGTGCACTTCAAGGCTAGTCCCAGTGCCCCTGCCCGGCCAAATTTGCCTGGCTGACCTGTTGCTCTTCAAGAGAGTGCCTTTTTTTTTTTTTGAGATGGAGTCTTGCTCTGTCCCCCAGGCTGGAGTGCGGTGGCCCCATCTCGGCTCACTGTAAGCTCCGCCTCCCGGGCTCACGCCATTCTCTTGCCTCAGCCTCCCAAGTAGCTGGGACTACAGGCGCTCGCCACCAAGCCCGGCTAATTTTTTTTTTTGTATTTTTAGTAGAGACGGGGTTTCACCGTGTTAGCCAGGATGATCTCGATCTCCTGACCTTGTGATCGCCCACCTCGGCCTCTCAAAGTGCTGGGATTACAGGTGTGAGCCACTGTGCCCGGCTGAGTGCGCCCTTCTTTAAGGTACCCTGTGCATGTCCTATATCATCACAGCCTTTATCAGACCATCTTGTAGCTGCCTGTTTACTTATCTCCATCTTTTATGGGACTTTGAGCTCCTGGAAGGCAAGGACCCAGCTACAGTCAGTCTGTATTTTGCCATTATCTAGAATTGTACTTGACACATTGTATGTATTTACTACTGATTTGTTAAATGAATGAATGAGTGAAACAAATGAGTAAAAAAATAACTTGGAGGAAAAAAAAGCAAATGGTAGATGGCATTAAGGAGAAGTTAAAAAAAAAACCAGACAAAAAGGTCAAAAAAATGAAAAAACATCTGGAGAACCCAGATGTTTCTTCTAGGGTAGAAAGGAAAAGGGGCACACTCCTTGGCAGAGGGAGATGTATGAGGGGAAACAATGAAGGAGGGGTCTCACCAGGACAGGAGTCCTGATGGCTCACAGCATGTAGGGCCTGGCAGAGTGTGGTGCAGGGAAGGCGAAGTAGCAGCCAGCTGAGTGAATCGAGAGCAATGGTGACAGGAACAGGATCTGTCCTCTTGCACATGGCTCTCAAGGCTCCCAGCGGCCCCCCAGGAAAGGCCTCCTCAGTTTTCGACCAGTTAAGAGGGTCTCTGAAGAAGTCATGGTAAATCAGCCTGCAAAGGGAAAATAAGACACAATATAATATTGCCCCTTCCCCCCAGAGGATCACAAAGTTCATCCTCTGATCTTTGTGGCTCTGTTTTCTCAATTTTCACGAATATCCTAAATATTAGTGAAAGATAATTACTGAGAGATAGCATACAGTGATTGGGAGGACAGACTTTGGTGTCTGACAGCCTGACCTCCAAGCTTGGCTTTGATACTTGCCCAAGGTCAGCTAACTGATACATTATCTCTAAGACTCAGTTGCTTCATTGGTGATATGAGATGCCAACCTCTAAGCATTCAGCACAGTGCTTGACACATAGTATATGCCTGATAAATGTTAGTTATCACCATTATCAAATATTTCCTGTGTGTGGCACCTAAAGTTTATCACCCTGGATGAAAAAAGAGAAAGCAGAGGACATGAGACTTGGTCCTGCCTGTAGAACAGCTTAAAGAAAGTCAAGAATTAAGTCAAGGAGTAACAACTACAGAAAAAACAGCTCAGGAAAGGGAGACTGGCATAGGTAGCAGAACTTTTTTTCCCAGATATCTCTTTTCTATCTTCTGGTTCTCTTGTGGAATGCCATCTTTTTCTTTTTTTTTTTTTTTTGAGACAGAGTTTCGCTCTTGTTGCCCAGGCTGGAGTGCAATGGCGCGATCTCTGCTCACTGCAACCTCTGCCTCCTGGGTTCAAGTGATTCTCCTGCCTCAGCCTCCCGAGTAGCTGGAATTACAGGCATGTGCCACCATGCCCAGCTAATTTTTTGTATTTTTTGTAGAGATGGAGTTTCTCCATGTTGGTCAGACTGGTCTCGAACTCCCGACCTCAGGTGATCCACCCGCCTCAGCCTCCCAAAGTGCTGCGATTACAGGCGTGAGCCACCGCGCCCAGCCATGGAATGCCATCTTAACATACACCACCACCTCTATCACAACAATGGCTGATGCAAAATTAGAGGCTCAACAGATAAGATGTAAACTACTATTAACATCCACTGAGTTGCCCGGACTAGGAAGTAGAAAGCATCCTACTAATGGTTCTTAATGTCTCCTGATCAGGCATGCAGCTGGGTTTAGGAACTTCCTTATCTCAATACTTTCTTCTCCCCCACATTAGTCAATAAATCCTGGAAATTCTACCCACTAAAGTCCTTTCCATGTATTCTAAAATTTCCATCTCTACTGCCACTGCCTTAAACCAGGCCTCTATCACTTCCTACCATTATTCCCAAAAATTCATTAGGCCAGGAACAGGTCTGTCTCACTCACTGCTGTCTCCAGCATCTTGCACAGCACCTGGTTTATAGCTGGTGCTCGGTACATATGCACTTTAATGAGTGAACCCGGATTAATGGATTACTGCAATACCCTTCCCACATGTTCTCCCTAACTCCAGGCTATTTCCCTCTCAACTTCTATGATCTTTGCTTTGGACTCCCCAAATACTCATCACTCCTCTTACTAATTCTTGCCTCTTGAAAGACCCATATCCAATTCTTCAATGAATATTTAAGGAACTGCTACTATATACCAGGTTCTGCGCTTGTTGTAAAGAAAATTTCCTTAGCAATATAGATCTCAAATTTAATCAAATCTCTTCCAACTGGTACTTACCGATTGTTGATATCAGAGTCAAAACCTTCACGAAACTCTTCCTCGCTCACTTCACAGCCCAGGATATGCACTTGCTCCCCACTAAGGCAGAGATGAGAAGGGATTGTCAAAGAGTGGGCACAGGCCCCCTATCCAGGGTAGGCCGGGGTGACACTGTGGGATACTCACCACAGTGCAGATTTCTTGACAAGCGCCTTCAAGAGACTGCGCCCCTCCCACTCCACGGAATCTGCAGAGCGAGGGAGGGATAAAGAGTGTGAGAGCGCTGGGATTACCGCCTTCGCGAACCCGTCGCGATCTCCACACCTAGCCTGTGACTCATGGCCCTTCCTCCCCACTTCCGTCCCATCAGCCAGGCCCGAACCCACCGCCGTGCCTCTGGCTCTCACCCCGAAGCAGCACCAGGCCGCCCAAGGCCAACAGCGAGTCCAACATCTCCAACTCGCGTCCGGTCCTTGCTCTGGCGCCCTCTGATGGCGTCATGACCCAGTGTCCCGCCCCCTCGGCGTGAAACGGGCGGGGCACTCGGGCGTCCTCCCACCATTAAGACCTAACATAGTCCGGAATGAGAGGTGATTATGTTCAATATTCCCAGGGGGGCGCTCACGCGGAGGGCGCCCCTCCCCGAGCCCTGGCGCACAGTCGTACGGACAACAACCCCGTCTAGATTTTCACTGTGACCGGGACGGGAAAAGCAGTTGGGGCAGTTGTCAGTAGGAAGCGGAGGAGGACCCACAAGCCCCCCCAGGCCCCGCCCCGCGGCCACATTCTGCGCGTGCGCAGTACTGCAGCCTCGTTCGGAGTTCTTCTGGCTTTCCTTATACCTACCCTCATAGACCGCGCAGGAGGAACTTGGTCCCGGTGACGCGAATACACGTCACCACCGGAAGTAGTGTCAAAGGGGAAGAGGAGGGGGAAAGATAGGAGGAGGGAGTCCTCTGGGCGGTAAAATGGCGCCTGTCAGAGTTGGAAACCCAGCTGCAGAGGCTGCAGCCCCGCTCCCCAGCGGCTAAAGGACCCCCGAGCTCGGGGAGGGGGACGCCGCTCCGGCCCAGCGCTCCGCGCCCTCCGGCTCCCCCTCCCCCTCCTTCCCTGCTCCTTCGCTCTGCAGGCCCGTTCTCTGCTGCCGCGGCCCTTTGCGCGCCGCTGCCCCCGCCCTCCCCTTTCCTGCGGGCAGCCCCCTAGCGCGCCTGCGCAGCGGGCCATTCTCCGCTTTCCCCCCTTCCCCTCCCCCTCCCTTTTCCCTTCCTCCCTTTTCCCTAGCCCCCTCCCCCACTGCCCCCTCCCCCAATTACCCTTCCCCTTCCCTCCTGGTCTCTGAGGACCCCATTCTAGCCCGACCTGTCTCGGCCCGCAACCTCCTCGAAGCCGTCGGTGCCACTCCCAGCCCATGTGGGCCCCCGCGGGCTGCCCACGCCTGTCCCCCAGCTCCCCGTTCCGCTGGGCTTTCCCCTCGCCAGGGGTGGCTTTCTGAGCCGTCCGCTCCGTGCCCCTCTCCGCAGCCTCTCCTGCCACTCGGGGCCCCCGTTCCCCCTCCCGGCGGCGGGGGGCTGCCCCCGGGGGGCTGGCGGAGCTGGGCCGCGGGGGCCCCGGGGCCGGCGGTGCCGGGGTCATCGGGATGATGCGGACGCAGTGTCTGCTGGGGCTGCGCACGTTCGTGGCTTTCGCCGCCAAGCTCTGGAGCTTCTTCATTTACCTTTTGCGGAGGCAGATCCGCACGGTGAGCCAGGGTGGGCGCTGGCGGTGTTGGGGACGTCTGTCCGTGGTACTCAGGGGTTTTCGGAGTGTCGGGCCTCTGGGCCTAGGAAGGGAATCCTGGCTGGGGCTTTTCTCGCCAGAGAATTGGGCACCCTAAGCGGGGCGAGGTGGGAGACCCTTGTAATAGAACCTAGCCCTTGGGGGTTTTGATGGGGCTAGATGGGACAGGATTTGGCAACTCTTGGGGGCTAAGGTGGTGGGTGGGGCGCTCTTTAAGAAAGCTGGAGTTGTTGCTAAAGAAACCCAGAGGCGGGGAACACCTGTTTGATGACAGCCAGATCTGTGGATGTGGGCTTGTGAAAGACCCTATTTGGAACCTCGGTGTGTGTTTGGTCCCATAACAAGGGAGAGACAGACTTGTGTGTCAAGGGTGGAGGTGGGTGGGAGGGCATATGTTACAAACAAGGACTGGAACTTGGGAAAACCCTGGGTGTGAAGGAGAAACTCCTGCGGTTTCCATTAAGAGAACTCCAAAAAGGCTGTGAAAATTTATTTCATAGTGTGAGTGTAGTATCTGGATTTATTGAAGACTAAAGTAGATGCTTTTATGACGGGCCTCTTTAATTGTGGGAGGGAGTTCAAGGTGGGTGCTGTGCCCACCACTGAAGCTGGGGTGTCCCTGTCAGAGGACAGCGCTGGGCAGTTGTAGGGCTTGAAAATGAGGACGTTTGCTTCTCCAGGAGAGCCTAGCATTCTGAGGGACACTGTCTGGATGGACCCAAGCATCTCTGGGTCCCCTCCCCCTTAGCTTTTCTCCAAGGTCAGAGGTCCTTCAGCTAACAGCACTTTAAATCAATGTGCTCTTGTGGTCTCACCACCACCAGGGAGAATCCTCGGAAGGAGTCTGGGGAGAATTTAGTAAGCGGAGACAGAGGTTCTGGGTCTGTACTCTGGTCTGTACCCCTTACCATACCTCAGTACAATTTGAAAGAATAAACCCAGGTTGGGGCGACCTGGGGTCCAGGGAATTTCCAGAAAGCCCTCCGTGGTAGTGGTGGTTGACTTAACTGATTTGGGAGAATGGGTCTGGCCTTGGGTTCATTCTGTCCTTTACCAGTCTGCTTCCACTTCTTGATTTAGGGTGCGAACAGTACAGGATGGTTGTGGCTGTAGGCAGCAGCGCTATTCCCTCGAGACAAGAGCTAGGAGCCAAGAAAAATTTAGGGCCAGAGATTCTGGGATATGTGTGGGGCTATCTCCTGGGGTTTTCTTTTCTTTTCTGAGACAGTCTCGCTTTGTCGCCCAGGCTGGAGTGCAGTGGCGCCATCTCGGCTCACTGCAACCTCCACCTCCTGGGTTCAAGCGATTCTCCTGCTTCAGCCTCTCGAATAGCTGGGATTACAGGCACCCGCCACCACACTTGGCTAATTTTTGTAATTTTAGTAGACGGGTTTTCACTATGTTGGCCAGGATGGTCTCAAACTCCTGACCTCAAGTGATCTGCCCGCCTCGGCCTCCCAAAAGTACTGGGATTGAGCCACTGCACCTGGCCTCCTGGGGTTTTCTTTATGGGTTGACTGCTGTCTTCTCTGACGTTCTCGCTCTAACACATCAGTTTTCTGGGCATAGGGGAGTGGCGCTTCAGCTCATCCACAGGTTACTTCCAAAATTGCTCTCCTTTGGGCAGCATTGATCCCATAGCCTTTTGTCCTCCCTTCCCTTCCAATCTGGTTTCTTTCCCCACCCCCCTTCTGGCAGATGCTTGGAGCATTCCCTACATGCCCAGCATTTGCAACCCAAGATAGCAAGGCTGGACACCGGAGCTGTTTCGGACCTCATCATGGCCCAGGGAGAAAAGAAGGGCAGATTTTGACTAGGGGGAGAGAGCCCTGTGGGTTTACAAGGGAGAACCTGGTTCTGGTGTGGCTTGGGGCCTAGGTATGCACTGAAGAGGGTTTGTGCCCTTGAAGAAAAGTGTGGAGGAGGGAATTGCCAGGCTTTGCATGGGGAAATGTGCATATTAGGAAACAGGAGCCCCTAGAGAAGGCTTGGAGAAGCAGAGCTGGAAGGATGAGGTGGTGACGTCCTTGTCCCTTATTCACCTCTCACTTACTTCACTCTGGCCTCCTCCAAACCCTGCCAGTCAGCCTGGCAGGGGCTTTCCAGTGTTCTTTGCCTCACCCTGGGTACCAGGATAAGGAGACTGTTCAGAGGGCTGAGGTTCTCTGAACTTGTGACTTGGCTAGAAGAGACAGAAGTGGACAGGTGGCTGGTTAAAATAGGCCTGGTGGCTCCTAGCCAGAGGAACTTAGCTGACCTGACAACCTCTGGATTCCCTCATTCTATATTCCCATTAAGGACCCAGGGATCTCCTCCCGACTCCTACTCCATGTGCACTAGGGAATCTGAGGCTCTTAGTTCCCAATGTGAGATGACGGTAGTTGCTACAAATAATTCTTGGGGTGAAGGTTGCGTTGTGGGGGTCGTTTCTTTGTTCAGTGTAGCAGGATAATATCACAGTTAAGAGGGCAGGTTCGGCTGGGCGCGGTGGCTCATGCCTGTAATCCCAGCACTTTGGGAGGCTGAGGCGGGTGGATCATGAGGTCAGGAGCTTGAGACCAGCCTGGTCAGTATGGTGAAACCCCATCTCTACTAAAAATACAAAAATTAGTTGGGCACGGTGGCACGCGCCTGTAGTCCCAGCTGCTTAGGAGGCTGAGGCAGGAGAATTGTTTGAACCTGGGAGGTGGAGGTTGCAGTGAGCCGAGATCGCGCCACTGCACTCCAGCCTGGGCAATGGAGTGAGACTCCCTTGTCAAAAAGAAAGAAAAAAAAAAGAGGGCACGTTCTTGGGTTGAACTGCATTGGTATAATCCTGGCTCTATCACTTCACTGATTCTACTTTTTTTTTTTTTTTTTGAGATGGAGTCTTGCTCTTTCACCAGGCTGGAGTACAGTGGCGCGATCTCGGCTCGCTGCAACCTCTGCCTCCTGGGTTCAAGCCACTCTCCTGCCTCAGCCTCTCGAGTAGCTGGGGCTACGGGCATGCACCACCACGCCCAGCTAATTTTTGTATTTTTAGTAGAGACAGGGTTTCACCATGTTGGCCAGGATGGTCTCCATCTCTTGACCTTGTGATCTGCTTGCCTCGGCCTCCCAAACTGCTGGGATTACAGGCGTGAGCCACCGTGCCCGGCAGATTCTACTAATATTAACTGACCACCTTTGCTACTGTGTTCTAGGCACTGGGAATACAGCTATGATCTAGACAAAATCATATTCTCATGGAGTTTCCATTTTAATTAGGGAGAGAAACAACTTAATTCCTAGCTGTGTGGCCTCAGTTTCTTTAAAACAGGGATAACAGTAATATTAGGGTTGTTTTGAGGATTAAATGAAAAAGGCCAGCATGGTGGCTCGTTCCTGGAATCCCAGCACTTTGGGAGGCCAAGGCAGGAGGATTACAAGGTCAGAAGTTTGAGACCAGCCAGGCCAATATGGTTAAACCCTGTCTCTACTAGAAATACAAAAATGAGCCAAGCATGGTGGCGCGCGCCTGTAGTCCCAGCTACTAGGGAGGCTGAGGCAGGAGAATTGCTTGAACTCGGGAGGCGGAGGTTGCAGTGAGCCGAGATCACGCCACTGCACTCCAGCCTGGGTAACAGAGCGAGACTCCGTCTCAAAAAAAAAAAAAAAGAAGAAATAATCCTAAATTACAATACACAGTACCTGTGGTAAATGTTCATTATGTGCTCCCTGTTACTGTTACTGGGGAAGGCTTCCTTATCAAGGGTTTCAATCCTCTTTTGTGCTATTTGTAGGTAATTCAGTACCAAACTGTTCGATATGATATCCTCCCCTTATCTCCTGTGTCCCGGAATCGGCTAGGTAAGTATGTGGTGGGAAACCTCCTTTAGGGTGAAGTAGGGGCCAGCTCTGGGCCAGAGGTCGGTCAATATTATTCCTCCCCACTGTGGTTCAGCCCAGGTGAAGAGGAAGATCCTGGTGCTGGATCTGGATGAGACACTTATTCACTCCCACCATGATGGGGTCCTGAGGCCCACAGTCCGGCCTGGTACACCTCCTGACTTCATCCTCAAGGTGTGTCGTGGTGGGGAGTGATGAAATGGTTTCATCTGTTCCTCTGCCCAAACCTGGACTCCCTTTCCCAGTGCCAGAGCATCTGTCTTCATCTGCTGGCACCAGTGTCAGCCTGGAGGAGGGAAGCAGATGGGTGGGGCGTTTTCTAGGCCTGGGTTGTGGTGGTCATGACTTCCCCCAGCCCATCTTGTTCCTCTGTAGGTGGTAATAGACAAACATCCTGTCCGGTTTTTTGTACATAAGAGGCCCCATGTGGATTTCTTCCTGGAAGTGGTGAGTTTTGGAGAGCTAAAGGGAGCTCTGTAATGAAGGAATGGTTTTAGGGCTCTGGGAATTCGGAGGATTTGGAGGAAGGGGTGAGGATAAATGGGTAAGAGCAGTTTTCTAGAGGGAAGGCTGTGGAATAGTAGGGGAGTGGCTTTCAGTACTTAGGGTTCATTGGTTGTGCTGATGTAATTCTTTTCCGCTGGCATCTTTCTCTTTTGTTCTTGCATTTCTGAATCTTAAAGAGTGTAGGATGCCTAACACTGAGTTTGGAGGTTTGGGCTGGGGGTTCAGAATTTTGTGTCCTCAGAGACATTTCATGTTGATGGAAGGCCTGAAGGACTGTGCCGTTGCCTTTCTGAAAAATAACTGTATGTCTAAAGGAATCATCGCCTTGTATGGCATCGCCCTCTCCCCCAATCTATTTCAGGTGAGCCAGTGGTACGAGCTGGTGGTGTTTACAGCAAGCATGGAGATCTATGGCTCTGCTGTGGCAGATAAACTGGACAATAGCAGAAGCATTCTTAAGAGGAGATATTACAGACAGGTAAGCTAGAATCCCAGTCTAAGAGTGTGGCTTGGGAGGGAGGCCACCAGGGAGGGATCTGGGTTTGAGGAGAGTGTCCTGGAGAGAGGCCTGCTACATGATCCCCTGCCTTCCAGCACTGCACTTTGGAGTTGGGCAGCTACATCAAGGACCTCTCTGTGGTCCACAGTGACCTCTCCAGCATTGTGATCCTGGATAACTCCCCAGGGGCTTACAGGAGCCATCCAGGTACGGGGGAGGGTGGCGAGTCTGGCAGGACCAGAACATGGTTCTGAGAAGGTATTTTTGCAGGAGACCTGGGCTTTGGTCCTTGAGAGCTGGGATTCCCTAGATTATCCCTAGTTTGCTATAAGTTGAAGTGCAAGTTATTTTTCTGTTTCAAATGAGATACCATATATGTCCATTTCATAGGTCAGATTTCTTATATTATTTTTTTCTTTTTTAAAATTTATTTCTGGCCGGGCACGGTGGCTCATGCTTGTAATCCCAGCACTTCGAGAGGCTGAGGCAGGTGGATCACGAGGTCAGAAGTTCAAGACCAGCCTAACAAACATGGTGAAACCCCATCTCTACTAAAAATAGAAAAAACTAGCCAGGCACGGTGGCGCACGCCTGTAATCCCAGCAACTTGGGAGGCTGAGGCAGGAGAATTGCTTGAACCCAGGAGGCGGAGGTTGCAGTGAGCCGAGATTGCACCATTGCAGTCCAGCCTGGGTGACAGAGCGAGACATAAAATAAAATAAAATTTTTTTTTTTTTTTTGTGGGTTCATCTTTCCAGGTGTGTGTCATTCATAGTCATGCGGCCTTGATCCCCATCAGTGATCGTTTTTTTCAGCCTCCCAGATAGTTCAGTGAAATTTTTTTTTTTTTTTTGAGACAGAGTCTCGATTCCGGGTGAATGCAGTGGATGATCTCGGTTAGCACCTCAAGGTTTCGTAGCCTCCCAAGTAGCTGGGATTACAGGCGCCTGCCACGATGCACAGCTAATTTTTATATTTTTAGCAGCGATGGAGTTTTACCACGTTGGCTAGGCTGTTCTTGAATTCCTGACCTCGTGATTCGCCTGCCTCGGCCTCCCAAAGTGCTGGGATTACAGGCGTGAGCCACTGCCCTTGGCCAATTTTTTGATTTTTAGTAGAGAAGGGATCTCGTTATGTTGCCCAGGCTGGACTCAGACTCCTGAGCTCAAGTGATCCTCCCACCTCGGCCTCTTAAACTGTTGGGATAACGGGCATGAGCCACTGCGCCTGGCCAAGTGTGTTTCAAGTGAGGCACAATGGCAGTAAGCTTGACTAGAGGCATCAATAGGTATGAGATCTGGTGATTAAAACTTAGTTTCGGAGCATAAATCAGGAAAGTTTTACTTAGGTTGTTGACTTCCGGTAGTGGGAGGCATATATTTTTAATAATAATTCCTCCTTCCCTCCAAGAAGAGAAAAACACCCAGTCTCTCTTGAATTCTGTTTCTTCTCATCTGCATTTTCACCCACCCTAGACAATGCCATCCCCATCAAATCCTGGTTCAGTGACCCCAGCGACACAGCCCTTCTCAACCTGCTCCCAATGCTGGATGCCCTCAGGTAAGGGAAGTGGGCTCTGGACACTTGGATATCTCAAGAAAGGAGGTGGGGATCCTCAGAGGGAATAAAAAACGTTTGTCCTGTTTTAACTCTGTTCCCTTAAGAATTTAACATTTGGACCCAGGTCTTCTTACTTCAAAGCTCATCACTTTAGCTAGTAGGCCGTGGGCAAATTGAACCTATCTAATCATGAATATGGTGATAATTTAGGTCCCACATCTCCAGTGATGCTGCCTTACATGAGTGTTGTGAGGGTATCAACTATAAGGTACTCTACCAATGCAAGTTATTGTCACCCCAGGTTCACCGCTGATGTTCGTTCCGTGCTGAGCCGAAACCTTCACCAACATCGGCTCTGGTGACAGCTGCTCCCCCTCCACCTGAGTTGGGGTGGGGGGGAAAGGGAGGGCGAGCCCTTGGGATGCCGTCTGATGCCCTGTCCAATGTGAGGACTGCCTGGGCAGGGTCTGCCTCTCCCACCCCTCTCTGCCCTGGGAGCCCTACACTCCACTTGGAGTTTGGATGGACACATGGGCCGGGGGCTCTGAAGCAGCCTCACTCTTAACTTCGTGTTCACACTCCATGGAAACCCCAGACTGGGACACAGGTGGAAGCCTAGGAGAGCCGAATCAGTGTTTGTGAAGAGGCAGGACTGGCCAGAGTGACAGACATACGGTGATCCAGGAGGCTCAAAGAGAAGCCAAGTCAGCTTTGTTGTGATTTGATTTTTTTAAAAAACTCTTGTACAAAACTGATCTAATTCTTCACTCCTGCTCCAAGGGCTGGGCTGTGGGTGGGATACTGGGATTTTGGGCCACTGGATTTTCCCTAAATTTGTCCCCCCTTTACTCTCCCTCTATTTTTCTCTCCTTAGACTTCCTCAGACCTGTAACCAGCTTTGTGTCTTTTTTCCTTTCCTCTCTTTTAAACCATGCATTATAACTTTGAAACCAAAGCGTCCTTAGGTCCTTCTCTGGGGTTTTGGGAAGTGAAGGGAGGGAACTTTGTTCACATGCACCCTGTCCCCCAGGCAGAGCGGGAAGAGACTGCTGTTGGACTCAAGGGGCAGGGGGAAAGGTGGTGTTGAGTATAGGGATACAATAATGTGGACACCAGATGCTTTGGCGGGAAGGGCCGAGTGACAGGATGGGCGCGCTGGTGGGGAATGGAAGGATACCTTCGGAGCAGCAGGCCATAGAAGCACGAAAGGGGAAACCTGGACGACCAAAGGGCGTACAGCTGGAGAAACTTCGGGCTTCGTCCGGGGCACTGACGTGGACAGGCTAAGCAGGCGCTGCCCCCAGGCGGCTGGCGCCCCGACCTCCGCTGTCGGGGGCGGGAGGGCGTCGGTCCCCCTCCCAGCTGTGGCCCAGCCGGCCCCGCCTCCCCGGCGCCCTCCCAAGCCGGCCCTACTTCGCTCACCCGCCACGTGACGCTTCGCCCTCTTTGAGATCACATGATTACACTCAAGCCCTGCGGTGTTCCTCCGCGCTGGCGTAGTCCCTACCTCTCCAGCCTCCTCTCCAGCCCCTGTTGGTCTCATTCTTGGCATTTAAGCGTTCTCTACATCTCTCCAAACATCTGTTTTCTTTTTGACCTCTTATTTCTGGAGATCATCTCCCCCACTTGGGTACTACTTTGTTTTGGTGTCAACGGCCGCCTTCAGCGTAGCAACACGGTTCGTGAATAGCTAACCTTGTAATTGTCTCTGCTGTTCCTCTACGTTGTTAACGAAACGAACTTGGAGAACCAAGTCTCGTATGATGATTACCATCTTTTACTCCTCTTCAGCCCCAGCTTCCTTGAGGGAAAGGTTGGGGAACAGGTTTAGAGTTATTTTCGATGAGCAAAAGCCAACCGTCTTTGCTACGTCGCCTGCGTAGCCCACAAATTGATTCCAAAGCGATTACGCTAATGGCGTGAGGGGGCCGGTCAGTGGGTGGTGCTACGCTAGCAGCGTTAGCGCCGCTGAGGTAGTGGCGTATCTTAGCGGGGGGGCAGTCCCCAATAGTCGGGGGCGGGGTTGGTGAATAGGGAAGTGGCGCAAATTCGTGGATCGCTCCGCTGAATCCGCCCGCGCGTCGCCGCCGTCGCCGCCGCCCCCCGTCCCGGCCCCCCCCGGG
Organism: Hylobates moloch; assembly: GCF_009828535.3. Taxonomy (NCBI): domain Eukaryota; kingdom Metazoa; phylum Chordata; class Mammalia; order Primates; family Hylobatidae; genus Hylobates; species Hylobates moloch. The sequence continues at coordinate 38,260,405 of NW_026652294.1, read as the reverse complement.
TTCCCTCAGCCCAGCCCGGTACAGCCCGGTTCCCGGGAGGATGAAGTTCGTGTACAAAGAAGAGCATCCGTTCGAGAAGCGCCGCTCTGAGGGCGAGAAGATCCGAAAGAAATACCCGGACCGGGTGCCGGTGAGGACAGTAGCCAGGGCCGAGGGCGCGGGACGCTTACGCTGACGCCACAGCCTGGCCTTGGATCTGGGACAGGCAGCGCAGGGATCAGGCTGCTGGCTGTGGTGGGGTTGGGAGCAAGCCTGAAACTGCTGTCCTTGGGACCCAGAATGAAAGGAGTGGGGTAGTGGTGAATGTGGGGTTGAGAGGGATGTGGACAGGAGAGAGAAACCTTAGCATTTGTGTGAGTGGAGGCCTTAGAGAGTTTGACAGCCTGAGCTTCAAATGGTCATCCCCCCAGCTAGCTAAGGTTGCGAGATTGAATCACTAGTCGACCCAGACAAGTCATCTCCGTCTGATTAAGATAGTTGTTTATGGTGACGCCCTATTGGGGGATGGATCCTGTATATTTAAATGAGCTCCAGTCAGTTAGGTCAGGATCTCTGGGACTCAGTGCTGCACCGCGTGTACAAAGACAAAGAGATGAGTCTGGGGTAGATTTAGGTACTAGGAATATTGTTTTTTGAGTTCTTGACAGGTGCAGCTTCGGGGCTGCATTCCTTCTGTCTCCTAATTTTCATCTCTTTATCAGGTGATAGTAGAAAAGGCTCCCAAAGCTCGGATAGGAGACCTGGACAAAAAGAAATACCTGGTGCCTTCTGATCTCACAGGTGGGAACCTGACTCAAGACTCAGGCTTGCTTCCTGTGGGTGGGAGTGCAGTCTCTGCGGGAGGAGGCTCCACCTAGCAGCTGTTCTTTTGAGGGCATTTTTGACCTCTGTGACTTTCTTGCACCTTGTATCTTTTGCAGTTGGTCAGTTCTACTTCTTGATCCGGAAGCGAATTCATCTCAGAGCTGAGGATGCCTTGTTTTTCTTTGTCAACAATGTCATTCCACCCACCAGTGCCACAATGGGTCAGCTCTACCAGGTATGGTGACTGGGAAGTGGTGGAGGCTTTGGAGAGGAATCTTGGAAGAGCGTGAGAGGAAGAAAGTGTTGTTACATCAGTAGTTTTGGACTAGTTTCCTGGCTTGCCTTAAAGTTTCATAATAGCTGTGGGTTGGGGGTTTGGACAGAACAGTAGGAGTAGAGAGAAGGAAAGAGAACAGTGAGCTAGAGAAATTGTCTGTTTGGGACTCTTCCCAGTCCCCCTCCCCATTCCAAAGCAGCAGAAAACAGTTTGAGGCCTTTTTGCCCAGGACTGCAGAGATTATACTGCTCGTGTGGTAGGCCTTGGAGTCAGTGAAGGAGTCAGGCAATGGTTTGTGGTTCTAGAAGAACGTGGCTGGGTTGTGGTTGGTTTAAGTAACTGGAGCCCAGTTGCTGAACAGTTTTCTGCTTTCATCCCAGGAACACCATGAAGAAGACTTCTTTCTCTACATTGCCTACAGTGACGAAAGTGTCTACGGTCTGTGAAGCTGCTGCCCCTGAGCTGGAGGGGGGTCTCATTCTACAAAGAGAGAGGTGGCCCCCCTTTCTTGACCTCCTCCTCCAAGCTCAAACACCACCTCCCTTATTTAGGACCGGCACTTCTTAATGTTTGAGGCTTTCTCTCCAGCCTCTCTTAGAAGGGGTAATGGTGGAGTTGGCATCTTGTAACTCTCCTTTCTCCTTTCTTCCCCTTTCTCTGCCCGCCTTTCCCATCCTGCTTTAGACTTCTTGATTGTCAGTCTCTGTCACATCCAGTGATTGTTTTGGTTTCTGTTCCCTTTCTGACTGCCCAAGGGGCTCAGAACCCCAGCAATCCCTTCCTTTCACTACCTTCTTTTTTGGGGGTAGTTGGAAGGGACTGAAATTGTGGGGGAAGGTAGGAGGCACATCAATAAAGAGGAAACCACCAAGCTGAACTGAATTTTGCCTTGTGTTGCTCCCCTCGTCCCGCTGATTTTAAGTCTTTCCAAGGTGTCAGTGGGTTTCAGTGGTGGGGAAAGAAGAGTATTGGGTACAAGCTGGAGGGATAGAAGTATATGTTGGTTTATTCTGTTCATGATGGGCTTTTCCCTGTCTGCAAAAAGAGGGTGCTTTTGTTGTGATGGAATGGAATACTGAGGATCATTTCTTGAAACTTTAGTTTGACACGTATGTGAAACTAAATGTTAAAAATGCTAATGTAAAAAATTTTTTTTTTTTTACTGTGGGTTCCTGTGGAGAAAGTTCCGAAGTACCTGCTTTAGGTGAACATCCACATTTGCTAGAACATTCTAATTAAGGAAGATATTTTCATGTGTGTGAGCTAGTAAAACGGCTGTTCTCAGTTGCATGTCAGTTGGCTAGACTTTTGCCGGTGTGTGGGATCCGGCAGAGTGGAATCAGGGAGGGAGAAAACTGGGAGGGGGAGCCATTATCGCCAGGAATACTTCATCTCCCAGCAATCATTTCTCCGGCAGGCCGGAAGTGGGGCGGTCCCCCGGGGGAGAAAGAAGCTGCAGAACGAGGCAGTATGGTGGCCGAGAGTTCTAATCCCTTCTTCCTCTTCTTTCTTGGTCCCGCCCAGCCTACATCTCCCAGGGGCCTGCGCGCGCACTTCCGCTCTCCCTCCGGCTCCTGGTCTCCCCGCCGCTCCCTGGGGGAGGGGGGCGGCTTGGTGCGCCTGCACCAGCCTGTGGCTTTCTGGGAATCAAAGTTCCGGAGGTTCATGCGGTCCCTTTTCCGCTGTCCCCGGACGGACTACAAAACCCTTGGTGCACTGCGCCTCGGCGCCGGCGGGGGGAGGAGGGAGAGAAGAGGAGGGAGGGAGGAGAGAGGAGGAGGAGGAGGAGGGAGCAGGCGGCCGGCGGCGCGGGGGGAGGGGGCCCGGTCCGGGAGTGCGGGAGGCAGTGGTAGAGGGAGGTGGCGGCAGCGGCTAGCGGACTCGAGTCTCAACCGGGCTGAGGCGGACACTTCTGTGGAGCGAAGCAGTGGGAGCATCGAGCACTAGAGGCGGCACCGGGATCCCCGGCTCCGGGGAGGGGGGCGCCGGACCGGGAGGAGGGGAGGGGGCGATGCTGGAAGCCATGGCGGAGCCCAGTCCCGAAGGTGAGCTCTCGACCGGCGCGGAGCGCTGAGCCGGCGGGGAGCGGGCGAGGAATCAATTGGCAAACTTGGAGGTCGAGCCCCGGAGCCCAGCGGGGGAGTTCGGAGAGGGGGTCGGGAGGCTGGCCCTGGAGGTGGGAGAGCGACGAGTTGAGAGACCTTGGAGAAAGAGGAGTGGGAGACTGGGCTGGGGTAGTTGGAGATCAGTCGGTGTGGGGGTGCGGGGGATAGGAGCTTGAAACCCGGAGCCTCGGGGGTTAGGGCCCGAAAGGGCCACTGGCAGATTGGGGCCCTGGAACTGGAAGGTTGGGGGAATCCAGTGGCCGGAGAGTTGCTCAGGAGGGAGGACGTAGAAGAGGCTGAGTGAGGGGCCCGGTAGTTCGCCGAGGTGGGGTAGTTTGTGGCGGTGGTACCGGAGCTCCGAGTAGTTGCCGCCGGAGAATGCCCGGTGATTGTCGGAGGGGTGGGCAGGTAGTTGTGGGGAGAAGAGGGGGTCTGGGTATTGTCTACGGCAGACGGACCTGTACCGGGGGGTAGTTGTGGAGAGAGCGAGCCAGGAAGCGAGGCGAGCTGGGTAGTTGTAGGGGGTGGTGGGGGGGGGGGGGGGGGGGTTAAGACCGGCGACCTGCGGGGGGGTAGGGTTGGTTCGCGAGGGTTAAGAGCCTGGGAGTTGCTGAGGGTGAGGGGGGCATCGGCGGCAGCAGCGGTGGCTGCTGTGGAGAGAGAGAGAGAGAGTGGCTGGTTGGGGGGAAGGGGCCAGAGTTGAGGAGTCCATAGCCTAGTGACTGGGTGGTGAGTACGGGGGCGGAGGGGGGGCGGCGGCCGGAGAGGGCTCGGAACAGGGCCGGGGGGGGGGGGGGGGAGCGGGGGGGGGGGGGGGGGGGGGGGGGGGAAGGGGGGGGGGCGGGGGGGGGGGGGGGGGGGGGGCGGGGGGGGCCGCGTCCGGGTTAGAGCTCCCGGGTCTGTCCCGGCCGTGAAGTAGCGTTGGATGTGTGTGCCTGTGTGCGTTTGGGGTGGGGGTGAGGGGCGCGCCGGGCCGCGTGCTCGAGTAGAAGGGGCCGGAGGGCGGGGAGGGCTTCGGCGTGGTCATCCTGGACCCTGGGGGCCGGCGGGCGGCGTGTGCGGTCTCGGAGGGCCCGAGGCGGTGGAGCGCGGCCGGGTAGGAACTCGGGGCTCCGGGCGCGTGTGAAGGACGGGGGCGGCGGGCGGCGGCCCGGACGCGGCCCCGGGAGCGGTACGGTGGGGTGGGGCGCTGAGGGATCCGAGTAGACTGGAGTCGAGAGAGACCGTGAGTTGGGGGGCGGGGCGCCTGCCTCCGGTTGGGGGAAGGGGAGCGCTATAGCGAGGCCTCAGAGGGCGCCGCGCCCAGGCTCCGCCCCTCGCGGGGCGGAAGGGGGAGCCGGGGCGGATCCAACACAGCTGGGGGCCTGCTGGCCTGGCCGAGGGACCTGGGAGAGCAGGGGGTTCACTTACGAACAACGGGGTTTAGAGGGGGAGTTTTACACAGACTGTTTCCTAGTATCTTGACTCAGCTTTTATTGCTTTTCCAGATCCACCTCCGACCCTTAAGCCAGAGACTCAGGTGAGGTTTGCCTTACCTTTGCAGCCTAGTAGCCCTGCCTGACAACGCCCCCCGCCCCCCGCCCCCCTTTTCTAGACGCCTCACTTAGGGACTGTGTCTCTGGGAATGCCCTTCTTAAACTGTGTGGCTTTCCATGTGATCCATATCTCCTTCCTTTCAGCCACCAGAGAAACGGCGGAGAACAATTGAGGATTTCAACAAATTCTGCAGTTTTGTTTTGGCATATGCTGGTTACATTCCCCCTAGCAAAGAGGTAGGGGCAAGAGAATTACTGACTTGAGGCTGGTGTCGTGGGACTATAGAGTGGCTGTTATTCAAACAGAACTGTATTGCTTTATAGGAGGCCCCTAGAAATTATATGTAAGACCAGGGAAGTTGTACACTCTTAGGGCTGTGGTAGGAAAGCTGGTATGCGGGGAGTGGATGGCAGGGATAGCTGGCTTGAACAGCAATGAAAAGGAAGGGGGATTTGGAGTCACTGGTTGAGATTTTGGCATAGTCTTGAGGTGCTGTGAATGGAAGGTGTTTATGGATAAATTTTAGGGAGATGAAAATGGTAACAAATGAGGCTATACAGAAAAAGAGCTAAGGACATACGGCTCTGGTCTGGGGGATACAGTGTTCCACAGGCCCTGGGCAGGGGCAGCGGTGAGGTATCAGACTTGAGGGTAGAGGTAACACGGAATGGTCAAGAGGACATGCTGATGGGAACTGGGGTGGGGAGAAGTTTTTGGAGCACTGTGGGATTTAGTGGTTGAGGTAGGACATTTTGGGGTAAGTCCAGTCACTCCTTTTCAAGCTGGGTTTGTGGAGGGGCTGAGATGACACTGGGGTTCTCCTGACCCTGGTCTCTTCCCCCTTTTAAGGAAAGTGACTGGCCAGCCTCTGGCTCCAGCTCTCCATTGCGAGGAGAGAGTGCAGCCGACAGTGATGGCTGGGACTCGGCCCCCTCAGATCTTCGAACCATCCAGACTTTTGTTAAGAAAGCAAAGTCATCCAAGAGAAGGGCAGCTCAAGCAGGTCCCACCCAGCCAGGACCCCCAAGGTCCACTTTCTCTCGTCTGCAGGCCCCCGACAGTGCTACCTTGCTTGAGAAGATGAAGCTCAAGGACTCTCTCTTTGATCTGGATGGGCCTAAAGTGGCATCTCCTTTGTCCCCCACATCCCTGACACATACCTCTCGGCCCCCTGCAGCTCTTACCCCTGTGCCCCTTTCCCAGGGGGACCTCTCCCATCCTCCTCGAAAGAAGGACCGAAAGAACCGAAAGTTGGGGCCAGGAGCTGGGGCTGGCTTTGGGGTGCTTCGGAGGCCTCGGCCAACTCCTGGGGATGGGGAAAAGAGATCTCGAATCAAAAAGAGCAAGAAGCGGAAGTTAAAAAAGGCAGAACGGGGGGATAGACTCCCACCTCCTGGGCCTCCCCAGGCACCCCCCAGTGATACAGACTCTGAAGAGGAGGAGGAAGAGGAGGAAGAGGAAGAAGAGGAAGAGATGGCAACAGTGGTAGGGGGTGAAGCCCCAGCCCCTGTGCTCCCAGCACCCCCCGAGGCTCCTAGGCCCCCTGCCACAGTGCACCCTGAAGGAGTCCCTCCTGCTGACAGTGAAAGCAAGGAGGTGGGCAGCACTGAAACAAGCCAAGATGGAGATGCCAGCTCCAGTGAAGGCGAGATGCGGGTCATGGACGAGGACATCATGGTAGAATCAGGTGAGAGGTTTGTGCTGGGGCGAGGGGTTTGAGGGTGTTGTGGATCCAACAACAGCTCAGGTGGAATACCAAACCAACCTTTTTTTCCCCAGGTGATGACTCATGGGATCTGATCACATGTTACTGTCGAAAGCCCTTTGCGGGGCGGCCCATGATTGAGTGCAGCCTGTGTGGGACGTGGATCCACCTCTCCTGTGCTAAGATTAAGAAGACCAACGTCCCTGACTTCTTTTATTGCCAGAAATGCAAGGAACTGAGGCCAGAGGCCCGGCGGTTAGGGGGGCCTCCCAAATCTGGAGAGCCCTGACGGCACCAACTTTAGCCTGGAACTTCCAAATGACAACATGATTTGGGAACTGAGCCTCAGGGTCCTCAGCCTATCCCCTGGAGCTTGGATACTGTCTGCACTTCAAGGCAGGAATTCCCAAGGGAGACTTGTTTAAAAATGAGTATCTCACTTTCCTACCCTATCGTTCCTCCCCACTCTGTGGACTTGAAATTGAACCCATTACGGTTGGGGATGGGAGGCTGTGTGTCTTGACACATAATCTCTGTCTCTTGGACCTGCCACCATCACTTTCTGGGTCAGGATTGGAATTGGGATGGAATGGGACAGTTGTCTATAAAACTCTAGTGTAAATATTAGCACTCCCCTCCCTCATCTTTTCTTCTATTTCACTCCCCATTTATTTTCTTCTACACCGGTTGTATTTTTAATTTTGGACTTCCCCTATTGGGCATGGCAGCTCAAAGGTGGAGTACTAGAGCCTGGCCAAGCGAGGAAGGAAAGCAGAAAGGTGACGATTCTCACTCACCTCTTTTGTTTTTAATAATATTGGCCGCTGTTTGTACAGACAGCCTGCGTGTTGTAAATAAAGCAGAGTGGGCTCTTTTGTGTTTATAGCCCTCACTGTCCTGCTCGGGAGGGAGGCTTTGGTGGCTGAAGACTAGCTGGAGGTGGGGCTGAAACCCACCTCTCAAAGTCGAATCTGAAGATAGCACAGCACTGGGCCTTTCCCACCCCAAGACACTTGAGTAAGCCACCTAAGAGCTTTCACTGTATTTGGCCCTCCCCACTCGAGTCTAGGAACCCCCACAGTCCCCACCTTCACTCCCTGCACACACACTCCTGCGGGTCGGAGTTGCTTCGTGCTCCATCGTGGGTGGGGTAAAGCGGGGTGGGAGCCGATTGTCCGCTTCCTGAGGGCACAGGCCAGCTTAGCCTGGGTGCTCGGAGGACCTCGGCTGGGGTACACGTTTGGGGGCTGGGAGACCGTTGCTGAAGGCAGCGATCATGTGGCGGGGGCAATAGGAGGAGTCAAGCGGTCACGTGATTGGGAGGGGATCACGTGGCGGGGGGCGGCTGAGGAGCGCGCGGCGGGCGGCTTTAAGTCACGTGACATGAGGAGAGGTGGGCGGGGACCTGGAGGACGCTCGCGGCGTCGGTGGCGGTGGCTCGCGGCGGCAGCTGAGACCGCGGCTTTCAGTCGCACCCTGCGGCCCGCCCCCCGCCGCCACCCTCGCCGATCCCTGCTTTTTTCTCTTTGCTTCTCTCCCGTACTGGGTCAGTCCTGTCCGCGCTCGCGCGTCGGTTTGCGGGTGTGCGCAGGCGCGGCAGGGGCCATTAGCCCCTTGGGTGGGCGGTGGAGCCCGGGAGCGCGCGGGCGAGACCATGGCGGGCAGCAGCACTGGGGGTGGTGGGGTTGGGGAGACGAAGGTGATTTACCATCTGGATGAGGAAGAGACTCCCTACCTGGTGAAGATCCCTGTCCCCGCCGAGCGCATCACCCTCGGCGATTTCAAGAGCGTCCTGCAGCGGCCCGCAGGCGCCAAGTACTTTTTCAAGTCTATGGATCAGGATTTCGGGTGAGCGCAAGGCCTAGATAGGACTGACGGGGGCTTTGCTAGAGTGGATTGGGCGACGTGGAGGGGCACACATCTACTTTGGGCCACACTGGGATTTTTCTGGCCTATGGTGGAGCAGATTGTACTATGCTGAGGTAGGTTGACTATCCCGGGATGGACAAGGTTATGCTTGGATAGATTGAGGCACACGGACAGACTGGGATATCCTAAACCAGATTAGACAAGATTAGGCTGTACTGGAATAGGTGGGGGCATATTGCTTTATTTTGGAGTATTCTAGTCTGTACTGAGTAAATTGATCCATTGTCTGGTTGTTTAGTACGTTCTCAGGAGTCCTGTAACGCCTGTAATCCCAGCACTTTGGGAGGCTGAGGCGGGCGAATCACGAGGTCAGGAGATCGAGACCATCCTGGCTAACACGGTGAAGCCGCATCTCTACTAACTAAAAATACAAAAAATTAGCCGGGCGTGGTGGCACGCGCCTGTAGTCCCAGCGACTTGGGAGGCTGAGGCAGGGAGAATCTGTTGAACCTGGGAGGCGGAGGTTGCAGTGAGCCGAGATCGCGCCACTGCACTCCAGCCTGGGCGACAGTGCGAGACTCCGTCTCAAAAAAAAAAAACACAAAAAAAACTTGGGCCATTATGGACTCTACTGCGTTGTATTGATTAATCCTGGTTTCTTTTGGGGCAAGACATGGTTTTATTGGAGCACTCAGTGTAGGGGCAGACAAGGCTGTTGGGGCCTATGCTAGCACAGGCAGCCGTTTGGGGTATTCTAGTCTAGACTGGTGCAGACAGCTGCGTGTGGGGGCATTGTAGGCTGTGCTAGAATAGATTGGGCTATCCTAGGGTAATTTGGGACATTCAGGGCTATCTTGGACTAGATTGGCGTGTAAATAATGCAGAGAAAGCCCTTTTGTGTTTATGGTCTTTGGGGCTGAGCCCTCTGGGTCCTCAACCACTGCTTTTTTTTTTTTTGAGACAGAGTCTCGCTCTGTCGCCCAGGCTGGAGTGCAGTGGCACATTCTCGGCTCACTGCAAGCTCTGCCTCCCGGCTTCACGCCGTTTTCCTGCCTCAGCCTCCCAAGTAGCTGGGACTACAGGTGCCCGCCACCACACCCGGCTAATTTTTTGTATTTTTTAGTACAGACGGGGTTTCACCGTGTTAGCCAGGATGGTCTCGATCTCCTGACCTCGTGATCCGCCCACCTCGGCCTCCCAAAGTGCTGGGATTATAGGCGTGAGCCACCGCGCCCGGCCCAACCTCTGCTTTTTTGAAGGCAGGCTGGATTAAGTTGGGATAGCATGGGTTTTAGAAGAACTGAACAAACTGGACTCTAGCTAGAAAGATTGTTTGACATGGGGATGCTGATACTATCTTGGGAGTTATCTTGGCTTTAAGTCAAGGTTCTTCTAGTTGTCAGCAATGTAATCTTGGACAATTTATTTAAATTTTGTGTCTTGATCTCATCTGTGACATGGAGAAAATCACAGAATGAAATGGTTAGTTCAGGTGTGTGGCACACGGGAAATTCTTGGTGAATGGTAATTGTCATTAGTATTGAGGCTGACTACTCTATAAAGTAGGTTATGGTGATACAGAATAATTTGTCTTAGAGTGGACCAAGCTATGCTGAGATTGTGTTATGTTGGGAAGAATCCTACATTATGCTGAGACGGATTGGTAGTGACTGGGCTGTGTTGTCACATTGACAGCAAATGGATTAAGTTGATATATATCGGCCGGGCGCGGTGGCTCACGCCTGTAATCCCAGCACTTTGGGAGGCCGAGGCAGGCGGATCAGGAGGTCAGGAGATCGAGACCATCCTGGCTAACACAGTGAAACCCCGTCTCTACTAAAAATACAAAAAATTAGCCGGGCGAGGTGGCGGGCGCCTGTAGTCCCAGCTACTCGGGAGACTGAGACAGGAGAATGGCGTCGAACCCCGGCGGGCAGAGCCTGCAGTGAGCCGAGATTGCGCCACTGCACTCCAGTCTGGGCGACAGCGAGACTCTGTCTCAAAAAAAAAAAAAGTTGGTATATATCCTGGCTCCCATGACCATATTAGGCTAATGGGTTAATTAGACAAGGTGTCCTAATTTGGGGGCAAGGGTGTCTGTGGAAAGATAGAGAGGAACAGCTAGGGCAGAGAGTCTGATGCTTTATACGTTTATTCATTTAGTCGACAGTATTCGTTAATGCCTAAGTGTCAAGTGTGTGGTGTGTGGCTAGGACATGGTGTTGACCAGAGTAAGTGTTCATGGTTTGATGTTGTGGTCAAGAAGAAGGAGGCCGGGCGCGGTGGCTCACGCTTGTAATCCCAGCACTTTGGGAGGCCGAGGCGGGCGGATCACGAGGTCAGGAGATCGAGACCACGGTGAAACCCCGTCTCTATTAAAAATACAAAAAATTAGCCGGAGTCCAGTATCGGAGGTGAGGCAGAGAATGGGTGAACCGAGGGGTTGCAGTGACCGATTGTGCCATGATCCAGCCTGGGAAAAAAGAAGAAGAAGGGGCAAGGCCAGTCCACCACAGGGAACCCATTGGAGAGATGACTCCAAGGCTGGGCTTTGGGCTCTGTCAGGTTGAGCAGAGTGCTTCATGCAGAATTTTGTGCCCGATGAGGCACAGGGGAATGGGAACCCCAGCTTGCCCTCTCCTTGGGAGCTTTCAGTCTAATGAGGAGCTTCCATTGTTTGTTTGATCTAATGGGTGTTTTTTTTTTTTTTTTTTTTTTTTTTTGTGATGTGACTCCTGCTGGAGTGCAGTAGCACAATCTTGGCTCACTGCAACCTCCGCCTACTGGGTTCAAGCGATTCTCCTACTTCGGCCTCCGGAGTAGCTGGGATTATAGGTGTGCACCACCATGCCTGGCTAATTTTTGTATTTTTAGTAGAGACAGGGTTTCACCATGTTGCCCAGGCTGGTCTTGAACTCCTGACCTCAGGTAATCCGCCCACTTCGGCCTCTCAAGGTGCTGGGATTACAGGTGTGAGCCACTACGCCTGGCCTCTAATGGGTGTTTCTACTCAAGAAAGAGCAGTCTTCTAGAAATGAATTAGAGAAAACTAAAGGAAAGTATAAGAGTAGAGACTTTCATGAGGACCGAAGCCTTTTTTGGAAGGTTTTTTTTTTTTTTTTTTGAGCCACCCAGGCTGGAGTGCAGTGGCGCGATCTCAGCTCACTGCAACCACCGTCTCCCGGGTTCAAGCGACTTTCCTATCTCAGCCTCCTGAGTAGCTGGGATTATAGACACCTACCATCATGCCCAGCTAATTTTTGTATTTTAGTAGAGACGGGGTTTCACCATGTTGGCCAGGCTGGTCTTGAACTCCTGACCTCAGGTGATCCACCCGCCTCAGCCTCCCAAAGTGCTAGGATTGCAGGCGTGAGCCACCGTGCCCGACCTTTTTTGGAAGGTTTGTAAGAAACAGGGATGGGGTTGAGAGGAGGCTACCAGCCAGTCTCGTTAGATAGATGTCTTAGGCAGCTGCATCAGTGTAGGGGATTGCCTTTGAAATTGGACTGAGAGGTTTGAATCAGACTCGAGGAAGTCTTTGGAGCAACATTGTGCTCCTGAGGGTGCATTAGGGAGAGGAGAAATAAGGAAAGGGGATTGAGTTTGGAGATTTCTTAGGTGTCAGACTGAGTTCTTTCAATGTAAGAGAAGAACTGAACAGGGCAGGAGAAAAGTCAACATCCTGGAGCCAGGTGAAGATTGGGAGAAAGTTTGATGGGGGTCGGGGTGGGGATGGTTGGTCCAGCTCACTGACTTCTACCTTGTCTTTTGGCAGGGTGGTGAAGGAAGAAATTTCAGATGACAACGCCCGCCTCCCCTGCTTCAACGGAAGGGTGGTATCCTGGGTAAGAGGTTCTGACACCGAGGGCCGGGTCCCCTCAGCATTGCCAAGCTCCCCCAAGCCTCATTCTGTTTCTGTAGCCCTCCTCCAGGCCAGGTGTTAGCAGCCCTGGCTCTTTACCTCCTGTCTGTTTGGAGAGCCGGCGAGAGGCCCTCAGCCTTCTCCTTCTGGAGTCTCTAGTACTTGCTAGATTTTTTTGCTCTTCTCCAGCTCTCTGAGACCCTTTCTCATTCTTTCACTTACTGCCACCTGTCACATCCTGACTCCCAGGTGAGCCACTGTTTGTCGTTTGCACCCTTCTAGCTGGTGTCCTCAGATAATCCCCAACCCGAGATGGCCCCTCCAGCCCATGAGCCTCGGGCAGAACTGGCGCCTCCAGCCCCACCTTTACCCCCTTTGCCACCCGAGAGGACCAGCGGCATTGGGGACTCAAGGCCTCCATCCTTCCAGTGAGTCCTTCGGATTCTTGACTGCAGGGGAGGGAGGTGAGGAGGGAACCCAGGCCTTTTGGTAGGGGACGCCTAGGATCCGGAGCCCTATTCTCCTGATGTGGGTTGGAAACCGTCTCTGCCTGTCCAGCCCTAATGTGTCCAGCAGCCATGAGAATCTGGAGCCTGAGACAGAAACCGAGTCAGTAGTGTCACTGAGGCGGGAGCGGCCTCGCAGGAGAGACAGCAGTGAGCATGGCGGTGAGGGGCAGGCCTGGGGGCTGGGAAGGGCTGGGCCAGACCCCAGCCTTGGTGGGGTGAGCAGGGGGAAGCTTGGTTCCTGAGCTTCCTGTCCATATGCAGCTGGGGGCCACAGGACTGGTGGCCCCTCAAGGCTGGAGCGCCACCTGGCCGGATACGAGAGCTCCTCTACCCTCATGACCAGCGAGCTGGAGAGTACCAGCCTGGGGGACTCAGATGAGGAGGACACCATGAGCAGGTGTGGCTCCACACAGCTCTCCCCAGCGCACCCCGCCCCGTCTCTCCTCCTCCAGTCAGTCCTCTCGTTCTTTCTCTTGGCCCCATGACCACTTTGGCCTACGTTTGCTCTCCTTCCCAACCTCCTGGCAGGTTCAGCAGCTCCACGGAGCAGAGCAGTGCCTCCCGCCTCCTTAAGCGCCACCGGCGGCGAAGGAAGCAGCGGCCACCCCGCCTGGAGAGGGTGAGGGGTTCCTACAGGAAGGCTGGTGCTGGGAGAAGGTGGGGCATGGGCTTTGGTCCGGGCGGTGCCAGGACACCGGCAGCACCCGAGGGTTGACCCTGGGTTATTGAAGGGCACTCTAGCTCCTTCTTTTCCCACCACAGACGTCGTCCTTCAGCAGCGTCACAGATTCCACAATGTCTCTCAATATCATCACAGTCACGCTAAACATGGGTATGGGGAGAGCCTGTGGCTAGGGTGTGGGGAGGGCCTGGTCTCTAGGGTTCGGGCGTCCTGCGGCTGGGGCTCTTCTCCTCACATGGCCTCTCTCTCTAGGGTTCCGGGGGTCCTGTGGCGGGGGCCTCCTCTCCTCACATGGCCTCTCTCCACAGAGAAGTACAACTTCCTGGGTATCTCCATCGTGGGCCAAAGCAACGAGCGGGGAGACGGAGGCATCTACATTGGCTCCATCATGAAGGGTGGGGCTGTGGCGGCCGACGGGCGCATTGAGCCAGGGGACATGCTTTTGCAGGTGTGCTGGGGTAGGGCCACTGAGCTGCCCTGCATGGGGGCCCTCAGCCTCTCCCAGCGTGTCTCTGACCCACTTCCCCTCGCTTCCAGGTGAATGACATGAACTTTGAGAACATGAGCAATGATGACGCCGTGCGGGTGCTGAGGGACATTGTGCACAAGCCTGGGTGAGTTGCCGAGCGGGTTGCAGGTCCTCAGTCCTCTTTTTTTTCTCTTTCATGTTTTGTTTTGGAATTTTAGTAAGTACTAAGACAGCGGGGTGTGGTGGCTCGTCCCTGTAAACCCAGCACTTTGGGAGGCCGAAATGGGTGGATCACCTGAGGTGAGGAGTTCGAGACCAGCCTGACCAACGTGGTGAAACCCTGTCTCTACTAAAAATAGAAAAATTAAGTGGGCATGGTGGCGCACGTCTGTAGTCCCAGCTAGTGAGGTGGCTGAGACAGGAGAATCACTTGAACCCCGGGGAGTGGAGGTTGCAGTAAAATGAGATCACGCCACTGCACTCCAGCCTGGGCGACAGAGCAAGACTCAGTCTCAAAAAAAAAAAAAAGTGCTAAGACATAATGTTCAAAGTACATGAAACATATGCATGACGTAGCAAATAATACTAGAGTGAATATCTATGTCACTGCCACCTAGATCATCAAATAGGAGATTGCTGATACTCTAGAACTTCCTCCTCAGATGTTCCTTCCTGCTCCCAAATATCTCACTCTCCCAGGGGTAGTCACTCTCCTGACTTCTTTGGCCATCACCATAACAAAGAAAAGCTTTGCCTCACTGGATAGTTACCACCCTTGCATGTATCCTTGAACACCACGGTTTAGTTTTACCTGTTTTTGGACTTTCTGTGAATGGAATTGTACAGCGTGTACTCTCTTGTCTCACTTGGCAGTATGTTTTTAAGAGTTTTCCATGTTGATGAGTCATCCACATTGTGGTGCCTTCCACCCTCACCTTCTCTAGCCCAGCCGCGATGTGCTTGCTTCTCCCCCTCTTTGTGTCTCTTAATCCATCCTTGCTTCAGACCCCCGCCCTCCTGAGGCCTCCTCTTCCCCTGGGCCCTTGACTGGACTTCTCTTCCCCATAGCCCCATTGTGCTGACTGTGGCCAAGTGCTGGGATCCCTCTCCTCAGGCCTATTTCACTCTCCCCCGAAGTGAGTGACACTCAGGGAGGGGCCTGAAGTTGGTGGTGGGGGCTGGCCAGGAGGCTGGTGCTGGGCATGTGGTCATGGGGAATGGGTGGGAGGAGGGTCTAGGCAGAGGTGGAACAGGAGGCTGAGTCAGGGAGGGACTGGGCTGGCTTTTGGGGACTGAGAATGGGTCATTTTGGTGCCATCTTTGTCCCAGATGAGCCCATCCAGCCAATTGACCCTGCTGCCTGGGTGTCCCATTCCGCGGCTCTGACTGGCACCTTCCCAGCCTATCCAGGCTCCTCATCCATGAGCACCATTACATCTGGATCGTCTTTGCCTGATGGTGAGCCGCCAACCCACCTCATCCCACCCTCCCAGCAGAAGGCTGTCCCACAGTGGTCTGACCCATTGCCCTTGTGGGAGTGATCCCTGACTCTGGTTCCCCGTTGTCTCCTCTGCCAGGCTGTGAGGGCCGGGGTCTCTCCATCCATACGGACATGGCATCGGTGACCAAGGCCATGGCAGCTCCAGAGTCTGGACTGGAAGTCCGGGACCGCATGTGGCTCAAGATCACCATCCCTAATGCCTTTCTGGGTATGGCTGGGTCCTGGGCAGGTCGCTGGAGAAGGGGAGGAGGTGGCGACCAAAGCCAGGAATGGCACAGGCAGAGGCGAGAGCAGGAGTTGGAAGGAGAACCTGAGGGCTTTTTCCACTGTGGGTGCTCCCAGGCTCGGATGTGGTTGACTGGCTCTACCATCACGTGGAGGGCTTTCCTGAGCGGCGGGAGGCCCGCAAATATGCCAGCGGGCTGCTCAAAGCGGGCCTGATCCGACACACCGTCAACAAGATCACCTTCTCTGAGCAGTGCTATTACGTCTTCGGAGACCTCAGTGGTGGCTGTGAGAGCTGTAAGTCCCCGTGCCCCAACTCTGGGAGTGTGGCTTTGCCTGCCTTGTTCTGCCTCTCCAACCCTAGACCTAGCCCAGAAACCGCAGCCAAGGCCACCATGGATGGTCGAGCAGCGTGTGTCCCGCACTAAGCCCTGCACTGGCCGAGGATAGGGGCTGACATCCACCCATGTGCTGCTGGACAAGTCATGTGCCAGGTGCAGGACTGTGTCCACCGGGGGAAGGTGCACCTCTTCCTGAGTCCCACAAAGACATGGGCTAGTGGTGGCCCTGGCTGTGCCCCTGCCCTCATGGCAGAAGTGTATGGTAGTTTCCTGTCAGAGACCCTTGTGAACCCCTGTTTGAGCCCCATCGTGGGTGGGTCTGGGAGAACTGTTCCCAGTTCCTCTCCATTCGGGGTCTTGGGGCCCTGGCCTGTGAAGCAATGGTTTTTCCTCTCTTCCCCTGCTTTCCAGACCTAGTCAACCTGTCTCTCAATGACAACGATGGCTCCAGTGGGGCTTCAGACCAGGATACCCTGGCTCCTCTGCCTGGGGCCACCCCTTGGCCCCTGCTGCCCACTTTCTCCTACCAATACCCTGCCCCACACCCCTACAGCCCGCAGCCTCCACCCTACCATGAGCTTTCATCTTACACCTATGGTGGGGGCAGTGCCAGCAGCCAGCACAGTGAGGGTAAGTCATCCCCACATACCTGTACAGGGTCTGAGGGTGGATCAGAGGGGAGCCAGGGAGGAGCCTGGGTGAGAACTCAGTTGCCCCTCCCCTCCCTCCACAGGCAGCCGGAGCAGTGGGTCGACACGGAGTGACGGGGGGGCAGGGCGCACGGGGAGGCCCGAAGAGCGGGCCCCCGAGTCCAAGTCTGGTAGTGGCAGTGAGTCCGAGCCCTCCAGCCGAGGGGGCAGCCTTCGGCGGGGTGGGGAACCAAGTGGGACTAGCGATGGGGGCCCTCCTCCATCCAGAGGCTCAACTGGGGGTGCCCCTAATCTCCGAGCCCACCCAGGGCTCCATCCCTATGGACCGCCCCCTGGCATGGCCCTCCCCTACAACCCCATGATGGTGGTCATGATGCCCCCACCTCCACCTCCAGTCCCTCCAGCAGTGCAGCCTCCGGGGGCCCCTCCAGTCAGAGACCTGGGCTCTGTGCCCCCAGAACTGACAGCCAGCCGCCAAAGCTTCCACATGGCCATGGGCAATCCCAGCGAGTTCTTTGTGGATGTTATGTAGCCCACTGTGGGGCTAGGCTGGGCCTGGCGCTCCTGGTGTGTGACTGGGTGTCCTGGCCATCATGTGCTTGCTCTTACAGTGCCTGGGCTCAGCCTACCAGCTGCTGCCATACAGGAGATTGTGGCCACTGTGACTCTCACCAGCAGTGCCTGGTTCCTCCCCCTTCCCTCAGGGGTAGACAAGGGACCTTTGATTATTTTTAGTTTTGTTTTTTTATAAGCCTTTTTGGGGGTTAAAATAGAGTTTCTTACATTTTTGGGACTTTTTAAATAGGGGTTTCCTCTTTTATGTGAAGAATTCCCGTCCGTTGGGCCCCTTCTAACCCCAGAATGTGACCTCCTCCTCCAGTTACCGACAGCCCTGCCCTGTGCAGGGTTGGGGGTGGTCAGCGGTACCCCGGGGTTAGGCATCCTAGACAGCAGCCTGAGGAAGCTGGGAGATTGGGGCCATGTAGCTGCCTTTGTTACTCTATTTATTTTAGTCACTTGTATAAAACACCAAATAAAGCAATAGAGGCAAACTCCCCACGCCTCTGGCTCCTTTCTTTGGGAGGGAGGCAGGCAGCAGAGGGAAAGAACCATCATACAGAAGCAAAGCATGACTGGTTAGAAATTTTATTATTTGCGAGGCAGTAAGTGCTCTTGAGAGCAGGCACAGTGCTGGGAACACTAGGCCCCTTCGGGACAAACCAGGGCCCTAAGGAAAGGGGCTTCGGCTTTGGCTTGAGGAAAGGCACATAACTGGGCCAGGCCCTGGCCGGGAGTATTCAGAAGCCAAGTGGGTTGCTGGTGACCACACCACCCCGCTCCACCAAGGCCTTGGAGATGCTTTTGAAGTTGCGGTAGAGCTCTTGCTGCCAGGGGTCAGACTGCAGGGCGGCCATGCCCTCTCGGATCCGAACTGCAGCCTGGGGAGAGGGAAGGAGGGGTTGGGCCTGCACGTCTAGCCCTCACCTGAGCTTGGCAGCCCCGAGTCTCACCTCGATACACCAGGTGTCACAGAGCATTTTCTCATGCTGGGCTGTGGGGTGGCCCTCACTCAGGGATCTTGAGGCCCTGGCAGGAAGCAGGAGATGAAAATAAATCTGGGCCGGCTGGGATCCAGGCCCAGGCCCCCTGCGGCTCAGGCATTCCCTGCCTGCCTCCTCACCTCGAGAGAACCACCACCATGGCATAGAGGTCGATGGCCCCGTCTGCCAGCCGCTGCAGCAGAAACTGTTCATCTGTCGGGTAGGTGGGGGTGGGGGCCTTAGTCTCAAGGAGAGGAAAGGGAGGGGCGGAAGGGTGTAGAGCTCACTCACTGACAATCCCCTTCTTGTGTTTTATCAGCTTGGCCTCCACCACAGTGGCAAACTGCTCCAGAGCCTGTACTGCCTGAAGAGATTGAGACAGTGCAGGGCTCAGAGGGGCTGTCGGCTGCAGTCCCTGATGCAGGCTCTCCCGGACCCCTGGCCACTTACCAGCTCGCCGCTCCGATTCAACTCCGGGTGGACAATTCCACTGAGACTCAGGCCGCTGCCCAGCCCTGCCCGCCTGAGAGGAAGAGGGAGAATGACTGGTTAGTTGCCATACACCACCCTGCCCTCCCCTGGCTCTGGCCCTAAGCCTACCGCCTCAGCTGTTTGCCTGCCTCTCCTAGCAGGAGGCCAGCATTCCCAAAGGGATTCTTTAGAGCACTGCCGAGCCCAGAGAGCTCCTTTCCTTTGTCCTATGGGGGAAGAGGGTCCAGCAGTCAGGACTCACTGTCCTCCCCACCTCTACCCCCACCCAATTCTCCCTCTTACCATGCAGCCCTGCAGAGCCACAAACAGCCGAAGAATGTCATTTGTCCCCTCAAAGATCCGGAAGATGCGAAGATCTCGGAGCACACGCTCTACTCCAGGTTCCTAGCACAGGGCCACACAAATTATATGCCCCTGCTGAGATGTGACTACCCACCCCTGGCCCAACTGAGGCTCTGCAGAAAACTGTCCTGTACCTTCATGAAGCCCATACCCCCCATGATTTGGATGCATTCATCTGTCACCTTCCAGGCTGCCTCCTAGGGACAAATAACAGATGAGACTGGTTTTGGGAGCTGAGCACCCAAACTGGACTCCCTCCCAGCATGCCTGGGACCTCACCGAGCCAAAGATTTTGCTGATGGCGGCCTCTATCTGGAAGTCCGTGGATCCCTGGTCCATGTTAGCACTCACCATGTAAGCCATGGACTGAGGTTGCATGGTTGGGACATGGGAAGGAAAATTACAAAGGGCTTTGTCAGACTTGGCCTCATCATCCAGATCTCCAAGATAAGGGCTGACCTAGCTTGTCAGGTCAGGCAAATACTTGTTCTGGGTCAGTTCATCAGGCGCTTCCAGGTATTTGTTTTCTTAAAAGGGGTGGATGTAAGGGATGAGGTAGAATTAACTTCTGGTACTGCTGGCAGGCACCTGAGCAGAACATCATTGCTGTCTCCCTTCGCAGAAGCTGAGCTGACTATGCCTCCCCGCATCCCCTAGGGCATTGGTGTAAAGCTGGAGACCCACTGCCCCAGGTGCTGCTGGGGGTTGTAGTCTGACCCGACTGGGAAGAAAGCCCCAGGGCTCCAGGGAGAGGGGCTTGGGAGGCCCTCACCTCAGTTACATACTGCAGCATAACCATCCGTGCCAGCTTCTCCTGGATCAGCCCAAAGTTGTGAATTTTCTCCCCAAACTGGGTACGATTAGTGGCATGATCTACCTGGAAGAGGGTCCACGCATCCCGCTGTGGTTCAGTGTGGTTCTGCAGTCTCCCTAGGAGAGGGGCTGGGCTTGCGCCAGAGGGATGGGTTTTGCATACAACCAGAGTTCAGTCTATGCTGGATGGAGACCTAAGCTAGCAAGTCTGGGGCTGCTGGTAGGGGAGGAGTTTCTAGTGTAGGGAGTGCCTGCCAGTATCAGGGACACATGGCAAGGGGGACAGTGAGACTTCTGTTCGGGTTACCTAGGGACTCGGGCAGGGTACTCACCGCCTTAGCAATGATGCCTCTCATGGTACCTGCCAGGGCCGCAGCCATGCCAAACCTTCCATTGTTGAGGATGTGCATGGCGACCTTGAAGCCACTCCCAACCTCACCCAGCACGTTCTCCGATGGCACCCGTACTCCATCAAAGAACACCTCTGCTGTGTTTGAAGCCTTGATGCCCATCTTCTTCTCAGGGGGCCCACTGTGTCAGGGCAGTGTGGGAAAGCAGAGGTGTGTTCAACAGGTTGTCACTGGGGGAAAAACTGCTCCTTCGCTCCTTATGCACCAGGGAGGAATGACAACTCCTAGACCATTAGAGGGTACAGCCGCCACTTCCCCTCAGGCCCTGAGGGCTAAGGAGGCCTGGCTATATCCTATTTTGTGTTGGACTTGGTTGCTGGAGCCAAAACTTTGGCTCAATTGCATACATATTAGTCCCAAAGGCCACATTCAGTCCACCTGCTTTGGCTTTTGCACACATCCCCAGGGTGACTTGCAACAGCCATCTGCCCAGGAGCACAGTCCTGCCCCTCAGTCCTAAGCTCCCCCAACCCAAATTCACTCACTGGGTAACGCCCCCGAAGCCCCTCTCCACCACAAAAGCTGTGATCTTCTCCTTCACGGCTCCTGTGGCTGGATCTGTAACTGGTGTCTTGGCAAAGACTGTGAAGATGTCTGCCAGGCCCCCATTACTGTGGAAGAATGAAGGGATATTCAGGGCATGGAAGACGGGGAGCAGTGGGGCCTGGAATTGGGCGGAGGAGAAGGGGAGAAATGGGAGGCAGATTGCCTGATCCAAAGCTTGCTTCCATTGAGGGTATAGTATTTTCCACAGGGGCTGGGCACAGCAGAGGTTCGGATGGAAGCTGCATCTGACCCGCTTGAGGACTCGGTTAGACAGAAAGCGGCCACAGTCTCCCCTGTTGGGGAGAGAGCTCCTTTACCCCAAGTTCTGATGAGCTTCAAAGTCCCCTCGGCCCACTTCCCCATCCCTCCAGCAGGCAGTTCCCCCTTAACACCTGGGAGTATCCAGTTTTCTTTTGCATGTCCCAACCAGCGCACTGTGATGCCTCCCCAGGACCTTCCTCCAACCGAAATGCCCAGCCATCTGATTAAGTGCCAACTGGCCTAATCTGTGCCAAGCCCAGTATACCCCCCAATTCCTGGGTCTCCTAGGGTTGCCTCACCAGATGCCAGTTTGGGGAGGTATTTTTCTTTCTGGGCCTTTGTGCCAAAGAGCAGGATGCCTTTGAAACCGATGCTCTGATGGGCCCCCAGGGTAATGCCCACGCCAAGGTCATGCATGCCCACGATCTCCACCAAGCGGGCGTACTGGAGGGGAAGCAGGAATCTGGGGCTGTCACTGGCTGCAGGGGGACCTGACCTTAACAGGAGAGTGTGGGCAACAGGGCAGTTCCTGACCTAGGGCAGTACCTGACCTGGGCCATCCCCAGTGTGTGGAAAAGAAGGGTGTGCAAAGGGTACAGCAGAGAATGCTGGTCTTAGGTCTAGGTGGGAGGGTGACTTGCTACTAGTCTATTAGGGAATCCCCAACTTAGAGATTTGTAAGGACTTGGGAACCAGGGTGAGGCCCATGGCTCAGGCCTAGGGGACTGCATGTAAATTGTGTTATGTTTGGACAGTTAATATCCATCCCACAGGCACCCAGGGCAGGTGCTTAGAAGAGACCTTAGCCGTAGTCTCTAGGTCTATGGCAAAGGAGGTGAGTCTGCCAAGCTGGGGTATGGGATACTGGGATGTGGCGATAGGGTGCCCTCACCTGGGTATTGCAAAGGCCCACACCACCCAGCTCACTGGGCACTTGCAGACCAAAGGCCCCCAGCTCCTTGAGGCCCTGCAAAGTGGTCTCCTCCACCATCTCCAGAGCGTCATTCTTGGCAGGATCGTTCACTTCCTGGGGAAGGCACAGGATCCCACATCCAGGCTCCTTTTGAGCTTAACATCTCCAAACACCCCACCAGGGACCAAGCCCCGAGTCATTCCTTACCTCGAAGAAACGGGACACAGGCTCCACCAGCTCTTTAAGAAACTGTGTCTGCTCTTCGTTGAGCACTGCAGAGGGTGAGGGACAGGCTAGTCAGGCCAGGCTGGCAGGGGAAACCACCCTGGCCCCACTCAGCTCTGATTATCCCTTCCCTTACCGGACGGGTATGGGAACACCTGATTTGTAGTGAGCTGGCCTTTGAACATCCCCACAGCAAAGGACTTAGATTCCTGGGCAGAGAGAGGCGAGTTTCAGGCCCTGGTTGGGGTGAGTCTGTCTCTGGCTAAGGTCCACCTGGCCTCGGGGCTACCTACCGCCTTGGCCGGTTTTTCCCTGGTCAGAGCGTCAGAGGGGTGGGAATCTGACTTGTCCAGAGCCAGCTGGGAAAAGAGACGGTTAGCAAGTCCAGGGAAGGGGCTTGCGCTGTGTCAAGGGGAGCACAGGCGAGAGCCGCGCGGGGAGGCGGCGCGAAGCGGTGACCTTTCCCCTAGTTTCGCCCTAGGGCACCCTGGCTTGCCCTTTCCCCTACTTTCGGCGACAGAGCAGTCGGCGGGTACCTGGTACCCAGAGGGAGATCCCTGCCGACGGCGGGAGGCGGGCGCCGAAGCGGACCACCGCTCCCGCACCCCCCTACCAAGGCTGCTGTGACTTACCTGAGCGGCACCCCCGGCATAGGGCCGCCGGGCAGGGCCGGGCCGGGGCTGCCCCAGGAGCGCCGTGAGCCGCGAGCTGTGGGGAGTGGGGGTTCAGTCCTGGCCCGGTGCCCAGGGCCGCTGCCCACCGTCCCTCTTGTCACACACAGACCTTCCGCCCCCGAACCTCAGCAGCTGCCGCCCCAAGCTCGGGGCCATCCGAGCCGCCTGCATCTCCGAGTCTCTCCGGGAGCCGCTGGCTAGAGCTCTGACACAGCTCTGGCTTCCTGCACGCCCAAGTCCTGGCGCCCCTAGCCCTGACTCATCGTCCACAGTGCACCGGGCGGCGGACGGTCGCGGGCCCCGGGGCATGCTGGGAACTGTAGTTCCCTGGAGCCCGGCCCTCAGTTCCGCTGACTTAGAGGGATCTCCAAGCGTCGCTCGTCGCCCCCAAACTCCTTAATCCCGCCCGTCTGGACTAGAGTCTAGTCCTCCGACGGGGTGATGGGATAGGATGGGACGGAAGAGGAAGGGGCTTAAGTCACTGCAGCCAGAGGGTTGGAGGTGGACTGATGGGAGGGCTTCTCCGGTGGAGTTAGAAGGGAGAAGTAGGGAAAGAGAAGTGTAAGGTAGATGGCAAAGGTAGAGACATGGAAAGACAGACTCTAGGGTTCCTGATGAAATCTATCTCGGCCAACACAAAAGGGAGGGTACAGTGGTGGGGGGCACCCAAGCTAGGGTGTGAGTACCCTAAGTGTATTCTTCTGAGATGTAGGCCATTCACTAACTCTTGAAACAGCTACAGTTTCACAGTAGGAAGGCCCCCCCAGATTCACTGCCCCTCCCTTAATAAAGCCTCTGAGACCTTCCTGAACACTCCCTTTTGTCTCTGCCCTCTGTTCCTTCCAGAGACCATGTGCCCAGGCAGATGGATTCCTCCCGGGCCTGAGAGGAACTGCAGGAATTCTCCTGCCTCTTACCCGTAAAACCCCAACTTCTCTAGCCCTAGGTCAGGAAGTCCCAAACAATTTCTACTCCTCTTTCTGCAATTCTCATTGGGGTGAGAGAAGGCCCAGGAGGAGAGAGAGCTGGGCTCAGCTACGTTTTGAGCTGCTGGAGCCCTGTGTGAGGAGGCCCTCTTTGCTGGCTTCTCAGGAGAATGTGGCTAGGTTCTGCCTGCCTATGGGAAGAGGGGGCCAGGGTGTGTGGAGCAAGATGGTGGCGGCGCTGGTGCCTTGGGACCTGGAGGAATGGGACAGCTGGTTGGTTCAGAGACGGCCTACTTTACTCACAGCTGGAATTTAGTGGGGAGAAGCAGCTCAACTCCAATCCTGGAGGATTAGGGAGATTAAAGTGAGAGAAGAGAGAGATGTCCCAGAGACCAAGAGGTGAAAAACAGGGCTCCTTGTGGAGGGGAGGCCTGGGAGCAAAGTGGGGGGCTGGGGCTCGGAGATCCTTCTCCCCAAATCTTTCCACAGGGGCTGGGGTGAAGGACACAGGCTGGGGAGATGAAGTGACTGTGTTCGTCTTCCTGTGTTGGCCTCTTCCCTGTCCCAATTCTCCTTGCATCTCACTAGCTCCCAGGTCAGCCCTCTGGCTCCTGGCACCCCCACTGCTGCGGTGGGCACCCCCCCTCCTCACAGTGCTGCATAGCGACCTCTTCCAGGCCTTGCTGGGTGAGTAGCCCATTTTCTGAGGGACCTGGGCCTCCAAGGGCCGTTACCGAACTTCGGGGGCTGTTTGGGAGCCTGGAGATCATTTGGTCCAAGCTGGAGCCCCATGCAGGGTCCTGCCTATGGTGTCCTCCATGAGTGTGGACCAGCCTTGGCTGAAAGGGCTCCTCCCTTGCCAGCCAGCCAGCAGCAGTGATGACAGAGGTGATGTGCCTGGAGAGGCCTGGGGTGGGGAGGTAACTCAGTTCTGTTCCTGTGACAGACATCCTGGACTGTTATGAGGCTTCCCTCTCAGCGAGTCAGGTAAGGAGGTGGGGGCGAGCGCCTAACTTCCTGAGGGGCAGGCAGGGCTGGAGGGGTGAGCCAAATATCGCTAATTGGGGGCCCTGATGACAAAAGCCTGAGTTGGTGGCCCAGGGACTTGGGGCACCGAGAATGCACTCTCTGTGGTCCTGTACCCACTCTTCCTTTCTTCCTCATTTTCTTTGGCTGCCCCACTTTCAGGCACTAAAGATTCTAGGGCTTAACTTTTTAGGTTTCCCCCTGAGAAACCTGAGGGAGAACTAGGCCCCCAGGGATTGCCTCCTGCAGCTCCTCCCTCACACCCGACCCCCTACCGCCTGCCGAGAGGCCTCCCTCCTGTATTCAAATAACCGTGGGTGCTCCCAGCCCAACTATAGATGCTTCCTTCTCTAAGAAATGAAATCCAGCCTCATCGTCTTTGCTGTCATTGCTGGTGGCTGGCCAGGTCTCCATGTTTGCCTCAGGGCCTCTGTGCTTCTGCTTCTATCTCCTTTCCCATTATCCGGGTTCCTGCCAGCACGGAAGGAGTTAACTCTGCCAAGGCACCCCCCCCATTCTGGCTCCTAGCTCCCTCCCTCCCTCCCCCTGCTTCCTCTCTCCTCCTCTCTCCCCTTCCCTCTTCGGCTCCACGGCTCCCTCGGCCGCTGCCGTTTCCAACCCCCCCACCCCACTCCCCCGCCACGGCCCCTAGCCCCTGGCCGTTTGGCAAGACCCCCCCCTACCCCGGGGCTCCCCGAAATCCAGTTCCCCTCCCCCACCCCAGCTCATGCCCCAGCCCCCGAACTCCGGGGCTGCCAGCCCCCGGTGCCCCCGCCCCTCCTGAGAATCGGGGTGTGCTCCCCAAGCCCCCTCCCCTCCACTGGGGAGCCCCTTTTAGGGCCCCCTTCCCCTCCCTCCCACGCTCCCCTCCCCTTCCCTTCTCCAACCCCCTCCTTCCCCTCTCACCCCTCCCCCCATCCTGGCCCCCCCTGCAAAAGTGGGGTGCGGAGGGGGGAGGGGTGAGAACCCACGGAGGGGAGGAACGAAACTCCGATGAAGTCAGAGCCCCTTACCCGCCGCCGCGGCCAGGCCCCCCAACATGGACTGTCTCTGTATAGTGACAACCAAGGTAAGCATGATGGGGGGGCTATAAACTGGGGGGAGGGTATGAGTTTGTGGGGAGGGGTTAGTAGGCCTTATCTGGGACTGGCGCCCCTGGAGTGGCAGCATCAGAAGTAAGATGTATTTGGTGGTCTTAATTTAGTTTTGGGGTTCACATCTGAGAAAATGCTGGATTCGGCCACAGGTGCCCCCTGGAGTGATCCCTTTGTACCTGTAGGGAAATGGAAAATTTAGAATGTTCCATGGTTTGGGGGGCCTGGTGGGTTTGGGGGTTCATCAGCGCTGTTTGAGGGAGACTTAAATTTAAGGAGAAGCCTGGCTCATAAGGGAGTCCTGCTGGTGTATGTGGGAAGGTGGGCTATGTTGGAGGGTTCCTCTTTCCTCCCCAGGGAAAAGCTGGCTTCCAAGGGCCTTGTCTAGTTTTGGGGGGCTCCTGGCATGGGGTAAAGGTTATTGGTTGTGAGTGCCTGACTGGTCTGGGGGTGTCAGCTGGCGGGCAAGGGGTGGGCCTTCAGACTCTAGAACAAGCATCTCGTGGTGGCTGCATTTAGGGATGCTCTCTCAATTTGAGGGAACTGTTAATTTAGGGTTCAGTCATATAGAATGGAGGTAGTTGGAAGTTGTCAGAGGGCTGGGGCCCTGGCATGGGATCACTTGAGGGAATGGACCAGGTGAGGCAAGGATTTGGGGGTACTCCCATAGGAGGCAGAAGATTGCAGCAGCCGAGCTTGCCAGCCCCTGAGGAGGAGGATGAGAGGCTTAGGGAGAGAGGGGATTTGAGGAGGGGGACCGGGTGGGTGGTGCACAATTTGGGGGTGGCCCAAAGGCAGGTGCCCAATGTCCCCATCTCCTCCCACACTGTATCTAGCCCTGATCAAGAGAGAGGGAGAAAAGCAGATTTGTGGACTGTTCCAGATACCCCTGAAGCTTGGGATCAAGGTGGGGGAGGACACCTGGATTTAAGGGTCCCTGAGGGCTTATGACCGAAGTTACTGAGGTTACTGGGGTGAAAAGGTGTAGGAGGAGGGCAGGGCTGGTAGCGATGGGGATCTGTGCAAGAGTGTCCCTCTGGTTGGAGCCTGGCAAAGGCAGGAGATCTCGGATGGAGCACAGGCGAGCTCTTGGTGGGATGCGGATACCTAGGCTCTGCTTGGAGACTCTGGGACTGGAGAGCTGGATGCCTGGTGTGTGGAGGGAGGCTTGGGCGGGTGGCAGGCAGCTGGGGGCTGGGGGGTGGGACAGGAAGTGGGGGCCGGGGGAGGCGGGGTCCGGGTGAGTCACAGGCTGGGGAGGGGGTTATATTTAGTGGGAACTGCAGCTTTTCATGGGAGGGAGCTGAGGACACACATGTTCCCTGCCACAAACTCACACATGTGTGTACACATGCATTGTGCATGTGTGAGGATGGTTGGAAGAGATTGGGGGCTGAGGACCTTTAAATCTGGAGCCCCCACCCTCCCTCCACCAGGGCGTCTTGCTTGTCCCTCATTCTGTGGGTTTCGGGCTTTCTCCCAGGCTGCCTCTTCCCCACATCCCCTGTAGTTTCGGTGGATTTTTATGCCTCAGTTTCTCTGGCCTGGTTTCCTCTGCTCCCGCTGTTTCCTGCCCTTAGGCCTGTCACTTGGCCTTAGGCTCCCTGGCTGTGGTCCCCTGTATTCCAGGTGTAAATAGAAAGCCCGCTGGAATGTGTGGGCTCTGCTTCCAACACGTGAACACACAAATGGGAGCGAGGGTGAGGGGCTTGCCAGCACTGGCAGCTATTCTGGGTGGGTGGGTGGCCTTATTCATTACCCACTCCAGACTCCTACTTCTTCCATGGAGCCCAGGGTTGAGCATCCCTGAAGGAAGGAGGCTTACAGAGCAGATCATGCATTTGGGATTTACAGAGGCGTGGAGACCCAGGCTTGCCACATTCCTTGGCTGAAAAACTTGTCAGCCTCGGTATGGCGGGGACTCCAACTCCCATAAGGCCCCGAGGCACAAGATCCCTCAATGTTAGAGGGTTGCTGCCCATGGCGCTGTTGGGAGTTGTGGTTCATCTCTATCCAGGGCAGACAGCAGAGGGTAGCCCAAGAGGAGCCTGCAGGGGGCACATGGCTCCCGCTTCCCCAAATGCTGGATGGGGTAGGGAATGCTCAGGCTTTGCGGTCGTTGAGCTCCGCAGCTCTGCCTGAGTCTTCCATCTTTCATTGCCTATATTTAGACTCCTGCCGCAGTAATTTAAGGAACATTTATTGAAAGCCTACTACGTGCTAGGCCCTGTGTTGTGTGCAAACTCCACTCTACAGCGATCACTTTGTCTTTCTTGGTGCCTTTATCTCTGCCAGCATCTCTCGTCTCTGAGCATCCCTTTCTCCCACTCCGCCCCCGTCCCTCCCCCTTTCCCCGCGCTGCTGCCGCCGTTGCCATGGTAACCGGCGACGACTGAAGCTGCGTGGCGGACTGGAGGGCCGGGCGAGGGTGGCGGAGGGCGGAGCAGAACAAGTGGGGGTGGGGATACAGTGGGGGAAAGACTGAGGCTATTTGCCAGAACCCCAGGAGCGAAGCGGTTAAACCCTCCGGGTGGTCCTTATTGGGCAAAGCCGAGATGCCGGGGGCGGGGCAGTGTGGCCGACGGCCTCATTCATTGGCCGGCAGGGGCGTGGCGGAGGGACAGTGTGGGCGAGGCAGGGGGAGCGAACGGGCGGGAAGTGGACGGAGGCGTGGCCTCCCGGGCAGGTGGGCGGAGTCTGGCTTACTCTATCGAGGGAGGCAGCAACCCTCGGAAAGGGGAGGAACCTTGGGGCTGGGTTGCCTGACCGAAATGAGGGCGGGGCTGATCTGGGATGGGCGTGGCGTGGCCCCCAGTGCGTAAAGGAGACAGGGTTTGAAGAGCTATTGTCCAAGTAACTTCAGGGCGCGGGGGTCTTTGGAAAGGAGAATCCGGGGGTTGGGAAGTCTGACGTCTCAATTTTCCTAAGATGGAGGTCTGTTCAGATTTCATCAGAGCACCCCTCCTACCTCAGCTCTGTGTTCCCAGGAGACGGTTGCTAGGCGACAGCAAAGTCCTTGATTGCTGCGTTGCCAGGCAACAGAGAAACGGAAAATGGAGGGAAAAGGGAAATGGGGGATGGGGAAGGGTCTTTATGGGCCATGGCGCCCACTGGTGGATAAGCAGGGTCTGCACGTTTTCTATTCTAGAAGGAATTTTGAGTCCAGCCTCTTCCGCACTGACTCCTTGGATCCTCTGGTGATCCAAGCCTTCCTACCAGATATGAAACTAGGACATTGGGGGTCATCTTGGGGGCGCATGTAACAGATGCCGATCAACGGGGTCAATCTCGCTTGGGTGAGAGTCTAGGGAAGTCGTCATTTCTACCATGTATGGGCATTTTATAGAAGTCAGCCGATTTGAGGAGACCCCTCACTGGGTTTTAAGAGCTAGAAGGGTGGGCGTTCAATGGGAGAATATTTGGAAGAGAGGCTTTCAGGTTAAGTTGTTTGGGAGAAAATGGAAATCTCTGAAGAGACCTGAAAGAGGCGGTTGGGACTGTTCTGGACGATTTGTGGGTCATTGCAAATTGCCGGCCCCTATCTTTGGTGTGTATTTTTTGAGGCCTGAGTGTGGAGAAGATATATTTGGGAGAAATCTTCTGACAAAGTTGGAATTCAGAATTGTGGAGGGGATGTTCTGGGCAGCCAGAAAAGGGTGTAATCTATGAACCCCAGGGGTAAAGAAAAGGAGAGGAGGTGCCGGGTGCGGTGGCTGACACCTGTAATCCCAGCACTTTGGGAGCCCGAGGCGGGCGGATCATGTGAGGTCACGAGTTCGAGACCAGCCTGGCCAACATGGCGAAACCCTGTCTCTACTAAAAATACAAAAAAATTGGCCGGGCGTGGTGACGGACGCCTGTAATGCCAGATATCCGGGAGGTTGAGATAGGAGAATCACTCGAACCCGGGAGCCAGATGTTGCAGTAAGCCGAAATCGCGCCATTGCACTCCAGCCTGAGTGACAGAGCGAGAATCTGTCTCAAAAAAAAAAAAAAAAAAGAAAGAAAAGAAAAGGAAAAGGAAAATACTTTTAATTAATTAATTAATTAATTTATTTTTGAGACCGAGTCTCACGCTGTCGCCTAGGCTAGAGTGCGGTGGCATGATCTCGGCTCACTGCAATCTCTGCTGCCCAGGTTCAAGCGATTCTCCTGCCTCAGCCTTCCAAGTAGCTGGGATTACAGGTGCCTGCCACCGCGTCTGGCTAATTTTTGTAGTTTTAGTAGAGATGGGGTTTCACCACCTTGGCCAGGCTGGTCTTGAATTCCTGACCTCATAATCCAACCGCCTCGGCCTCCCAGAGTGCTGGGATTACAGGTGGGAGCCACCGTGCCCGCCCCAAAATTTTTTTTTAGAGATGGGATCTCACTATGTTGCCCAAGCTGGTGTTGAGCACCTGGCCTCCAGCGATCTTCCCGTCTAAATTTCTTTTTGTAAGAGTTTTGGAAAAAATTGACGAGGTTGCTATTTAATTTGGAGGGTCTGCTTTAAAGTAGATTAAATATTTCCTGAAATTGGGTTCTGGTGTGGATTTGGAGACTGGCATATTAAGAAGTCATGAGTATCTGATTAGATTCGGGGGTTTGGACAGGGGATCCCCAACAAATTGGAGGACTTGTTATTTGGATGTTTATATTAGAGCAAGAGTACTATTTGCACTAATTGCAAGGTCCCTGTTAGTGGATTGGGAGATAGATGTGATATAGAAAGGGATGATTTAGCATATATTAATTTGGGGGGCCAACAAGGCTCTGTGGTTCCTTAAACTCTTGAAGAAACATGGGCTGCCTATCAGGTGGGGCTGGACTGCAGGGGAGAACTATGCTGGTTAGTGTAGGAGATGCCTTGGAATCTGAGGAGATGCTATCCACAGCACCGATCTTGCGGGGGTTTGGTGGGAGAGGCAGTGTAGATCCCTTGGGGATTCTTGTGAGAGAAGTGCCGTTTGCTTCCCTGGACTCTGGGAGTCCAGTAGTGACGAGATGTCCAGTGAGGTTTTGGAATGGTTTGGGGTCTCGCGATGTTGGGGTTGGGGGATTAGATGGGATGGAATAAGGGGTCCCTGAGAACTAGAGAGATAAACTGGTGAATTTAAATCTGTCTCTATTTGTAGAGGGGTCGGAATAGAAGTATACTGTGGAAAGTCAAGTTCACAGAGAAACAGCGTGAACCAGGGAAGTTGGTGGCTAAGAGGGTCTCCCCTCACCCCTCTCTCTCCCAACGTGACGCTCTCCCTTACTGCGCAGGCGCCGTTCCCCCCCTCCGGCCGCAGCCTCCAGTTGCCGCGGCCGCCGCAGCCCCCGCCCCTCTGCCCCTCCCCCTCCCCCAACCCCGGGACCCTTGATATCCCACCCACCCCCTTCCCTCAGTCCCCCTCCCCTTCTCCATGTCGGCTCGGAACAGATTCGCCTCCATGTGTCTCTGCGTGGTACGTGCCGCGGTATGGGCTCCGGCCCCGCTCCCCTCTTCCCGGACCCCCGCAAATATCAGGGTGCAAGCTTCAAGCGTTGTCGTTCTTCCTTCTGCTTGGTGCGGGGTCTCTGGGTTGCAACTTCTCGCGGACAGGCGCCGTGGGTCGCCCCTCTTATCATTCACTTTGACTCACACCCCTATGTTTTGGGGGTGCAAGCCTCGGTTCCAGGTCATTCTGTGCAACTGGGGCTCCGGTGAGGAGGGGGCCAAAGGGGAAGGAACAACAGCGACTCCATCCGTGTCCCCCATTCCCCAGGCCTTTTACTTGTTTTAAGCCCTAATATTTTGGGGGTGCAGACATGTCCCAGTAGCATCTGAGTTGTCTGGGTTAGGGCCCTGAGTCCCAGTAGGATAAAGGGTGGGGGGGGTCCTCCTTTCCCATCCTGCTTTAGTTGCCCTGTAATCCAAGACTGAGAGGTACTGATCCCCCACCTCCCCAGCCCCCCAGTCTGCAGTTTCAGAATTACTCTCCCCCACCCCCGCCCCTCCAGACGTTTACCCCCGCCCCCCTACATGTACGTCGAAAATTTCCAGAGACTGAACCTAGTCCCTAACCGCTTCCAGCCACATTCTGGAAACCCTGGTACCCATTTCTTGTTCTCCATTTTCTCCATGTTGCCTCCCAATCCTGAGGAGCCTTTTCTTCAGTGCCAGACACCACCCTCCCTCCATGGGGGCGGGGCAGGGAGAGGTATTGGGGGCTCGCTGAGATAAAAGTTTACCTTCATTTCCTCCCTAGAATAAATGATGAAATGGCCCTCCTCACGTTTCCATTTTCTTTGGGTGCACGCTGACATTTCCTCCTCAGATTCAGGAATTTTCTCTCTGAGGTGGAGTGAAGATGGAGGGGCACTGGACTCAAATCCTCCTCCAGACTCCAAAACTTAGAGCTTTGGTCCTAATTTACCTTGCAAGGAATTGGAGGCCTTGTGAAGAAGAGTGGATAGCGGAGAGCGGCTTCCACCCCTTCCCCCAGGTCTCCTCAATTCTGGGGCTTGCCCCTCAGCTTGTGCACTGCCCAGGTAGAAGACCACCTTCTCAGGATGTGGAATGAACAGTCTCTGTTGGCTCATAGAACTCCTTTATTCAAGACAGTTCAGCCTTGGAGGAGGGCTATTTTGTGTGTTCTCCTATGTTCCTTCTCTACTTTTTGTGCCCATCGGATTGAAATCTGGAGTTCAGGATTCTCTCCAAGTCTGTGGCCCAGAGAATAGACTCCATCTTGCTGAGCCCCTGTTTTCCTTCTTTAAGACTCTTTAAATGTATCAGGGTGCTTCTTGATTCGAGTTGTCTCTGTGTTCTGGGTTTGAGAGTTTTCGTGCTGACAGGACCACTTCCCTTCTCCCATTCTCTTATTGTACCCTTACTCGACAGCCAAAGTTGTGTTATATTCTCAGCCTTGATTCATCATCCTTAACATTTTCAGAATCCTACTCTAGGATTGGCCATTGACCTTGATAAGCTTCCTCCCTTTTGATCTCACAGCTGCTGCCCTCTAAGTATTAGGGCACTCTGAGCCTCTCAGAAACTTTTGGGAGGGAAATTCTGCTCTCTCTCTCTCTTTTTTGTTTTGGAGAAAGAGTCTCACTCTGTCGCCAGGCTAGAGTGCAGTGGCATGATCTCGGCTCACTGCAACCTCCGCTTCCCAGGTTCAAGCAATTCTCCTGCCTCAGCCTCCCGTGTAGCTGGGATTACAGCCATGCGCCACCACGCCCAGCTAATTTTTGTATTTTTAGTAGAGATGGGATTTCACCATGTTGGCCAGGCTGGTCTCTGACCTCAGGTGATGTACCCACCTCGGCATTATAGGCATCAGCCACTGCTCCTAGTCTCTCTCTCTTTTTGAGACAGGGTCTTACTCTGTCGCCCAGGTTGGAGTGCGGTGGTGTGATCATGGCTCACTACAGCTTCCACCTCTTGGGCTCAAGCAATCCTGCCACCTCAGGCTCCTTAGTAGTTGGGACTACAGGCGTGCACCACCATGCCCGGCTACTTTTTGCATTTTTTGTAGACAGGGTTTCACTGTGTTGCTCAGGCTGGTCTCCAACTCCAACTCCTGGGCTCAAGCTGTCTGCCTGCCTCAGCCTCCCAAAGTGCTGGGATTACCGTGCCTTCTCTTTTTACCCATGTGTACTGGGCGGTGCATTCTGTCTTCTTCAGTCCCTGATACCTTCCCCTTCCTGAACCTGGACCTTGGAGGGTCTGTCTCTGCGGAGGCCCGTTCCAGAGGAGAGGAGCAGGCGAGGGCAGAGGCGGACAGGGAAGGACCCAGGCAGAATCGCTCTCTTCTTCTGCTGTCTCCATCTGCCCTTTTCCTCCTTCTCTGGCCCCCAGTTAATCTCATTTTACTGTTGTCCTTATTAAGCTAGCACAGGAGGCCCTTGGGATGGCAGCTGATTAACTGGGCAGGGAGTCAGGGGTCGTGTTGGGCCTCTCACCCCAAAAGACCAGAGGGAGACCAGAAATTCACTCTGAGGCTCAGCATGCTACCCTCCTCCCCAACTAGGGAGGCTGGCACTCATTCTTACCCCTGTCCTGAGCCCTGCTGTCTCTGTTCTTCCCCTTCCTCCCCCAGCCCATGCCCTTATAGCATATCCGGATTAGCTGGCTGGGCTGTGGGCTGTTGTAGGGGTAGGGCCAGACTCCTGGGGCCCCTCTGTTGACTGCTTGGAAACCAGCAAGGGCAGCGAACTGGACAGGCTTAGCCTTGTCCTGTCTCGGGGGCTGATGCCAAGTACCTTCTGGTGGAAGGGGCTGACTTCAGTCCTTGCCTAAGGAGTGCAAGGTAAAGGAGAGCCAATCACCCGTGGGGTAGAGGCTGCAATGGGGAGACTGAGGCCATGGAGGTGGGGTGCGGGGAGGATGCCATGCAGAGTAGGAGTAGCCAGAGGGGTAGGAGAGGGGAAGCTAGAACAAGAGTGAGTCTGAGATGGTGAGAGAAGCAAGGAAGTTGGGGACTGGATGTAGAGAATGGAGATGTGAGTGTCGGGGGCTAGAGCTCTGAGAAGCTGGAGAGACTCAAAGATGAAGGTGGCGGGGAAAGGGGTGAAGACACAGATGCCAGAGGGGCTATGCCCACCAGAAGGCCAGTGTCCCAGGATGTGAGGAGTAGGAGTTGGGGGATGGGATTGGGACCTGGGGATTGATGAGAGGTGCTGAGGCCCTGGCGGGAGAGGGGACTGTTGGGAGAGTGGAGGGAGGGGAGCCAATGGGCTTGAGGAGAGGGAGGGGGAGGAGCTGGTCAGGCCCCAGGGCCTTCCGCACTGCACAGGCTGGGGGAAGAGGCGGCGGCCAGGGCGGCCTGCCTGGAGCCTGAGGCACCAGGCTGGCCCCAGTGACACCTCCGTCCCCATCCCCAGAAATACCGCTACCAAGATGAAGACACGCCCCCTCTGGAGCACAGCCCGGCCCACCTCCCCAACCAGGTAAACGCCCCCGAGCTGGTGCACGTGGCGGAGAGGAACTTGTCCCACCTCGAGGCTGGCCACGGGGTCGTGGGCCACGCCCACCTCTCCCCCTTCAAGGTAGGAGACCCTGGTGGCCCCCTCCCCAGTGCGGCCCTCGGAGCCTCGGAGCTGCAGCAATCCCCAAGGGCCGGTAGGGTGAGAGAGAGCCGTGGGGAGGGGGATGCTGGGACTGGGGGCGGGGGTTTGGGGCTTGGGCTCCTGGGGTCTGGGGGAGGGGGCGTTTGGGGAGCTGGAAACACCTTGGTCCCACAGAGGAGAAACAGGCCAGGCCAATGGAAGTGGATGTAGAGCCCAAAGCAAGAATGTGTGTGCGTGCGCGCGTGCCTGTGCCTGTGTGCGTGTGCTGTGTGTGTCTGTGCCTGTGCATGTGTGCAGGCATGCGTGCCTGTGCGTGTGTGCGTGTGCTGTGTGTGCACGCATGCGTGCTTGTGCGTGTGTGCGTGTGTGCGTGTGCTGTGTGTGTGTGTGCGCTGTTTGTGTGCCTGTGCGTGCGCTGTATGCGTGTGTGTTGAGGTGTGTGCATCCCCCAGGAGGCCCCCACGCCTGGGACCTCTTCATTCCTTCACACCCCCAACCTCCATTTCCATTTTCTGTGTCCAGAGCTCTGTTCCAAGCGCCTGCTGCCCTCATTTGCTCTTGTCCCTTCTCTGCCTCCTCCCCCTACCTCCGCCTCTGGGCCTGGCTCGCCCTGTCCCCAAGTCTCCAGCCCTTTCCATCTGTCTGGCCTGAGACTTCACATGGTGGGGCCTTGCTGCCTCGTCCCCTGCCCCAGCCTTTGCTCCACTCCTGAGCTCTCTCCCCGCTCTGCAGCCTTTCCTCCCTGCTGGCTGGCTGGCTGGCTCTTGATGCTGTCTCTCTCTTCCTCCCACGCATTCTCCTCTCCCTCTCCCTGATCCCCAGCTCAGGCCGCTGGGGCCTGATCAGTCCTTTCCCTCATCAGTCCTCTCCCTCTGTCAGCCAGCTCCCCTTTCCCATGTTCCCTCTTTCCTATTCATCTTCACCTTCTCTCTTTTCCTCCTCCCCTCTCTCATCCTCTTGGGTTGTCACCTCTGCCATATCTTCTTTCTGTGCCCCTCTGCCCCCTCCATCATCCCCCACCACCTGTTTCCCTTTCTCCTCTCTGCTCACAGCGTCCTCCTGTCTCCAGCCCCAGGAGGCCTGGTTTCTGGGGCCTTCCATTCTCCAGTCGACTTTCCATCTTCCCCTCCCTCCGTCTCCTCTTCTGGGGACACAGGATGGGGAGGACTGGAGAGCACCAGGCAAGCTGTGAGATTGAGGGGACACCCGGGGGGGTCAGGGTGGGGATTCTAGGATGTTGTGGGATGCTCTGGGAAGGAGGAGGTTGCTGACATTTCACCAAGAAGATGGGGAGGAGGTCTCTGAGCCTAGGGAGTGGGCAAGCAGGTTCCGGAGTGAGAATTGGCAAGAGAGGAGTTGGGGGATAGGAAGGGTAAGAGGTCCTGGGTCAGGGGCTGGATAGGGATAAGACTGTGAGATCAGGGCAGTGAATGGAGCTGACAGAGCAAGGAAAGGAAGGCCCTGGAGACAGGGATGGTACAGAGTGTTTGTGCGAATTCTATGGATGCTAGGAGTGAGGGAAAGAAGACTAGAGATGCTTTTTGCAAGGCAGGGCCATTAAATCCCTGAGCAGGGGGAAGAGGAGGTAGGGAGCCTGAGGGGTGGTAGTTAGTACAGAGCTGCTGTGGATCAGAGTTTAGGAGCAGAAGAGGGTGGAGGGAGAGAGGGTTGGAGGCCATAAGCATGGGGTGGAGGTCTCAGGACAAGACCTCACCTGGGGAACAGGAGAAGCCCCAATTTTCAGAAGAGACGGGAGTTGACTGAGAAGTGTAAGATTGTTACTTGAGAATAATCTTGACGGTATGAAGGTAGGGTAAGGGAGAATAGTGATAAACTCTCTGGGGAATCAGAAATTGAGATGGAGTAGCTGGGTGGGGTGGCATGTGCCTGTAGCTACTCAGGAGGCTGAGGTGGGAGGACTGCTTGAGCCCAGGAGTTCAAGGCCGCAGTGAGCTATGATCACACCACTGCGCTGCAGCCTGGGTGACACAGCGAGACCCTGTCTCGGGAAAAAAAGAAATTGGGATGGAGGATGAGGCCACGACATTGGTAAGGGATGCGGCTGGAGGGTGCGATAGGGCCAGGGAAGCGGATGGAGAATGGAGGCTGGGGTTGGAAGATGGATGTTGAAGGGCAAGACAGGGATGGAGATGGAGCGTGTGGGATGTGGGCAGAGATAGGGATGGGAAGCAAATGAATGTCGTAGTGGATGAAGGTGGGTGTGCTGGGAAGGAGGTTCCAGGATAGGAATGGGGATGGGGATTGAGGATGGGCTATGGGATGGAGGATGAACACGTGGATGAGATTTTGGCAGTCAGTGGCTGTTGGTTGGACAACAGCATTTGCTGAGATGTGAAGGGTTGGAGGGTGGTGTTAATAGATTTATGGGTGTCAAATCTATGAAACAGCTTGAAAATGGTCGGTAGTTTGTAGGCTTGAGAAATAGCAGTAGGAGAGGGGAGGGACCCCTTTGGACGGGGAGAGCGGGAAGGAGACTGGGGAATCCTAGTGCTTGGGCGACTGCAAATACATGTTTCTTTAAGGAGGAAGTAGGTTGGGGACCCCGGAAGGAGGCTCTTGGCGGCCTCCCCCAATTGCCATAGAGACGTGGCTTCGGTTGCCCTGGCAATTGGGGAAGCCCCTAGGACCGGCCTAAAGCTGGCCCCGCCTGGGAGTCTAGAGACCAGGCGATTGACGTCAGGGACCTGGGCACGCCCCACTTTAACCCTTTCCCGAATGAAGTGGGGGGAGGGAGTAGATGAGCGGGATAGGACCCGGATGTCTTTCACCACTCCCCCTTCCTGACGTCCTTTGCACTGCGTAGGGTGAGGGGCGTAGGGGAGCGAGGAAGGCAGATTATTCAGGATGCGCTGCGCCCACAAACCTCTTCAGCCCGGCCTCCTCTCGGCCTGGCTAACGCGGGGCGGGGCCCAGGGCAGGAGAGGCGGGGCTAGCGGATCCCTTCTGCGCTCAGGAGTTTGGTCGGCCCCAGGCCACGCCCCACCCCCCTGTTGTCCTGACGACAGGGCCTCCTGGAGGTGGGTCTCCCCGGGTCTTGACTGGTCCTAGATACCGTTGCTAGGCAACACGGTCCCTAGAGGAAGGGGTGGATTGGACGGCTGGTTGGTGAGACCGAGGGAGGGGCCTGCAGCTGGGGGAACCCCGGATTCCCGGGGTGCAGGGTTTAGGGCAAATGTGGTGAAGGTGAGGGGCAAGTCTAGGGGAGGGTTATGAAAATCTCTGGGTAGATATGGGGGGTTGGGGGGATGGGGCAGGAAGTGGGGACCAGGACCCGGTGGACATGATCCCTGGGGTGTCCGTGTGTAGCACATAAGGCATGTAACACCCTGTGGTGTTACATCCGGTGAGAAGCTCCCTTCCCCCAATCCTACCCCCCTCTCCCCACTCTTTGCCATCTGCTGCTCCCCTCTCCGTCTGGCTGTCTCCCTTCCCGCTTCTCCTACACCTCCTTCCACATGCAGGGGGCCCCGGGCTGGGCAGAGTTAGATCCGTGCGCGTGTGCATCTGTGCGTGTGTGTGCGCGTGCGCCTGTGCACGCGTGTGCGTGTGTGTGTGATGTGGATTGAGGCTGGGCCCTTGAGCAGCTCTCAGGGTGGCGGAGTGGGCTTGGCTAAGAGGCTGAAGGGTAGCCACGCTGATGGGACTCTCCGTTATGGGCTCCCTCTCGAGTCAAGGCTCATGCTGCTTTTTGTCTCTTGTTTCCCCAAACAGGCCAATTCTCCCCCAGTGATTGTCAACACAGATACCCTAGAAGCCCCAGGATATGTGAGTTGTTTAGATTTTGGGGCTGGGGCCATTGCAGAAGGAAGGAGGGAGTAAGGGAGGGCAGCAGATGACAGGCAGGTTGTCAGGCAGGAATGTCTGTCTCACTGCTTTTGTGTTTCTGTCCCGTGCTGGAGTTGCAGGTGAACGGGACCGAGGGGGAGATGGAATACGAGGAAATCACATTGGAAAGGGTGAGCAGGCTCCTCCATCGGCAGTCTCCTTGGCCTCCCGTCCGTACCTTTCTTTCTGCCCATGTGATCTGGGTGGCCAGCCCCTCACCCTGTCTCTTCCTGCTCGGGCTGCTCCAAGCCATTTCCCACCCCACTTGCCTTGCCAGACTTGGGCAGTGAGGGGAGCTGACCCTCTTCCCCTCCTTCACCCAGGGTAACTCAGGTCTGGGCTTCAGCATCGCAGGTGGCACTGACAACCCACACATCGGTGACGACCCATCCATTTTCATCACCAAGATCATTCCTGGTGGGGCTGCGGCCCAGGATGGCCGCCTCAGGTGGGGAGAGGAGACAGGGGTTAGGATGCTTGGTCCCTGGAGAGGGAGGGCCAGGGCAGCAGGAAGCTCTTGGCTCAGGCCCACCTTGCTGCTCCCAGGGTCAACGACAGCATCCTGTTTGTAAATGAAGTGGACGTGCGCGAGGTGACCCACTCAGCGGCGGTGGAGGCCCTCAAAGAGGCAGGCTCCATCGTTCGCCTCTATGTCATGCGCCGGAAGCCCCCGGCTGAGAAGGTCATGGAGATCAAGCTCATCAAGGGGCCTAAAGGTAGTAACTCATTTTCTTCCCACCCCCATCCCAACTGTCCTGTGCCCCCAAGCCTGCTTCCTGGGCACCTGGGCACCCACCTCTGGCCTCCCCTCCATCCAGGTCTTGGCTTCAGCATCGCAGGGGGCGTAGGGAACCAGCACATCCCAGGAGATAATAGCATCTATGTAACAAAGATCATCGAAGGGGGTGCTGCCCACAAGGATGGGAGGTTGCAGATTGGAGACAAGATCCTGGCGGTGAGGACCCCATCTAGCCCATTTTCTAGCCCAGATCTGGGTCTCACCTACTAGCCCTGGCAGGCCCAAGTTCATCACTTCACCCCAGTGCATCTGTCTTGGGCCATTTGTGGCTTTGTCTGAGCTTTGCTTTCCTTGACTCCAGGTCAACAGTGTGGGGCTAGAGGACGTCATGCATGAAGATGCTGTGGCAGCCCTGAAGAACACGTATGATGTTGTCTACCTAAAGGTGGCCAAGCCCAGCAATGCCTACCTGAGTGACAGCTATGCTCCCCCAGACATCACAACCTGTGAGAGCCCTTCAAACGCCAAAGCTCCCCATGACCCATCCCGTTTAACCCATGACATGCAGTCCCATGACATCCCTGTAGCTGTCCCTCTTCAGATATTCCCCATGAAATAGCCACAACCTCTGATCCTTGCTGTTGTTGGAGAAGAGATGGAAAATCAATTACCATAAAAGAACTAGAAAAGATCGTCAATGATCTCTCTCCTGGAAGGCACAAAGCCTGGTTGGTTTTATGGCTAATTTTGTGAAATTCTCAAAGAATAGATATATATTTTTTTTTTTTTTTTTTTTTTTGAGACGGAGTCTCGCTCTGTCTCCCAGGCTGGAGTGCAGTGGCGCGATCTCGGCTCACTGCAAGCTCCGCCTCCTGGGTTCACGCCATTCTCCTGCCTCAGCCTCTCCGAGTAGCTGGGACTACAGGCGCCCGCCACCACGCCTGGCTAATTTTTTGTATTTTTAGTAGAGACGGGGTTTCACCGTGGTCTCGATCTCCTGACCTCGTGATCCACCCGCCTCGGCCTCCCAAAGTGCTGGGATTACAAGCGTGAGCCACCGCACCCGGCAAAGAATAGATAATTCTTCTGCTCTTCCAGAGTATAGGAAAAGATAAAAGATTTCACATTTCATTTTATAAGTCCAGTTCAAATGGTCACAAGGATAACGTAAAATAAGGAGAGTATAGACCCGTTTTGCTTCTGAATAGAAATACAAGAGTTTACAATAATATAGTAGCAAAGCAAACATGGCAGCATATTAAGGGAATAACATAGGGTTTGTTTCAGAAAACTAAAGATGGCTTAATATTAGGAAATCTCTTAATATGATTCATATATTAAAACGTTATGGGAGGCTAAGTGTGGTGGCTCATGCTTGTAATCCCAGCACTTGGGAGGCCAAAGTGGGAGGATTTGAGACCAGCCTAGGCAACACAGCGAGATCCTGTCTCTACAAAAAATTAAAAAAATTAGCACGTGCCTATACTCCTTGCTCCTTGGGAGGCTGAGGCTGGAGGATCGCTTGAGCCGAGGAGTTGGAAGCTGCAGTGAGCCAATGATTGCACCACTGCCCACCAGACTGGGTGACAGAGCGAGAGGAGAAAACGATATGATTATCTCAAATAGACATGAAAAAGGCATTTGGTGAAATTCACCATCTCTTTTGGATGAAAACTTTTAGTAAACTAGGAACAGAGAAATTTTCCTTAAGATGGTGAAGACTAGTTATCAGGAACCAGTAACAAACATTTTATAATGATACAATTTTAGCAGTGTGTCCATTAACTTATTTTTAAATTTAATTTTAATTTTAATTTTTTTCTTGAAATGGAGTTTCTCTCTTGTTGCCAAGGCTGGAGTGCAGTGGTGTGGTCTCGGCTGACTGCAACCTTTGCTTCCCAGGTTCAAGTGATTCTGCTGCCCCAGCCTCCCGAGTAGCTGGAATTACAGGTGCCCACCATGATGCCCGGCTAATTTTTATAGTTTTAGTGGAGACAGGGTTTCACCATGTTGGCCAGGCTGGTCTCGAATGCCTGACCTCAGGTGATCTGCCCTCCTTGGCCTCCCGAAGTGCTGAGATTACAGGCGTGAGCCACCGCTCCCGGCCTCCATTAACTTACAAAGAGGGCAGGGATGCCTCTTCCCACTGCTATTATTCTTCAATGCTTTAGAGCAGAGTTTCTCAATGTTACTCCTGACATTTTTGGACCCAATAACTATTCATTGTGGGGGGTTGTTCTGTGCCTTGTGGGATATTAAGCAGCATCCCTGGCCTCTGTCTATCAGATGACAATGGTACTCCTCCCCCCTCAGTCATAACAATAAAAAATGTTATGACAGAATTGCCCCAGCGAAATTATTGTGGTTGAGAATCACTGCTTTAGAGATTTCAGACAGTGTAACGAGACAAGAAGAATAGTTACATTTGGAAGGGAAAAACAAAAGTTATCTCTATTTGTAAATTATACTACTGTGCATCTAGATCAAAATCTAAGTGAATTAACTGAAAAAATATGGGAAGTTAAGAATGTGGCTATTTGTTGGCCGGGCGCGGTGGCTCATGCCTGTAATCCCAGCACTTTGGGAGGCCAAGGCGGGCGGATCACCTGAGGTCAGGAGTTTGAGAACAGCCTGGCCAACATGGAGAAATCTTGTCTCTACTAAAAATACAAAAACAAATTAGCTGGGTGTGGTGGCGAGTGCCTGTAATACCAGCTAATCCTGAGGCTGAGACAGGAGAATTGCTTGACCCTGGGAGGCAGAGGTTGTGGTGAGCCAAGATCGCGCCACTGTACTCCAGCCTGGGCGACAGAGCGAGAT
Source organism: Hylobates moloch (assembly GCF_009828535.3). Lineage (NCBI taxonomy): Eukaryota > Metazoa > Chordata > Mammalia > Primates > Hylobatidae > Hylobates > Hylobates moloch. The sequence continues at coordinate 38,218,184 of NW_026652294.1, read as the reverse complement.
TCCATCTCAAAAAAAAAAAAAAAAAGGCTGGGTGCCGTGTCTCAATCCTGTAATCCCAGCACTTTGGGAGGCCGAGGAGGGTGGATCACGAGGTCAGGAGTTCAAGACCAGCCTGGCCAACATGTTGAAACCCCATCTCTACTAAAAACACAAAAATTAGCCGGGTGTGGTGTGCGTGCCTATAATCCCAGCTACTTGGGAGGCTGAGGCAGAGAATTGCTTGAACCTGGGAGGTGGAGGTTGCAGTGAGCTGAGATCTCACCACTGCACTTCAGCCTGGGCAACAGAGTGAGACTCCATCTCAGAAAAACAAACAAACAAACAAAAAAAACAGGCCAGGCATGGTGGCTCATGCCTGTAATCCCAGCACTTTGGGAGGCCGAGACAGGTGAATCACCTGAGGTTGGGAGTTCGAGACCAGCCTAACCAACATGGAGAAACCCCGTCTCTACTAAAAATACAAAATTAGCCGGGCATGGTGGTGCATGCCTGTAATCCCAGCTACTCAGGAGGCTGAGGCAGGAGAATTGCTTGAACCTGGGAGGCGGAGGTTGCGGCTAGCTGAGATTGTGCCATTGCACTCCAGCCTGGCCAACAAGAGTGAAACTCTGTCTCAAAAAATAAATAAATAAATAAAAGGAATGTGGCTATTTGTAAGATAAATAACAGGAATTAGTAACTTCCCAGCAATAAGAAGATGTAGTGAATAAAAAGCCCCCTTTTGCCATAGAAAAAATTTCTATAAAATTATTAGAAATAGAAACTTGACAAGAAATGTAAGATTTGTATGAAGAAAATGACAAAACTTTACTGAAGGACATAAAACAAGACTGGAAGGGGTGAGGAGTCACACCGTGTCTCTGGATGGGAAAACTTAATATGCTAAAGATCTCAACCAGCTCCAAATTAATCTACATTCCATTCAATCCTAATCAGAATTTTAATGTTGTTTCCCCGCTGGGAACTTGGAAGGTTGATACTAAAGTTCGACTGGAAATATTTGTGTGGAAAAGCTAAGATATTTTGGAAAAGAATAATGAGGTGTGGCAGCCCCTACAAAATATGAAATAATACTATAAAACCATATTAAAATCACATGGTACTATTCCTAAATACCATAATCTACCAAAAGGAACCTGGGCTCCTTGGAAGAAGGGTCTTTTTGACACGGAGTCTCGCTCTGTCGCCCAGGCTGGAGTGCAGTGGCACGATCTTGGCTCACTGCAAGCTCCGCCTCCCGGGTTCATGCCATTCTCCTGCCTCAGCCTCCCGAGTAGCTAGGACTACAGGCGCCCGCCACCACGCCTGGTTAATTTTTTTGTATATTTTAGTAGAGATGGGGTTTCACCGTGTTAGCCAGGATGGTCTCAATCTCCTGACCTCATGATCCGCCCACCTCGGCCTCCCAAAGTGCTGGGATTACAGGCCTGAGCCACCATGCCCAGCCAATTTAAAATCTTTGGCAATAAATGTATAAGATGAGCTTCTAACTTCTTTCATACTGGAGAACAAGGAAGGTATCCAAGACTAATAGGGTCTCAGCAAAGACACAGGATCCAAACTGAAGGGGCTTCTACTGGCCAGTGAAAACTCATTAAATATATTAAAATCTTTAAGGTCCTAATAATACTTAAAAATATTTTGGCTGGGCGCAGTGGCTCACGCCTGTAATCTCAGCACTTTGGGAAGTCGAGGCAGGCAGATCACCTGAGGTCAGGAGTTTGAGACCAGCCTGCCCAACATGGCGAAACCCCGTCTCTACTAAAAATACAAAAAATTAGCCGGGTGTGGTGGTGGGCGCCTGTAATCCCAGCTGCTCGGGAGGTTGAGGTGGGAGAATCCCTTGAACCTGGGAGGGAGAGGTTGCAGTGAGCCAAGGTTGCACCACTGCACTCCAGCCTGGGCGACGAGTGAAACTCCATCCAAAAATAAAATAAAATAAAATAAAAAACTGGAGGATGCTAGGCAATCTCATTCATTCTGAAATTGGTGAATAAAGGGAGAGAGGCATGCAGAGAGAGGCATGCATTTATCCTCCCTTTCGAGTGCAAACTACCTCAGAGAGTAACCAATAGGTTGACATAGGGCTGTTTTTTTGTTTTTTGTTTTTGCTTTTTTTTTGTTGGAGGCAGGTCTTGCTTTGTCACCCAGCAAGCTGGAGTGCAGTGGTGTGATCTTCGCTCACTGCAACTTCCGCCTCCTGGGCTCAAGCGATCCTCCCACCTCAGCCTCCCGAGTAGCTGGGATTACAGACGAGTGCCATCATGCTCAGCTAACTTTTTTTTTTTTTTTGAGATGGAGTCTCTCTCTGTCACCCAGGCTGGAGTGCAGTGGCATGATCTTGGCTCACTGCAACCTCTGCCGCCTGGGTTCCAGCAATTCTCCTGCCTCAGCCTCCCGAATAGCTGGGATTACAGGCGCCTGCCACTGCGCCCAGCTAATTTTTGTACTTTTAGTAGAGACGGGGTTTCACCATCTTGGTCAGGCTGGTTTTGAACTCCTGACCTTGTGATTCACCTGCCTCGGCCTCCCAAAGTGCTGGGATTACAGGCGTGAGCCACTGCGCCCAGCCTCAGCTAACTTTTAACTTTTGTCTTTTGTAGAGATAGGGTTTCACCATGTTACCCAAGCTGGAGGATTTTTTTTTTTTGAGAGGGAGTCTCGCTCTGTCGCCCAGGCTGGAGTGCAGTGGCACAATCTTGGCTCCTTGCAACCTCCGCCTCCTGGGTTCAAGCAATTCTCCTGCCTTAGCCTCCCGAGTACCTGGGATTATAGACGTGAGCCACCATGCCCAGCCAATTTTTGTATTTTTAGTAGAGACGGGATTTCACCATGTTAGCCAGGCTGGTCTCAAAGTCTTAACCTCGAGTGATCCGCCTGCCTTGGCCTCCACAGTGCTGGGATTACAGGCGTGAGCCATCATGCTTGGCCGAGATTTTTCTTTTTTACAGAAGAATTCCCACTAGTAAATGACAATCGCCACCATTTTGCAGTCCTTGATACATATCAGAACCAGGCGGTGATTGTCAGTGTGGCTAAAACTTATCTGAAAGGCTGATGGGGCACTAGATAATGGATGGACTGGGCTGATGACCCTGAACCTACCATTAATCTTACCTGACAGAAAGACAACCAGGCATTATTGCATCCTGTGGTGATGCTGTAGGAAGAACGTAGCGCTACCTATGAAGTATATAGGACTTACTAAAAAAAAACTCTGAATTGAACTTGAAACTGATCAAGCCTCCAGAATGAACTGCCAGTTTACAGGAGATACAGGGGCAGAGGCATAGGCTAAACAAACCACAGGAGGGTAAGCAGTAATTTCCCTGTTAGAATTTCCCTCATAGGCTGGTCAAGGTGGCTCATGCCTGTAATCCCAGCACTTTGGGAGGCATAAGCGGGTGGATCATTTGAGGTCAGAAGTTCCAGACCAGCCTGGACAACATGGTGAAACACTGTCTCTACTAAAAATACAAAAATTAGCTGGGCATGGTGGCATGCACCTGTAATCCCAGCTACTTGGGAGGCTGAGGCATGAGAATCACTTGAACCTGGGAGGCAGAGGCTGCAGTGAGCTGAGATCATGGCACTGCACTCCAGCCTGAGACTCCTTCTCAAAAAAAAAAAAAAAAAAACCAAAAAAAGAATTTCCCTCATAGAATGTGGGAAATTCTTTTAGACAAATGACCTAGTTTTTTCAACGAATGGATGGCAAGGAGGTGGGGGAAAAAAGAGAGAGAAGAATTTTATGGATTAAGAGATTTGAGTGACACAGGAACCAAAAGAAAACCCCCAAAGCGTAATATTAATGTTCCCTTTGACTTCCCTATCCCTGGCATACTGAGGACATATAACGTTCAAATCCTTTATCCCCCTAGGACAACCAGCCTCTGATGTCACCTATAGATTCCTGACCCCTGATGTCACTGTGATCTGATATCCCCTTACCACCCCACCCTGGCATCTCTGGCAGAATACCTTCCCTTCCACCTAACTTTGGCTCTCCTGGCATCCCGGGGAGAAGGTTGGGTGGCGGGTGCTGTTTCCCTCCAGGCACTTTCATCTCTGCCCTGTCTTCCTCAGCTTATTCCCAGCACCTGGACAATGAGATCAGTCACAGCAGCTACCTGGGCACCGACTACCCCACAGCCATGACCCCCACTTCCCCTCGGCGCTACTCTCCAGTGGCCAAGGACCTGCTCGGGGAGGAAGACATTCCCCGAGAACCGAGGCGAATTGTGATACACCGGGGCTCCACGGGCCTGGGCTTCAACATCGTGGGTGGCGAGGACGGTGAAGGCATCTTCATCTCCTTTATCCTGGCCGGGGGCCCTGCAGACCTCAGTGGGGAGCTGCGGAAGGGGGACCAGATCCTGTCGGTGAGGGAAGGCCTGCCCCTACCTGCACCACCCCCTCCCCACAGGGCAGAGCGCAGAGCTCTTGGGGAGGGGCCTGGGTGGGCTGCAGCCGAGTCCTCTTGCGGTACCACTCCCTGCTCCACCTGGACCCAGAAGTGCTGCCTCCTGTCTCTGGTGACATAGCCTGTCGTCCTCTCTCTAGGTCAACGGTGTTGACCTCCGAAATGCCAGCCACGAGCAGGCTGCCATTGCCCTGAAGAATGCGGGTCAGACGGTCACGATCATCGCTCAGTATAAACCAGAAGGTATCAGGCTGGAAGTTCCTTGTCTTATGAGCTAAAATGGCCCTTAGAACTCTTTGTCAGCTGATGGCTTCAGTAGGGGAGGACAGGGGTGGCAGTAGGATGGGGACAGAGCTCAGGAACCTCCCTGTCCTTCCTCAGAGTACAGCCGATTCGAGGCCAAGATCCACGACCTTCGGGAACAGCTCATGAACAGCAGCTTGGGCTCAGGGACTGCGTCCCTGCGGAGCAACCCCAAAAGGGGTTTCTACATCAGGTCAGAGGCTTCCCGGGCCGGGCTCCTCAGCCCCTCTGCATTCCTGGGCACTCTGTGCCTGGCTCGGGCCTCAGCTGCTTCTCCTCTCCACCCTGCCTGCTCTAGCTCCCCACCCCAGGCCTGAGGCGCAGCCAGGGTTCATGGGCTTGGCTGCACAGGTTAACATTTGAAGTACTCCCTATCGATGGGAAAATAGCCTCTGCCCCAAGTATCCCAATTGCCTTCTAGCCCCTGGTCATCCCAGCACTTCCCCGGGACTCCCAGGCCACCCCATAATTTGGCATCTCAAAGGTTAGTGCTTGGTGAAGCAGGGTCCTCTAGGGTATTTGGAGTGTTGCCCCAGCCTTCATGTCCCTATGGGCAGTCCCGGAGAGGTGGGCTGCAGCTCTGTGGTGCCTGCCCCCGTCTCTCCAGCGGCATTTTGCTCCCCTCTTAGGGCTCGTCTCCATTGACTCTTTTTGTGGCTTAGGTTTCTGCCAAAACACACCTCTTTCCTGCCCCCGGGGGTCACCCCTCCACTTCTCTCCCTCTCTGGCCCTGTGGCTTGCATGGGCTCCTCTGCTGCTGTGCTCTGCAGATGTCTCTCGGAGGTGTTTGCCCTGGCTGACCTCTTTCCAGAGGTCAAGACCTGCACTTCTGGCCATCTGCTTTCTGGCCATCTCCACCGGGATGTCCCACAGGCGTCCCACACTCAACATGTCCCACACTGAGCTCATCATCCTGCCGTGGACCTGGGTTCCATCTTGCTGTGCCAGCAGTTTCCCTCTTGTTGAATGTTACCACCAGCCACCCAGACGCTGGCTCCCACCTGAGCCCTTGCTCTTCCCTTCCTCCCTGCTCGGGTCCGGTTGGTCCCCAAGGTTGTTCTGACTCCCAGTGACCACAGAGGTTGTGTGGTGGCTCCCAGGGGGAATGTCATCTGGTTATCACACTCCCAGGGGGCCCGGGGTCTCCTCCCTCCTCCCCAGGCCCATTGCTTTCCTCCGCATCTTCATTCCTGCTCTGGTTCTGACCCCAGGGGTTGTGACTTACTGATAGAAATTTGATACTGGTAAGGGTAACCATTATTTGGAAACACGGGACATTTTCTTTTTCTTATGAATTTGGGCAGATTCAAAGTTACCCCTGTGACTTTATGACGTGCATGTGTACTGCACACTGCTTTCTTTTTCTTTTTCTTTCTTTCTTTCTTTTTTTTTTTTGAGATGGTGTCTCGCTCCGTTGCCCAGGCTGGAGTGCAGTGGCGTGATCTCCGCTCACTGCAAGCTCCGCCTCCTGGGTTCACGCCATTCTCCTGCCTCAGCCTCCCAAGTAGCTGGGACTACAGGCACCCGCCACCACGCCCTGCTAATATTTTGTATTTTTAGTAAAGACGGGGTTTAACCATGGTCTCAATCTCCTGACTTTGTGATCCGCCCGCCTCAGCCTCCCAAAGTCAGCTGGGATTCCAGGCGTGAGCCACCACGCCCGGCCCAAACTGCTTTCTTGAGAGGGTCAAGTTCAAGCCCTCCCTCTGGAAACTGTGCTCAGTGTGGACTGAGTGATGGCTAATAGTTGTTATGAGTTATAGTCAGCGTTTGGTCCCCACACAGTTTTGGGTTCCTCGGCATCCATAGCTCCCATGGGAGTGCCATCTGCAGACCTCTGGGCCAGGTCTCAGGGTGACTGGGGCATCCTTCCTGGAGTCCTCAGCCGGGCTCTGACCAATAGCCACTTGCCCTCCAGGGCCCTGTTTGATTACGACAAGACCAAGGACTGCGGCTTCCTGAGCCAGGCCCTGAGCTTCCGCTTTGGGGACGTGCTGCATGTCATCGATGCTAGTGATGAGGAGTGGTGGCAGGCACGGCGGGTCCACTCTGACAGTGAGACCGATGACATTGGGTTCATCCCCAGCAAACGGCGGTGAGGCTCCTGGGCTCTGTAGCCTTCCTGCCACAGGCACTGAAGTTCCCAAGTTCCCCTGGGGTGGGCAGCCAACAGGGGATGGGTTTGCCCTCTGAACTCCTAGGGGTTTGTCTGTTGGGTCCTCCTGAGGTCCGTGGCTCCCATGAGCCTTTGGGAAGGACAACTCCTTATTGAGGAGCACAGCGTCCAGGGCTGCAGGAGAAGGGGTGTCAGCTGCCCCGGAACATGGAGAAAGGGTTGTTGGCTGGCCCGGAGCATGGGGGCGGCGGGGTTCCTCACTGGGCATTCCCCTACCCGCCTATCCCTCCATGTATCCCACAGGGTTGAGCGACGAGAGTGGTCAAGGTTAAAGGCCAAGGTAGGTGGAGGAGGGTGTGAGCCTGGGTGGAAATGTGAGGGCTCATGGAGCTGAGCTCATCACTAACCCCATGGCCTGCTTTTTCTTCCTAGGACTGGGGCTCCAGCTCTGGATCACAGGGTAGGTAGGGTCAGTTCGGGAAGATGTGGGTGGGAGGAGCACTGAGTTGCTTCCTCAAGGGGGAGACAGGGCTCCAGGTACCCTGTTTCAGAACCCCTTGCAGATGCCCCACCTCCCACCAGGTCGAGAAGACTCGGTTCTGAGCTACGAGACAGTGACGCAGATGGAAGGTGAGCCCTGGCCCCTGCCTCGGCCCCAGCGCTTGCTGCTCCCCCAACCCTGCGCTCGGCCTAAGCCAGGCTCTCTCTACAGTGCACTATGCTCGCCCCATCATCATCCTTGGGCCCACCAAGGACCGCGCCAACGATGATCTTCTCTCCGAGTTCCCCGACAAGTTTGGATCCTGTGTTCCCCGTGAGTGCTGGGGCCTTGGATGGAGGAGAAGGTGGAAGTGGGGTTGGGGCGGGGGAGGCCCATCCCTGGGGCCATAGGCAGAGCCTCCTGGGGGATCGGTGTGTAGGGAGATACAGGGTTTCTCCGAGAAGGGGTGTTTCTCAGCCACCCTCTCATTCCACAGTACCCATGCCCAGGCCAGAGACTTGGAGGCCCTGGAGGGTGCTAGGGGAAGCAGTTCTGGCCTCTGCAGTCTTGGTCTCCCTGGCAGCTCCCTTTCACCAAAGGACCAGCTGGACACTATGGGGATTTGATTGAAGTAGGCAGGATTTAAGCTAGAGGGATGGTGGTTAGATCTTTGGGGGGTGGGGTGACTTCCTGGCAGATACGACACGGCCCAAGCGGGAGTATGAGATAGATGGCCGGGATTACCACTTTGTGTCGTCCCGGGAGAAAATGGAGAAGGACATTCAGGCGCACAAGTTCATTGAGGCCGGCCAGTACAACAGCCACCTCTATGGGACCAGCGTCCAGTCCGTGCGAGAGGTGGCAGAGCAGGTAGGACCTGGTGGGCACCCGGTCCTCTTCCTTCTCCCCTCTCCCCACCCCACTGCCTCCCTCCAGCTCTCTCTAACTCTCTCTCTCTCTGTCTCTTTCTCTGCTGGGTCTCGACTCCGCTCCTCCACCTCCTTCTCCTCTTGGGCAACTCTGTCTGACCGCCTGCTCTCTGCCCCTGCTCTCTCTCCCGCCTCCCTCGCTTCCTGACCCCAAATTCCCCACCACCATCTGGCCTCTTTCTCTCCCCACTCCCTTCTCCTTGCCCCATTTCTCCTCTCTTCCCATGGCCTTGTCTTTGGTGGCTTGTCCTTCCCCATTGGGTCCCTCCCTTTTTCCTGATTCCCCTCTGGCCCTCTCCCCTGCCTCACCCTTTCCTGGGGCCCCGCTCCCCTCTCCCACTCCTCTGCTAACTCCTTTCCTTTCCCCACTGCTCCTCACCCTGCCCTCCCTCCCTCCATGGTTCCTTTCTCCATCTGCCTCACTCCCTCCCATCTGTCTCCTTGTTCCTTCCATCTGTCTGTCCTCTGTCCGTCCTCCCCTCCCTCCTCCCTCTATCCTACTTCCTTTCTCCTTTTTCTTGGCTTTCCTTCCTGCCTGTGTCACCTCTGCCTTGCACACCCCGCCCCACTCGCTGCTGCCCCGGCTCTGCCACCATCTCTTGGGTCCTTGCCTGCCTGGTGCTCCTCCCTTCCTCCATTCTGTCCTGTCCCTGCCCTCTCCCGTGCTCTCCATCTTCCCTTTCCTTTCTCTCTGTCTTTTACTCTGTCCATACCCCCTTCCTGCCTGACTCGCTGCCCCCGTGTTTCTTGACATCCATGTCACTCCCCTTCGGCCAACTTCCCATTCCCCACCTCTCCCCGTCTGTCCTTTCTGTCTGTCCTGCTGTCTGTCCTTTCTTGCCACCCGCTGGCCCCCCTCCGCCCACCCTGCCTGCCCCCAGGGGAAGCACTGCATCCTCGATGTCTCGGCCAATGCCGTGCGGCGGCTGCAGGCGGCCCACCTGCACCCCATCGCCATCTTCATCCGCCCCCGCTCCCTGGAGAATGTGCTGTGAGTATGGTCCTGGGGGCCTTCCCTCTGCTCCCCCAACACCTGTGGCCCTGGGCCTCGCAAGGCCTCTGCGGTCAACTCTCCCTTCAGAACCCTGGACAGCGGTTTCAGCAGCCCCTGAGAGGGATCCCTGGACCCCAGAGGATGTGGGGGAATCTGGCCTTTCCCCTCCTCTCCTGCCTTGAGCTAGACAGGACTACATCTCCCAGCAGCCCCTGGGGCATACCGGCTGGGGCAAGTCAGGGCCTCCAGGGTTGTTGGGAATTGGAGTCCGAATCCCATCTCTGGGGCTGAAGGCTGGAAGGATGAAGCTCCGTAGATGTCCCTGGAGTAGCCACACCTGGCTGGGGCAGTTGCGGGTGGGGTCTCATCTATGGCTCCAGAGGATATTGGGAATTGTATTTCTGTTTTTGCTATGTGCTCCAAATAGAAGAATACTTAACATTCCTGGATAGAGGAGATAAAAGGCAGGGTCAGGTGGGCCCAGTCTCAGGCCTGCTCTCCCTCCCTCTTCACAGAGAGATTAACAAGCGGATCACAGAGGAGCAAGCCCGCAAAGCCTTCGACAGAGCCACCAAGCTGGAGCAGGAGTTCACAGAGTGCTTCTCAGGTGAGACCACAGCAAGGCTGTTGCCAGCACGTAGGGTGCCTTTGCTCGGATTAGAAAGAGCTCCCCCGCCACCCCTAGTGGATGGCTTAGAAAGAGGTGCCCCTGTGGGCGCGGCACGGTGGCTCACGCCTGTAATCCCAGCACTATGGGAGGCTGAGGCGGGTGGATCACCTGAGGTTAGGAGTTCAAGACCAGCCTGGCCAACATGATGAAGCCCCGTCTCTAGTAAAAATACAAAAATTAGCAGGGCGTGGTGGCGGGCACCTGTAATCCCAGCTACTCGGTAGGCCGAGGCAGGAGAATCGCTTGAACCCAGGAGGCAGAGGTTGCAGTGAGCAGAGATCGCACCACTGCACTCCAGCCTGGTGCTAAAAAGTGAAACTCCATCTCAAAAAAAAAAAAAAAAAAAAGGTGCCCCTGTGGGCGGGTGCAGCGCCATGACTCATGGCTTGGAGAATTGGAAAGAGGTGTCCCTTCCTCTGGGCTGGTGCAACCCCCTTGGCCAGGTGTCCTCTGGCCCTTCCTTGGCCTCACTCCCTGCTCCACCCCACTCCCAGCCATCGTGGAGGGTGACAGCTTTGAGGAGATCTACCACAAGGTGAAGCGTGTCATCGAGGACCTCTCAGGCCCCTACATCTGGGTTCCAGCCCGAGAGAGACTCTGATTCCTGCCCTGGCTTGGCCTGGACTCGCCCTGCCTCCATCACCTGGGCCCTTGGTCTGAACTGAATTGCCCAAGCCCTTGGCTCCCCCCGGCCTCCCTCCCACCCCTTCTTATTTATTTCCTTTCTAACTGGATCCAGCCTATTGGAGGGGGGACACTCCTCTGCATGTATCCCCGCACCCCAGAACCGGGCTCCTGAACGCCAGGAACCTGGGGTCTGGGGGGAGCTGGGCTCCTTGTTCCGAGCCTTTGCTCCTTAGGGTCCCCGCCCCCGCCCGCCCCCACTGCACACACAGACCCACCGGGGGCCACCTGCCCTCCCCCATCCTCTCCCACACACATTCCAGAAGTCAGGGCGCCCTCGAGGAGCACCCGCTGCAGGGATGCAGGGCCACAGGCCTCCGCTCTCTCCTAAGGCAGGGTCTGGGGTCACCCCTGCCCTCATCGTAATTCCCCATGTCCCTTGATTTCTCATTTATTTTTTCCACTTTTTTTCTTCTCAAAGGTGGTTTTTTGGGGGGAGAAGCAGGGGACTCCTCCGCAGCGGGCCCCTGCCTTCCACACGCCCCCACCTTTTTTCTTTGCCGGTTTGCATGAGTGGAAGGTCTAAATGTGGCTTTTTTTTTTTTTCCTGGGAATTTTTTTGGGGAAAAGGGAGGGATGGGTCTAGGGAGTGGGAAATGCGGGAGGGAGGGTGGGGGGCAGGGGTCGGGGGTCGGGTGTCCGGGAGCCAGGGAAGACTGGAAATGCTGCCGCCTTCTGCAATTTATTTATTTTTTTCTTTTGAGAGAGTGAAAGGAAGAGACAGATACTTGAAACTCGGTGTGTGGCCTGGTTATTTGGGACCTGGGTGTGGAGGGAGATGGGCGCAGCAGAGTCAGACCCTTCTTCACTCCAAGCCAGAGAGGTTAGTGGCCTGGAAAACGGGCCATGGAGGTAACTGGCAAATCAAGGAACCCGAGCTGGTGAAGACTGGGCCTGGGAAGGTCTGGACCTCTGTCCAAAGTCATGACAGGCCAGAAAGGGGAGGCTGGAACTTGTCTGGGGCCCTGCAAACTTAGTCCAGCTGTGATCCCCGCCGGGCTGTCTCAGTCCTGTTGGGAAGCACAACAGTCCCTAAAGGAAAATAGAGAGGAAACTTCCTTCATTCATGTTCATGGAGTTGTGGACAGAGCTAGGATCTGGAAATGATTTTTTTTTTTTTTTTTTTGAGACAGAGTCTTACTCTGTCACCCAGGCTGGAGTGCAGTGGCTTGATCTCGGCTCACTGCGATCTCTGCCACCCTGGTTCAAGTGATTCTCCTGCCTCAGCCTCCTGAGTAGCTGGGATTACAGATTACTGCCACCGTGCCTGGCTAATTTTGTATTTTTAGTAGAGACGGGGTTTCACCATGTTGGTCAGGCTGGTCTTGAACTCCTGACCTCGTGATCCACCCGCCTCAGCCTACCAAAGTGCTGGGATTACAGGCGTGAGCCACCGCGCCCGGCCTGGAAATGATCGTTACAGAGTTTTGCTGATAAGAAATGCTGTGTGAATATACGCTAGGTTTCTTTATGTGCCACCCCCCTTTTTTTTTTTTTGAGACAGAGTTTCGCTTGTTTGCTCAGGCTGGAGTGCTGTGGTGCAATCTTGGCTCACTGCAATCTCTGCCCGCTGGGTTCAAACGGTTCTCCTGCCTCAGCCTCTCGAGTAGCTGGGATTACAGATGCCTGCCACCACGCTTGGCTAATTTTTGTATTTTTAGTAGAGACGGAGTTTTGCTATGTTGGCCAGGCTGGTTTTGAACTCCTGACCTCAGGTGATCCGCCCGGCTCAGCCTCCCACAGTGTTAAGATTACAGGCATGAGCCACCGCGCCCGGCCTTTATGTCCTATCTCTATGGGAAAGATCTGAGGCAGCTTTGTAAATAATGAGGGTAGGAAAATAAGAATCTAAATGCCAAAGATGAAAACTGGAGAAATGTATACGAGCTGTGAGGGTAAATGTGATCTCTGAGCTTCCTGATAGCCATGGCAAAAAAGGAAATTGTCAATTACCTAGTTCTTTATTATAAGGGAGAAAGAATTTTAGTTCTTTTAGGGAGTCACGTTTTCCTGGCCCTAAGTCCTAACTGAAGCTTCTCAGATCCTGCTATTATAGAATGGTAACTCTCAGCCTTCTGCCTTCTTCATGTGTTTGGCACAGATGAACCTTTGGAGGCACCTGCTGGGGTACTATTCTCAGGTGCTCCAGTGGGTAAGGCTGAGGCAGAGGGCCCTAAGAGTTGTGGTGGTTAAATCCCAAACAGTGCAAAAGGGCATTTTTTGTAGCCACTCTTGACTAAAGTTGAGACCAACCCAGGGGTAGTGATTCTGTGGATGGCATGGCCGTTCAAGCCTAAAGTAGTCCAAGAATAGAGGCAGAGATCGCTGAAGGGGTGTCACTTCAACCAGTAGCCATGTATTGCCCTGCAGGATTTTCTATGCAGGACCGAGTCCATCAGGATCCTGGGGATGGGGACCAGGGGTCTGCATTTCTGGAAAGCTCCCGGGTGATTCTGATGTCTCGCTGGGTGGAGAAGCACTGCTTCAGAGGATGTTTTTCTTTCCTTTTTTTTTTGAGACGAAGTTTCACTCTTGTTGCCCAAGCTGGAGTGCAATGGCGCGATCTCGGCTCACTGCAACCTCCAACTCCCGGGTTCAAGTGATTCTCCTGCCTCAGCCTCCCAATAGCTGGGATTACAGATGCACGCCATAACACACAGCTATTTTTTAATATTTTTAGTAGAAACGGGGTTTCACCATGTTAGCCAAGCTGGTCTCCAACTCTTGACCTCAAGTGATCCGCTTGCCTCGGCCTCCCAAAGTGCTGGGATTACAGGCGTGAGCCACTGCGCCCGGCCCTGGATGTTTTTCAAATAATCCTTCTCTTAGCTTGGTTCTGTGTAATAGCAGATGGCTTGAGGCTGTGATAACGTTCTCTACCGTGAGCTGAAGGGAGAAATCTAGGAGCTGAGGAAGGTATGTGCAGGTAATGCGTCTGCGTGTTAAACTAGAAGGGGCAGAATCACATACTTGACCTGGATGGGGTAGAATCACATAATTTTGCATGTATTATTATTATTATTGTTAGAGACAGAGTTTCGCTCTTGTTGCCCAGGCTGGAGTGCAGTGGCGTGATCTCGGCTCACTGCAACCTCTGCCTTCCGGATTCAAGTGATTCTCCTGCCTCAGCCTCCCTAGTAGCTGGGATTACAGGTGCATGATAGCACGCCCGGCTAATTTTTTGTATTTAGTAGAGATAGGGAGTTCACCATACTGGTCAGGCTGGTCTTGAACTCCTGACCTTGGGTGATCCACCCCCCTCGGCTTCCCAAAGTGCTGGGATTACAGGCATGAGCCACCGCGCCTGGCCTGCATGCATTATTTTGTAAATTGTAATCGATACACGTATCTGACAACAATTCAAATAAATATAGAAATACATACTGTTTTAAAAAAGTTTCCTTCCTGTTTCCCTCCACGCATTATTCCTCAGGGGAAGCACGGTTGCAGCTGGGGCTGTATTCTTCCAAGGCCATGGAGAATTCTTCCCTGGACGCTTGAGGAGGCAATGTAATTAATGCACTGGAGCCCTGGGCTCCCAAACAACGTAGGTTCACATCCTGGCTCTTCTTCTCCCCACACTTTTTATTTATTTCAGTAAATACTTGGATGTTCCTTGGAACCAGGCAGTGTTCTAGACGCTGGGAAGGCAACATCCCTGTCCTTAAGGAACTTTGGGTGCATCCAGTGGAGATGACAGACTATAGGGAGTACGTGAAAACAGAGTGTTTAGACAATGATGGGTGCTGTTATGAAAGAGAGTGATGGCCCTTGCTGGTTTAGACCGGGAGCTCAGGGAGGCCCCTTGCAGCAGCATTTGGGATTGTTGTCAGGAACGTGTGAGGCCTGTTTGTTCCCTGTGGAGGGAACCATGAGCCGGTTACTCTGGGTGTGAAGGGGAATACACAGCAGGGGGCAATGGAGAGCCAGCTAGGCTGTTGCTGGCGTTAGGATGAGGGATGATGGTGGAATCACTGTCACTCTGGGGAGAGCTTAACCTCTCTAAGCCTCAGTATACCTAGCTGTAAAATGGAAATAACTATCTAACTTGTGAGGAATAAATGGGAAAGTACATGTAAAGCCCTCAGCACAGTGCCTGACACATGGTAGAAAATGGTAGCAATTATTGTCATTGGCCTCTTGGTCTATTTTCAGATATGCGTAAGCCCAAAAGTTAAAGCCTGGAATCATTTGGAGTTTTAACAAGTTTTACCCTCAAAAGATAGGAAAGAGGCAGGCCTGGCATGGCGGCTCACGCCTGTAATCCTAGCACTTTGGGAGGCTGAGGTGGGCAGATCACGAGGTCAGGAGTTCAAGACCAGCCTGGCCAACGTGGTGAAACCCTGTCTCTACTAAAAAAAAAAAAAAAGCTGGGAGTGGTAGCGGGTGCCTGTAATCCCAGCTACCCAGGAGGCTGAGGCAGGAGACTCTCTTGAACTCAGGAGGTGGAGTTTGCAGTGAGCAGAGATTGCACCACTGCACTCCAGCTTGGGTGACAGGGCAAGACTCTGCCTCAAAAAAAAGTAGGAAAGAGGTATAGAGAGGGTCCTGGGTCAGAGAATCCCGGCTGTCCCAAGGTTGAAAAGGTGGGTGTGCCTGGGGTAGACAGAGTGGCATTGAGGAGAGACCTGGGGGAGAGAGACCCTACTGGAGACAGGGAGCTTGGGCCCCCATTCCTGCAGGCTGGCTTCTTGTCAACTGCAGAGATGGGATATCGAAGTCCTTGGGGTGGGTTGTGTCAGCTCAGATTTAAACTTGTGTTCAGAGGCCCGTCTGCTCCTTTCAGCACTGGTGGTTCCCCTCTTCCCTTGCCCCGGCACACAGCCCTCCAGCCCGAAAGGCTGGAGGACAGCCTTCCTTTTCCTCAACCTCCCCTGCTTCATCTCAACCCAATTCCTGCTCAGCCTCTTCTAGATATGGGACCATAAGCCGCCCTCTTTGGGAAGTTTGTGAAGAGCCTCTGCTTTGCCCCTCCTGCCTGTTTGTTCAGGTGCCTCTTCTTCAGATCTGCGGGTGTTAGACTCCCTGCAGGCCTGGGAGGAGGTCTAGCCACAGCCCTTGGGTGCACAGGCCCATCCCAAACATGAGGCTGGAAAGTGCTCTGAGAGGGTTGGCAAGGATGAGGGAGCTCGGAATCCTTCTCCATAGCAGGGGAAGGGACTGTCTTAACTCAGATAACCCCCGGGCCTCCAGCTCTGTCCCAGTGAAGTTGCTAACCACCCTCTGGGGTGTGGAGACAGACATCCTCTGCCATCCTGATCCCAATCTTCCCCCTTTTCTCCTCCTCCCACACTGGAAGAGGCCTTGGAGGTCTAACGCAACTCATGGCTGTGTTGCTAGTGAGAATAATGAAAATAAAATCAGCTAGCACGTGCTGAGCGCCTGGTGTGTGCCTGCACTGCGCTAGGTGCTTTTCACTCATTATCCCATTTAACCTTGATGAGCACTCTGAGCCAGGCACGAACCCATTTTCCAGATGAGGGCAAGGTGGAGCAGGTCTGGCTGATGGAGGGCCTCAGCCTGGTTCTGCAGCATGAGCATCTTCCTGGAGCCTCCGGCCTTCAGCAAGCTTCTTGCTCAGCAGCCACAAGCCCTCTTGCTTCCAGCCCCTTCGCCTCTGTTCACCAGCGGCTCAGGCCTCCCCCAGTCTGAAAATACTCCAGTCTTCCTGACTTACCCTTATGGGAAGTTCATTCCATTATCTCTCCCCAGCAAAAAAAAAAAAAAAAATATATATATATATATATATATATTTTGAGATGGAGGCTCGCTCTGTCACCCAGGCTGGAGTGCAGTGGCGCGATCTTGGCTCACTGCAAGCTCTGCCTCCTGGGTTCGAGCAATTCTCCTGCCTCAGCCTCCAGAGTAGCTGGGACTACAGGCACACGCTGCCACACCCAGCTAATTGTTTTGCATTTTAGTAGAGACGTGGTTTCACCGTGTTGCCCAGGCTGGTCTCCAACTCCTGAGCTCAGGCAATCCGCCCGCCTCGGCCTCCTAAAGTGCTAGGATTACAGGCGTGAGCCACTGCGCGTGGCCTCCCTAGCAATATTTAACTTGGTACTCATGGTCCCCAGAGCTGGCCCTGAAGCTTGGATGACTGGCAGTCCTGGGTACTTCCTTCTGCTTCTCCCACAGGCAGGGACTGTCCTGGGCTGCTTTCTTTCCACCATGCCCTCTTATGGGGCAGGGTCACCACGGGGCAGGGTCGCCACGGGGCACTTTGCCACACCTGGACCTTGCCCACGACTCTGCTTTCAGAGGCTCCTGCTCATAAGTCTCTTCAGACTCCAGACCCATCTACAGTAGCCTCTGGACCCTGGGCAGGTGTGCCACTGTCCCCCACCTCCCTGGTCCCCTCCTGACTGCACATTCAGTAGCTACAGGTCCACTTCATTCCTCTGCTAAAGTTCTGCTCATCTGGCCCTCCCTGTCTGGCCTCCAGCCTCGCAGTTTCTCACTGAGACCAATGCAGCAGCCTCCTGACTCATCTCCCTGCCTCTGGGCAAACCATCTCTGAGCCATCACCCACTCCAAGGCCAGGCTGTTAAACTCACAGATCTGACCTCACCACTGCCCTGACTGCAACTCTTTATTGGGTCTTCCTTTGTTATCAGCAATACAAAATTAATACAGGAGACTTTCTCCACAAGGAAAATCCAAGGTCCATATCCTTTAAAATTCTTCAATATTTGAAAACGTTATTAATTTTTATTAAAGAAAATATTTATTTATTTATTTATTTATTTTGAGACGGAGTCTCGCTCCAGGCTGGAGTGCAGTGGCGCGATCTTGGCTCACTGCAACCTCCGCCTCCTGGGTTCAAGCCATTCTCCTGCCTCAGCCTCCTGAGTAGCTGGGACTACAGGCACATAGAGAAAGGGTCTTGGTCTGTCACCCAGGCTGGAGTGCAGTGGCATGATCTCGGCTCACTGCAACCTCCACCTCCCAGGTTCAAGCGATCCTCTCACCTCAGCCTCGCAAGTAGCTGGGACCACAGGCATGTGCCACCACACCTGGCTAATTTTTTGTATTTTTGGTAGAGATAGGGTTTTGCCATGTTATCCAGGCTTGTCTCGAACTCTTGAGCTCAAGCCATCTGCCCGCCTCGACCTCACAAAGTGTTGGGATTAGAGGCGTGAACCACCGTGCCTGGCCAAAAAAATTTCTTTTCTTTTCTTTTTTTTTTTAAGAGGGAGTCTCGCTCTGTCGCCCAGGTTGGAGTGCAGTGGCGCAATCTTGGCTCACTTCAAGCCTCGCCTCCCGGGTTCACGCCATTCTCCTGCCTCGGCCTCCCGAGTAGCTGGGACTACAGGTGCCCGCCACCACGCCTGGCTAATTTTTTTTTTTTTTTTGTATTTTTAGTAGACACAGGGTTTCACCGCGTTAGCGTGGATGGTCTGGATATCCTGACCTCGTGATCCGCCTGCCTTGGCCTCCCAAAGTGCTGGGATAACAGGTGTGAGCCACCACGCCCAGCCAAAAAATATATTTTCAAGAAAGGCATTCAAATTTATTAACATACACAGGGATAAACCACAGAGTGATTACCCTAACCAAGGTATATAATCTTTTTTTTTTTTTTTTTTTCCTAGACGGAGTATCGCTCTGTCGCCCAGGCTGGAGTGCAGTGGCTCAATCTCGGCTCACTGCAACTTCTGCCTCCTGGGTTCAAGCAATTCTCTGCCTCAGCCTCCCGAGTAGCTGGGATTACAGGCGCCCGCCACCACACCTGGCTAATATTTTTTTGTATTTTTAGTTAGTAGAGACAGGATTTCACTATCTTGGCCAGGCTGGTCTTAACCTCCTGATCCACCTGCCTCGGCCTCCCAAAGTGCCGGGATTACAGGCATGAGCCACCATGCCTGGCCTATAAACTTTAATTTAATTAATTAATTTACTTATTTTGAGACAGGGTCTCACTCTATCACCCAGGCTGGAGTGCAGTGGCACCATCATAGCTCACTGTGGCCTCAACTCCTGGGCTCAAGTGATCCTCCCACCTCAGCCTCCCAAGTAGCTGAGACTACAGGCACAATGGGGTCTTGCCATGTTGCCCAGGACTCATGTCTCAAACTCCTGGCCTCAAGCGCTCCTCCTGCCTTGACCTCCCAAAGTGTTGGGATGACAGATGTGAGCCACCAGATCCAGCCTAACATGTTCTTAAAGGAATAAATGTAAAGGGTGAATGAATTCTCAGAGGGCATCAGTCTACCACCATTGTGGCATAGTTTTGTTTTTAGCTACTTTTTGGTTTTCAGTATTATCTCTGGTATTTTGCAGAGGGCTTGGAAGTTAGTGGCCTGATACATGGTATTATTTGTTTGCCTTCCATCTCTGACTTCCATTCTAAAGTTACTGGCTTTGCCAAGGGTGGTGGCATGAACCTGTAATCCTAGCTACTCAGGAGGCTGGGGAGGGAGGATTACTTGAGGTCAGGAATTTGAGACCAGTCTGGGCAACACAATGAGACCCCCATCTCTAAAAAAAGAATAAGAATAAATGTTATTGGCTTTGGAGGGTGTTGTTCAGCACTGATCCAAGCACTGCTCCCTAATCAATGAGTTTGGGGAATGTGGTTATAGAGTAGAAATCAGATTTGAAGGCGCCTTACTCCAGTATAATGTGCAAACAGAAAAATGCACATAAGTGCATACCTTTCTGCAGCTTTGCAAGCTGAACACCAGCACGGTGTAACCAGCATCCAGACCCAGGAGCTGAAGGTTTACATCATCCCCGACGTGCCTCTTGTGCTCTTGGCTAGTCACTATTTCTGCCAGGGCGACCACTATTCTTTTGTTTTTGAGATGGAGTGTCCCTCTGTTGACCAGGCTGGAGTGCAGTGGCGCGATCTTGGCTCACTGCAACCTCTGTCTCCCGGTTTCAAGCATTTCTCCCGCCTCAGCCTCCCATGTAGCTGGGACCACAGGTGCTTGCCACCACGCCTGGCTAATTTTTGTATTTTTAGTAGAGACGGGATTTCGCTATGTTGGCCAGGCTAATCTCGAACTCCTGACCTCAGGTAATCCGCCTGGCTCGGTCTCCCAAAGTGCTGGGATTACAGGCATGAGCCGCCGCGCCCAGCTGGGTGACCACTATTCCGACCGAAATAATGTAGGTTCATTTGCCTGAATAAGCCAGATTGTAAGTGATTATATTAGAGGATGTTTAATTAACAGCCCAACAGTCAACAAAATCACTGGCCATTGTCCCAGCACATAAAAATGACATGGTGGTTGTCAGGACACAGACAAAGGAGGGCACACACAGAGCTGTCACATTTTATGCAAGAGATGTGTTCCTGAATATCTCACATCATTGAAAACTCTCAAAATTCAAGCCTTGTTTTCTCACTGAAGTAACTGTAAAATAGGATTTGGATGACTTCACATTTGGGCCTAAAGTGAGACTTATTATCTTTTCTTTTTTTTTGAGATGAAGTCTTGCTCTTGTCCCCCAGGCTGGAGTGCAGTGGCGCGATCTCAGCTCACTGCAACCTCCGCCTCCCGGGTTCAAGTGATTCTCTGCCTCAGCCTCCAGAGTAGCCGGGATTACAAGCGCCCGCCACCACGCCCGGCTAATTTTTATATTTTTAGTAGAGACGAGGTTTCACCATGTTGGCCAGGCTGGTCTTGAACTCCTGACCTCAGGTGATCCACCCACCTCGGTCTCCCACAGTGCTGAGATTACAGGCATGAGCCACTGTAGCCAGCTGAGACTTATTATTATTATTATTATTATTATTATTTTTTGAGATGGGGTCTTGCTCTGTCACCAGGCTGGAGTGCAGTGGCATGATATCGGCTCACTGCAACCTCCACCTCCCGGGTTCAAGCGATTCTCCTGCCTCAGCCTTCTGAATAGCTGGGATTACAGGCATCCACCACCATGCCCTGCTAATTTTTGTATTTTTAGTAGAGACGGGGCTTCATCATGTTGGCCAGGCTGGTCTTGAACTCCTGACCTCAGGTGATCCGCCCACCTCGGCCTCCCACAGTGCTGGGATTACAGGCGTGAGCCACTGTGCACAGCCGAGACTTATCTTTAATATTGCCTGATTTCCAAGTGAGCATAATTCAAATTCACATGGCTCTCTCTGAAGCCCCGTGGGGCCGTGAGGGACCATGGTTTAGCATCTCTGGGACACTGGAGCCGAGCTGTGTCAACCGGATGGGATCCTGGCTCTGTGTGATGGGTGTGGTTCTGGGGCCCGAACGCAGTGCCTGGAGTCAGGCTGCCCAGGTTCTAGTCTACCCTTTGCTGCTTCCTTGCAGCATGACCCTGGGCAAGCTCTTACCTTGTAGGGCCTTAGCTTTCTCATCTGTGAAATGGGATGTGCTCTGGGGATAATGAAAGAAGTTCATGAAAGCAGTGACCTGAGGCACACAGTAGCAGTGAGTGGAGGTTTGCTGGCACCAGTCCCAGCGGAGGCTCTCCTGCCTCTCCTGGAACCAAACAGGCCCTCCTGCTGCTTGGAGGACTTTACTCCCCAGGAGAGGGAAGCAAGTCAGGCCACAGCTGGGAAGCCTGGGGCTCAGCCCCACAGGAAACTGGGGCCTGCGGCTCAGGTGCCAGGGTCACAGGTCTGGATTGGGCAAGAGCAGAGAACCGGTCCCTCTGATCCTGTTCAGGGATATTTGGAGACACCAATAGTTCTGGGGAATTTGGAGGCAGGAGGCAAAACGGGGAGGGAGCGGGGATATGGCAAATCCCACCCCAGCCCCTCCTGGCCTGGCACCCCTCCCAAACGGTGCACAGAAGAGTGAGGTGACTGGCGTGTGTGAGGGCAACACGATTCTCCTCCCTGGGGAGGAGAGCAGAGGCAACCCATCCCCCACTGCCACCCCCACACTCACCTAAGTTCCAATCCATTTCCACCTCTGTTTACTGTCCAAAGTCCCGGGCACTGGAGATGCCACATTTGGTGTGTTTGGACATATAGACACGCAGACACAGAGACACTGGGGCCCAGGGCCCTCCTATGGACCCTGCCCGCTCCCCTCCCGTCGTCCACGGCTGTTCACCCACCCCCATTCTCCAAGCTTCAGCCCCTCTCCTTAGTCCGGCATCTGCACAGCTCTGAAGAACCTGGGAGTCAGACCCTGAGACCCTGAGCAAGTAAAATGGGAAGAGAGGTGGCGGGAGGCTGGCTGGGGGTGCAGGGGTGCGGAGGGAACCCAGGCTGTGTTGGGGGGTGCTGGGTGGGAAACATCAGAGGATGGATTCTGGATGTCAGGCCTGGGAGGGGATGGAGGAAAGAAGAAAGGTCTCGGCTGGGCGCGGTGGCCCATGCCTATAATCCCAGCACGTTAGGAGGCTGGAGTGGGTGGATTGCCTGAGCTCAGGAGTTTGAGGCAAGCCTGGGCAACACGGTGAAACCCTGTCTCTACTAAAATACAAAAAATTAGTCGGGCGTGGTGGCATGCGCCTGTCGTCCCAGCTACTCGAGAGGCTGAGGCAGGAGAACCGCTTGAACCCCGGAGGCAGAGGTTGCAGTGAGCTGAGATCACACCACTGCACTCCAGCCTGGGGACAGAGCAAGACTCTGTCTCAAGAAGAAAAAAAAAAAAGGAAAAAGAAAAAGAAAGAAAGAAGAAAGGTCTCCATGGAGCCGTCAATCAGATGGGAGTAAAGAGATGGGCCCCTCATTCCAGCTCTAGTCCTGGTGAGCCCCCACCTCAGCCCCAGCCTCAGTCTTGACTCAGTCCCAGGTCCAGCGCCAGCCCTATCATGACCAGGGAGTATCAAGACCTTCAGCATCTGGACAATGAGGAGAGTGACCATCATCAGCTCAGAAAAGGTGAGGGCCACCTTGCCCTGTCTCTACAAGGCTAGAATTTGCGGTTCTCCAACCCCAGCCACAGCTCCTACTCTTGCCGGTGAGCCTGGCTCTTTCTCTGGGTCTGTCTCCCTCCCCCGACACTGGGAAAGGTGTCGGAGCTGCCTCTCTCAGGAGAGGGGCAGGGTGTGGGGTTGGAGTCCCTTTATTGGTGACAGGTGCCCAAAGCTTTCCTATGCCTCCTGGCCCTCAGGGGTGGACCCAGGGGGGTGTGGGAACAGCTGGAAGCTGGAGAGATGAGGTCACTGTCGGCTTCCTATGACAAAGTCAGGCCCCCTCTTCCTTTCCCCTTCCAACACCACCCAGGGACCCCGGTCGTGCGTGCGCGTGCGTGTGTGTGTCAGTGATCAGTTTGGTGAAGGAGGGAAAGGTTTCTGCGAAGGGTCTGAGGATTCTGTGAGGGGGGATGAGGGGTCTCTGACCTGAGGGAGAACGAGACTCTCTTGCTTCAAAAACAAATTCCCCTTGACCCATTTCTTTGTCCTCCGAGAAGGGAATTGTTTAGGCTGAGCAAGGATGAAGTTCTTGGGGGGTGGGGTGCAGCGCGCTTTGACGGAAGGAGGGTCCGCAGCGGAGGAGACCCGGCAGGCAGGCCCCCCCAACCTTCCAGCTCTCAAGCGACAGGGCTAACGTGTCTCTTCCCCCTGCTGGGTGGAAGACTTGAGGGCCTGAAGGGTAGCTATTGCACCTTCTCTCCCTGCACGCAGCCAAAGACGAGTGGAATTCATGGACAGAGAAAGAAACCTTCTTCCTTTCTCCACTTTCAGGGGAAGCAGCGACTCCGAGGCGCGGGCCACTCAATTGCGTTTCAAGGCGCGGGAGGAGGGGGTGGACTGAGGTTCCTGGATTGGTTGCAGCGACGCAGTCATGCCATTAGGTGTCAGCAAAAGCTCAGGGCCTCGGTGGGATGGGGCGGCTCAGCGCTTAGCCCCCTTCCCCAGCCCTCTTTTCTCGCCGATTTCCAGTTGCCTCTGGCCCTGCAGGGTCGCCCACCGCCCGCATTTCTTCACGTACATGGTTCCTCCTAGACTACTAGGGCCGCCTTAGCTTGCTCCCCTTTTAGGACCGTAGAGCTGTGCCAGGCTCCCCTCTGTCCCCGCGCTCCTGACACCCCCTCCTCTTGCAGGGCCACCTCCTCCCCAGCCCCTCCTGCAGCGTCTCTGCTCCGGACCTCGTCTCCTCCTGCTCTCCCTGGGCCTCAGCCTCCTGCTGCTGGTGGTTGTCTGTGTGATCGGATCCCAAAGTGGGTGCCCCAGGGGTGGGCAGGGAAGGGGGCAACATTGGGGGGTGTTGACGGGGGACCGTGGCGAGGGAGTGGTGGGTGCAGTGGTGGTGGACACAGCGCCCCCGTTTTGTTCTTTCTGCATCCCCTCCTGGCCAGACTCCCAGCTGCAGCAGGAGTTGCGGGGCCTGAGAGAGACGTTCAGCAACTTCACAGCGAGCACCGAGGCCCAGGTCAAGGGCTTGAGCACCCAGGGTGAGGGAGCTGGGGCGGGGCTGGGGCTGGGGCTGGGGCTGGGGGGCTGTCGGGAACGCTGAGCGAGTCTCTCCCGCAGGAGGCAATGTGGGAAGAAAGATGAAGTCGCTGGAGTCCCAGCTGGAGAAACAGCAGAAGGACCTGAGTGAAGGTCAGAGAGGGAGTGTGTGCGTGTGTGTTTGTGTGAGAAAGAGTGTGAGTGTGTGTGGATGTGTGTGAGAATGAGAGGGCGTGTGTGTGTGTGTGAGTCTGTGTGTGAGAATGAGGGGGAGTGTGTTTTGGGTGTATGAGAGCCTGTGTGTGGATGTGAGAATGAGAGGGAGTATGTGTGTGTG
Source organism: Hylobates moloch (assembly GCF_009828535.3). Classification (NCBI taxonomy): domain Eukaryota; kingdom Metazoa; phylum Chordata; class Mammalia; order Primates; family Hylobatidae; genus Hylobates; species Hylobates moloch. The sequence continues at coordinate 38,193,933 of NW_026652294.1, read as the reverse complement.
AGTGTGAGAATGAGATGGAGTGTGTGTGTGAGACTGTGTGTGTGTGGGAATGAGAGGGAGTGTGTGTGAGAGTCTGAGAATGAGAGGGAGTGTGTGTGTCTGTGTGAGAATGAGGTGTGTGTGTGAGAATGAGATGGGGTGTGTGTGAATCTGTGTGTGTGAGTGTGAGAATGAGATAGGGTGTGTGTGTCTGAGTGTGAGAATGAGATGGGGTGTGAGAGATGAGAAGAGAGGATGTGTGGTGTGTGAGAAGAGGATGTGGATGGTGTTTGTGATGTGATATGTATGTATGTGGGTTAGGGTGGGTTTGTGTGTGTGAGGGTGTGTTGTGTGTATGTTGTGTGTTTTGTGTATGTGGGTTAGGGTGTGTTGTGTCTCTGTGTGTTGTGTGTGTTTTGTATATTGTCTGTGTGTTAGGATGTGTTGTGTGTCTGTGTGAGTGTGTGTGTAAGGGTGTGTTGTGTGTGTGTGTATGGGGGTCTCTCAGGCCAACTCTGCTGCTGTTTGTGGCAATGCGATGGGTGTTCGGGTCCCAGCAGGAGGATGTAGGGCTGACCTCGTTTCCCTCCCCGTGGTTTCCGCATCTCCTTCCGCTCCCCTCTGCCCCATCTCCCCAGATCACTCCAGCCTGCTGCTCCACGTGAAGCAGTTCGTGTCTGACCTGCGGAGCCTGAGCTGTCAGATGGCGGCGCTCCAGGGCAATGGTAAGGAGGCCAGCGCGGCCCGCTCTCTGCCTCCCGCGCGCCTCTGGGCAGCGCCTAAGCCCCTGCGCCCCGTTTCTCCCGCTCAGGCTCAGAAAAGGCCTGCTGCCCGGTCAACTGGGTGGAGCACGAGCGCAGCTGCTACTGGTTTTCTCGCTCCGGGAAGGCCTGGGCCGACGCCGACAACTACTGCCGGCTGGAGGACGCGCACCTGGTGGTGGTCACGTCCTGGGAGGAGCAGGTGAGGACGCGGAGGGTCTGGGAGGCTGGCTGGCCTCGGAGAGATCACCACCCACCTCCTCTCTCCTCAGAAATTTGTCCAGCACCACATAGGCCCTGTGAACACCTGGATGGGCCTCCACGACCAAAACGGGCCCTGGAAGTGGGTGGACGGGACGGACTACGAGACGGGCTTCAAGTGAGTGCGCGCCCTCCCTCGGCCTGGGTCCGGCCGCCTTCGCGCCTGGGGCCCTGGGCGGAGGGGTCTGGAGCGACCCGCCTGCGGATCCGACCTCCTGGGGCCCACAGCTGGCTCTGTCCCCAGGAACTGGAGGCCGGAGCAGCCGGACGACTGGTACGGCCACGGGCTCGGAGGAGGCGAGGACTGTGCCCACTTCACCGACGACGGCCGCTGGAACGACGACGTCTGCCAGAGGCCCTACCGCTGGGTCTGCGAGACAGAGCTGGACAAGGCCAGCCAGGAGCCACCTCTCCTTTAATTTATTTCTTCAATGCCTCGACCTGCCGCAGGGGTCCGGGATTGGGAATCCGCCCATCTGGGGGCCTCTTCTGCTTTCTCGGGGATTTTCATCTAGGATTTTAACGGAAGGGGAAGGATAGGGTGATGTTCGGAAGGTGGGAAGCTTGAAACTTGTGGCGCTTTCTGCAGTTTGCAGGTTATCATTGTCAACTTTCTTTTCTTTTCTTTTTCTTTTTTTTTTTTAGAGTAAAAAGAAATATACCTAAACCTTCTATGAGTTGTCTGGTTATTGGGGATTCGGAAGCAGGAGTGGGCTGGTTGGCATTATGAAGACTTGGCGGGCGCTGTGGCATCATGAGAACTGTGTGGGCTTTGGGCCAGAATGGCCAGACTTTGTTATTTACAGATATGTGAATTTGGGCAAATTATTGTTCTCTGTGTCCCAGCTGTAAACGAGCCATCTTACTGGAGGCCGTCCTACTTGGAGCAATGCCCCCGGGAACAGAACAACCCGAATTTTTTTTTTTTTTTTTTTTTGGAGATGGAGTCTTGCTCTGTTGCCCAGGCTGGAGTGCAATGGCACAATCTCAGCTCACTGCAACCTCTGCCCCCCGGGTTCAAGCAATTCTCCTGCCTCAGCCTCCCAAGTAGCTGAGATCACAGGAGTGCACCACCACGCCCGGCTAATTTTTGTATTTTTAGTACAGACCAGGTTTCACCATGTTGGCTAGGCTGGCCTCGAATTCCTGACCTCAAGTGATCTGCCCCCCTCGGCTTCCCAAAGTGCTGGGATTACAGGCGTGAGCCACCGCGCCCGGCAGAACCACCCGAATTTGTTGAGTGCTTCAACAACTTCGAATGAAACTCACTGGTGTCCTTTGCATTCATTACAGCAAACAGAAGCAGCGTTCATAGACAGGTAGCAGATACAACGAACACACAACCAAGAATCACCAAACATACTAGGAAAACCAGTACTGCGGAACAGAAGCAACAAAGCAGATAGAATCAACAACCAAGGATGGGAGTTAGGACAAACCGATTCAGACACGGAACTGTGAACAAAAATTGCCAAAGTATTCACCCATAAACAAGACCCCAAGTGATTCCTAAAAGGAGCAATGCTCTGACCACAGTGAAATAAAGTTAGAAATGAATGTGAAAGTACAGCCAAGAAGAGATCTATCAACATATAATTTTCTCACCATCTTTTTTTGTATTACTTCCTAAGTAATTCTGAGTTTAAGAGAAAATCGAAATGAAAAAATCAAGCAATTTAGAAATGAACTACAAGAGTACTACATTTGCTGAAACCGTGGGATGCTCAAAGTAGTTCTCAGGAGAAAATGTAAGTAAAGATAAGCACTTCTATTTTTTATTTATATTTATTTATTTATTTATTTATTTTTGAGATGGAGTTTTGCTCTTTTTGCCCAGACTGAAGTGCAATGGTGTGACCTCGTCTCACTGCAACATCTGCTTTCCGAGTTCAAGGGATTCTCCTGCCTCAGCCTCCCGAGTAGCTGGAATTACAGGCACCCGCCACCACGCCTGACTAATTTTTTATATTTTTAGTAGTGACGGGGTTTCACCATTTTGGTCAGGCTGGTCTCGAAGATAAACACTTTTACTAAAAAACAAGAAAGCCTGACTTGAAATATGCTGTTTCAACTCAAGAAACTTGAAACAGAATAATAAGATAAATCCCCTAAAGTAGAAGAACTTATAAAACTATAAGCAGAAATAATGAACTAGAAAATAAAAATGTAGATATGATCAAAAAAAGTAAAATTTGATGCTTAAAAAAGGCAAATAAGGCCGGGCGTGGTGGCTCACACTTGTAATCCCAGCACTTTGGGAGGCCGAGATGGGCGGATTTCCTGAGGGCAGGAGTTCATGACCAGTCTGACCAACATGGTGAAACTCTATCTCTATTAAAAATACAAAAAAATTAGCCAGGTGTGGTGGCGGGCGCCTGTAATCCCAGCTATTCCAGAGGCTGAGGCAGGAGAATTGCTTGAACTAGGGAGGTGGAGGTTGCAGTGAGCCGAGATGGCACCACTGCACTCCAGCCTGGGTGACAGAGCAAGACTCTGTCTCAAAAAAAAAAAAAAAAGGCAAATAAAATAAATATGAAGGAGAAAAAGAGGAGACACAGACATAACTTTAGAAAGGAGAAAGATTACATAAGTAGAGACATAGGGGATATAATTACATAACACTTCCCGATTTAAAACAGTAAAGCAAATACAGTGTTTTTCCTGCCATTATTGTAATTTTTAGGCAAATCTCTTAGAAGCCGGGTTATAACTTTCAAACTTATAAGCAGGAAAAACGAAGAAAAAAATTAAACTAAAGGAAGAGAATAAAGGAGAAAAAAACCCAGAAGAGGTAGATAAGAAAAAACGCAAAAAGTTGGTTATGAATCCACATATGTTGCTGATTTTATTAAATGCAAAATACCAGGTTATCTTGTTAAAAGACAAAAAAACTTTCCAGACAGAATAAAAAATAAAATCCAACTATATGCCCAAGAGCCACATCCGAAACAGGCTGGAAGCAAAATGATGAAAGACACATTGGTCAAATTCCAACCAAATGACTATCATATGAAGTAAACTTTATTTTATTTTATTTTTATTATTTTTATTTTTTATATATATATTTTGAGATGGAGACTCACTCTGTCGCCCAGGCTGCAGTGCAGTGGCACGATCTTGGCTCACTGCAACCTCTGCCTCCCGGGTTCAAGCAATTCTCTGCCTCAGCCTGCCGAGTAGCTGGGATTACAGATGACCGCCACCATGCCTGGCTAATTTTTGTATTTTTAGTAGAGATGGGGTTTCACCATCTTGGGCAGGCTGGTCTTGAACTCCTGATCTCATGATCCACCCGGCTTGGCCTCCCTAAGTGCTGGGATTACAGGCGTGAGCCACCACACCCAGCCATGAAGTATACTTTATAACAAAAAGTATTATTAGAGATAAAGAGGATCACTTCCTAACGATAAAAGGTTCAATTCAACAGGAAGATTACACCAGTACTAAATATGCATGTACTGAATAACATAGCCACAAAATATGTGAAACAAAAATTTTAGAGGTATAAGAAAACAGACAAGTTTACATTCATAATAGATTATAAAATATCTCAGTAATTGATAGATCAAGCAGACAAAACAATAAGGATACAGATGTTTTGAATCCCAGATTGAACTATTATGATCTAATGGACACATTTAGTACACTGTACTCATCAAATACGAAATGCCCCCCCCTTTTTTTGAGATAAGGGTCTTGCTATGTGGCCCACGCAAGTCTCAAACTCCTGGGCTCAAGCGATTCTCCTGATTTAGCCTCCCAAGCAGCTGGAATTACAGCCATAAGCTCCCATACCCAGTGGAATACCTGTTCTTCTCAAGTATACTGAGACATTCTCAAAAAATTGAGCAAATACTGGGCCATTAATCAAGCTTTAACAATTTCCAAATGGAGGCTTTTCTTTATAATGACCAGGAATGTAAAATTCTTCTTTTTTTTTTTTTTAATTGAGACAGAGTCTTGCTCTGCTGCCCAGGCTGGAGTGCAATGGTGTGATCTCAGCTCACTGCAACTTCTCTCCCAGGTTCAAGTGATTCTTGTGCCTCAGCCTTCTGAGTAGCTGGGATTACAGGTGCACACCATCATGCCTGGCTAATTACTTTTTTTTTTTTTTTTTCTTGAGACGGAGTCTCACTCTGTCGCCCAGGCTGGAGTGCAGTGGCGCAATCTCGGCTCACTGCAAGCTCCGCCTCCCGGGTTCATGCCATTCTCCTGCCTCAGCTTCTCCGAGTAGCTGGGACTACAGGCGCCTGCTACCACGCCTGGCTAATTTTTTTTTTTTTGTATTTTTTTTTTAGTAGAGACGGGGTTTCACCATGGTCTCGATCTCCTGACCTCGTGATCCGCCCGCCTCGGCCTCCCAAAGTGCTGGGATTACAAGCGTGAGCCACCGCGCCCGGCCCAATTACTATTATTATTATTATTTGAGACGGAGTCTCACACTGTCACTGGGCTGATGTGCAGTGGTGCAATCTTGGCTTGGTGCACCTCTGCCTCCCAAGTTCAAGCGATTCTCCTGCCTCAGCCTCCCAAGTAGCTAGGATTACAGGTACCCACCACCAAGCCCGGTTAATTTTTTGTATTTTTAGTAGAGACAGGGTTTCACTATGTTGGCCAGGCTGGTCTATTGCGGGATCTGGCCAGCAGCCCACAATGCAATGAGGCTCTTTCTTTGTTCCCAGGCAAATCGGCAGGTCAAGAAATAAAAGACACACGCAAGATAGTGAAAGCTGGGTCCAGGGGGGCACCGCCTTTTGGTCCTGTGATGCTGCCAGTGCACTGGATATACCAGCATTTATTATTAAGTTTAGTGAGGGTGGGAGTAGGTTAGTGAGGGATTTAGGGTCGTTTGATTATGAGGTGAGATGGTCACATGGGGATGAAGTAATTCTTTAACATAACATCAGTATGCAGAAGTACAGTATATAGAGATAAGAATATACAATACAGTGTGTGCATCGGCAATTTCTAACAGAGCCTTAAAACAGAAACACAGTCTATCCCTAACCTATGATTAGCAAGATATTAATCAGCAGTAACAGTTGCAGCAAAAGCTGGTTACAAACAATCCATAGAAACAGGATGTGAAGCTAGACACCTGGTTAGACCAAAAATTCTCAGTAGGGAGTATGCCTTAACCCTAAAGAGGCCTAGAAGAGCCGTGGCAAGATAAGGGCATTTATAACCCTACCTTATCCATATGAACAGGTGCCCCTCATGCGACCATTTATAGGCTCTCCACAAGGGTCACATTCCACTCCCAGAGCTATGAACATCTACTTTTCTGGGATAGGAATCTGGGAGATATGAAACCTCCCTGACTGCATGTCCGTTTATAGGCTCTCTGCAAGGGGAAGCACATCATGTGCTGTTGGCTCATTCTGGCAGCCCAACCTGGCATTGTCTTTACACAATTCTGCATGCAATTTTGTATTTACAATAATCAAGAGCATTTCATCTTTATTCCATAGCAATAGTTTCAGGGGATCTCCCTACACTGGTCTTGAACTCCTGACCTTGTGATCCACCCACCTCAGCCTCCCAAAGTGCTGAGAATGCAGGCTTGAGCCACCATGCTCGGCCAATTTTTGTTTTTAGTAGAGATGGGGTTTTGCCATGTTGGCCAAGCTGGTCTTGAACTCCTGGCCTCAAGTGATCTGCCTGCTTGGATCTGCCCTCAAGTGTTGGGATTACAGGCATGAGCCACCATGCCCAGCCTAAAATTCTTTTATCTGATATTAGACTATCAAATCAAATGCAGCATTAAAAAAGATAACATGGCCAGGTGCGGTGGCTCACGCCTGTAATCCCAGCACTTTGAAAGGCTGAGGTGGGAAGATAATGAGGTCAGGAGACTGAGACCATCCTGGCTAACATGGTGAAACCCCGTCTCTACTAAAAATACAAAAAATTAGCCGGGCGTGGTGGCGGGTGCCTGTAGTCCCAGCTACTTGGGAGGCTGAGGCAGGAGAATGGCATGAACCCAGGAGGCAGAGCTTGCAGTGAGCCGAGATCATGCCACTGCACTCCAGCTTGGGTGATAGAGCCAGACTCATCTCAAAAAAACAAAAAACAAAAACAAAAAACAAAAAATAAAAAAATAAAAAAGATAACGTGTTCAAGTAGTATATACGCCAAGAATTCAAAGATGGTTTAACATAAGAAAAATCTGTTAATATAATAGATTTAGAGAGTACAGAAAAATAGATTAAAGGTATACAAAAGAAAACAATTACACAATGCAGAAAAACCACTCAGCAAAAGTTCAGCTCTGATTTATGATGAAATCTTTCTGGACTCTAGCTGTTTCTACCTTGTTGCTCCATTGTTTCAATCTACGGCGTCCATCACGTGTTCCAAGATGTCTGCCCCTCCTGTCATGACACATTCCGGACAAGAGAAAGGGGAAAAGGGAAGGAGAATGATGCATTCTCTCTCTGTCTATGTGGACACTTCCACCACTTCACTTTATATCTCTTTGATCAGAACTAGTCCCAGGGCCACAGATAGCTGCAAATGGGGCTGAGAAATGAACTTTATTCCATGAGGCCACATTCTAGCTAAAAACACAGGATTCTATTATTGTAGAGAAGGAGTCCATAAACTTTGGCCCTCACCTGCTTCTGTAAATAAAGCTTTCTTTTTCTACTCTTTTTTTTTTTGTTTTGAGACAGAGTCTCTCTCCGTTGCCCAGGCTGAAGTGCAATGGCACAATCTCGGCTCACCATAACCTCTACCTCTCAGGTTCAAGCAGTTCTCATGCCTCAGCCTCCTGAGTAGCTGGGATTACAGATATGCGCCACTATGCCCAGCTAATTTTTTGTAATTTTTTTTTTTTTTTTTTTTTTTAGTAGAGACGGGGTTTCACCATGTTGGCCAGACTGTTCTCGAACTCCTGGCCTCAGGTGAGCTGCCCATCTCAGCCTCCTGAAGTGTTGGGATTACAGGTGGTGAGCCACCACACCTGGCCAGTTTTTTTTTTTTTTTTGTGACAAGATCTGGCTCTGTTGCCCAGGCTGGAGTGCAGTGGCGTGATCTTGACTCACTGCAGCCTCTGGATCTTGACTCATTGCAGTCTCTGCCTTCCAGGCTCAAGTGATCCTCTTGCCTCAGCCTCCCAAGTAGCTGGGATTACAGGTGCAAGCCACCATACCCTGCTAATTTTTGTATTTTTTGTAGAGATGGGGTTTCACCATGTTGCTCAGGCTGGTCTTGAACTCCTGTGCTCAAGTGATCTACCCGCCTTTGCCTCCAAAGTGCTGGGTTACAGGCATGAGCCGCGGATCCCGGCCTGTGAATAAAGTTTTATTGGAACACAGCCATGCTTGTTTGTTTACATGTCATTTATGACTGCTTTTGTGCAGCAACAGCAGAATCGAGTAGTTATGATAAAGACTGTATGACCTGGTAAGCCTAGAATATTTGCTATCTGGCCCTTTATAGGAGATGTTTCTGGACCCCTGGTGTAGCGAGAAGGGGATAATTGATATTAGGGGTAATTAGAAGCCTCCATTATAGTGCTATTATTGCTGTTCAGCATCATCCTGGGCATGCTAGCCAAACTGCACGAGACAGAAAAAGACATTAAAAGTTGTAAGAATTGGAAAGGAAGAGATAAAACAATATGCTCATCTATACAGAAAATCAGCACCATCAACAAACAAACAAACAATTCAACCTAATAAGAGGCTTCAGCAGGTGTATTAGTCTGCTATCACCACAATAACACATGAAGAACATACAAGAAGAAACTTAAATTCTTTCCAAGTTAACATATACATTCGATGCAATAAAAATAAAATTTCAATTGATTTTATTTTTGAGATGGATTCTCCCTCTGTCACCCAGGCAGGAGTACAATGGTGTAATCTCAGCTCACTGCAACCTCTGCCTCCCGAGTTCAAGCGATTCTCCTGCCTCAGCCTCTCAAGTAGCTGGGAGTACAGGTGCCCGCCACCACGTCCAGCTAATTTTTGTACTTTTAGTAGAGATGGGGTTTCACCGTGTTGGCCAGACTGGGTCTTGAACTCCTGACCTCAGGTGATCCACTTGCCTCAAACTCCCAAAGTGGTGGGATTACAGGAATGAGCCACTGCGCCCGGCCTCAATTGGCTTTTTAAAAGCAATGCAACAACTTTAAAAAAAATATATGTGGCGAGATAAAAGTCAATATGGGAAAAAAAAAGGAGAAATTGGCGGAAAGGGTAACTAGCCTTATTAGACTTTAAAATATATTACAAAGCCGTAGTAATAAAAATAGCACAGTAATGATACAAGAATAGACAGATAAACCAATGTTATAGAATAAAGAGCTCAGAGAGAACTGTGCCTACATGGGAACTTAATATACAATAAAGGCAACATCTCAGATTGGTAGAAGAAAGACATTATTGGGAAAACTGGCTCTCTCTATGAAGATAAGTAAAACTGGATTCATACCTAACATCACAGGCAAAGGTGGATGCTGGATAGATTGAAGACTTAAACATATAACATAAAATTACAGAACTATTAGGAGAAAAGGAAGAAAGAAAAATCTATACTACTAGGAGTATAGAAGGGCTTCTTCTTTTTTTTTTTTTTTTTAGACAGAGTCTTGCTCTGTCATCAGGCTGGAGTGCCGTGGCGTGATCTCGGCTCACTGCAACCTCTGCCTCCCAGGTTCAAGCAATTCCCCTTCTTAGCCTCCCGAGTAGCTGAGAATACAGGCGTGCGCCACCACGCCCAGCTAATTTTTTGTATTTTAGTAGAGACGGGGTTTCACCATGTTGGCCAGGCTGGTCTCCCGTCTCCTGACCTCATGATCCACCCACCTTGGCCTCCCAAAGTGCTGGGATTACAGGTGTGAGCCATCGTGCCCAGCTGAAGAGGTTGTTAAATAAGGCCTCCAAAGCACGTTCCAAAAAGCCAAAAAAAATTTGTGAAATTGCATGAAAATTATAAATTTCAGTTCAACAGCAACTTATCAGGTAGGCTCCCAGCAAGCAACAGATGGCACACCCAAAAATGGGTAAGTGCAAGATTTCATAATATAGGGACTATCTGCAAAGGTGTGAACAGGCTTAGGGAAGCCACGAGAAATGGGGCAAGAACCTAGGCATCCCAGAGTGGGGAGCTGTTACCACCTCTAGGACCGCAGGGAGAGGGCCTCCGAACAGGAGCTGTGATACTCAGTTTCAGGGGGCAGCTAGCCCACAGCCACTCTGCAGGGAGGGGCTGGGGAGTTAATATCCTCATTTCCCTCTCTTCCTGGAAGAGGGCTGGAAGCCAGATGGCAAGGGAGCAATTTGATGCAGTCATACAGCTCAGCCTCCCAGGCCACAGAACAACATGGAGAAGGATAGACAGTGGATCTGGAAGGACAAATGGAAGACATTCAACACAGAAGGAGCCCGAGATGAAGAAATACACAGGAAACCTATTGGAAAAGTGGCACCAGGTATAAACAAGCAGTTCACAGATGAGGAAGCCTGGGGTTCTAATGTGCATATGAAGACATGCTTACAATCACTAGCGACTAACTAGAGAAATCAAACACGAGTGAGCCATCTCTTTACACCCATCCAATTGACAAACATTAGGAGGAAGTTAAGTGCTGCCAAGGTTGTGGGAGAAGCTGCCGATGGGAGGATAAATTGGAATAGCCATTCTGCAAGATATTTCCTGGAATTAAGAATGCATATTATCAGGACAGGCACGGTGGCTCACGCCTGTAATCCCAGCACTTTGGGAGGCCAAGGCGGGCGAATCACGAGGTCGGGAGTTCGAGACCAGCCTGACCAACATGATGAAATCCCGTCTCTACTAAAAATACCAAAATAAGCTGGGCATGGTGGTGTGTGCCTGTAATCCCAGCTACTCAGGAGGCTGAGGCAGGAGAATCGCTTGAACTCGGGAGGCGGATGTTGCAGTGAGCCGAGATCGCGCTATTGTACTCCAGCCTGGGCAACAGAGGGAGACTTTGTCTAAAAAAAAAAAAAAAATGCATATTATCAGCCGAGCATGGTGGCTCATGCCTGTAATCCCAGCACTTTGGGAGGCCGAGGCGGGTGGATCACTTCAGGTCAAGAGTTCGAGACCAGCCTGGTCAACACAGTGAAACCCTGTCTCCACTAAAAATACAACAACAACAACAAAAATTAGCTGGACTTGGTGGTGGGCACCTGTAATCCTTGCCACTTGGGAGGCTGAGGCAGGAGAATCGCTTGAACCCAGGAGGCAGAGGTTGCAGTGAGCCAAGATTTTGCCATTGCACTCCAGTCTGGGTGACAAGAGTGAAACTCCGTCTCAAAAAAAAAAAGATGATACCTGAAAATCCTACTTCCAAATATATACACCAGAGAGATTCTCTGACAGGTCCATTATGGGACACTTTGAAGATGTTCACTGCAGTGCTGTTTGGGTAGCAAGGAGCTGGAGGCAAACTGGGTGCCTACTGAGAGCAGAACGCGGGAACCATGTCTGATGGGCTACTATACAGCATTTAGGACTCGTCTGCAATCCCAGCACTTTGGGAGGCCGAGGCAGGTGGATCACCTGAGGTTGGGAGTTTGAGACCAGCCTGACTAACATGAGGAAAGCCCGTCTCTACTAAAAATACAAAAAATCAGCCGGGCGTGGTGGCAGGAGCCTGTAGTCCCAGCTATTTGGAAGCCTAAGGCAGAGCACTCCAGGCTGGGTGACGGAGTGAGTGAGACTCCAACTCAAACAAAAAACAAACAAACAAACAAAAAAAACAAAAAAAAAAAAACGGGGACTAGAAATACACATAACAACATGAATAGACCTAATATCAGCATTAAATGAGAAGTAGAAAACAATGCAGTCAAGAACACAACAACATTGATTCAAGTCAAAAGCCTATGCACACAACTCCACTTCGTAATTTTCCCGGATCCAGCTATTGTCAAGGACATACATCAAACCTATTCAAATGGATTTTTTTTTTTTTTTTTTTTTTTTAGACAGAGTTTTACTCTTGTCGCCCAGGCTGGAGTGCAAGGGCGTGATCTTGGCTCACTGCAACCTCTGCCTCCTGGGTTCAAGTGATTCTCCTGCCTCAGCCTTCTGAGTAGCTGGGTTTACAGGCACCTGCCACCACACCCGGCTAATTTTGTATTTTTAGTAGGGATGGGGGTTTCTCCATGTTGTCCAGGCTGGTCTTGAACTCCTGACCTCAGGTGATCCTCCCACCTTGGCCTTCTAATGTGCTGAGATTACAGGCATGAGTCACTGCGCCTGGCCTCAGGTGGGTTCTTAAGGAAGGGAGGGGAATTTGAGGGTGCAATGAGGATGAAGAGAAAACATGAAAATGAGGAAGGGCCTTGAACATACAGATGCCGAGAGCGCGCCTGGAACTGAGGATGGGAGCAAGTCACACCTCACCTCTGTCCAGCAGGAACAACGCATAGGTGCATCTCAACCCCCACACCTGACATCACCCTTAATGGAGAGAGATGATAAACATTTCCACTAAACACAGGATCAAGAGAAGGAACGCATTGTCACAGTAGTTCTGAAGGTCGATCCTGAGAAGAAAATCAGAATAAAAAGATTAGGAAGGAGGAGGTCAGTTTTCGTACATTTGCAGACACTATGTACTTACTATTGTGATGCAGTAGGGACGCCACAGCACCGCCTGCGCAATGTTGTTGTCAGAGAACCTTGAACTGAATCTGATTAGCACTAACTACCAGCTTATTGGAAATGCAGTGGGAGGGGAACATCCACACAGGCATGCATGCCGTCAGATCCAGAAGGCGGAAGATTTTACAGCCAACTTATGCTTTCTTCAACAACAAAAAAATGGTAAGAAACAAAAAAAAAGAGGGGCCAGGTGCAGTCGCTCACGCCTGTAATCCCAGTACTTTGGGAGGCTGAGGCAGGGAGATCACTTGAGCTCAGGGGTTCGAGACCAGCCTGGGCAACAGCCCTGTCTCTGCAAGAAATACAAAAATTAGTTGGGCGTGGTGGCGTGTGCTTGTAGTCTCCGCTACTCTGGAGGCTGAGGTGGGAGGATCACCTGAGCCAAGAAATGTCAAGGCTGCAGTGAGCCATGATTGCACCACTGCACTTCAGCCTGGGCAACAGAGTGAGACCCTGTCTTAAAAAAAAAATAAAAAAAGCAACAGACTTAGATGAAATATTTGCAATATTTATAACAATTAATTAATATCCAGACTATAAAGAACCCCTACACGATGACAAGAAAAAAACAACAACAACCCATTGGAGAAATGGGCAAAGAATATTATAGTAAACATTCATCATTTGTATTTTAGAGAGCCCCTTATAATGTGCGTACTTCAGGGGGCACCAGTAGCCACAGAACTGATTCTTCATCTCTCACCCACCCCCCAGTGTGGCAGGAGGGGGGTGGCATGCGCCATGGGTATCACCCACCTGGCAATCTCTCCCAGAACATTGAGTCTTGAGTGTATGATGCAAATTTGTAGAAATAGTTGGAGGTCATGTGTAAGATCTTTTTTTTTTTTTTTTTTTGAGATGGAGTTTCACTCTGTCACCCAGGCTGGAGTGCAGTGGCTCAATCTTGGCTCACTGCAACCTCTGCCTCCCAGGTTCAAGCAATTCTGCTGCCTCAGCCTCCTGAGTAGCTGGGATTACAGGTGCCCCCACCACCACGCCTGGCTAATTTTTTGTATTTTTAGTAGAGACAGGGTTTCACCATGTTGGCCAGGCTGGTCTTGAACTCCTGATCTCAGGTGATCCACCCGCCTTGGCCTCCTGAAGTGCTGGAATTACAGGCGTGAACCACCGGGCCTGGCCTGAATCTCCTTCTTTATTGCTTCAAGTTAACTGTGCTTGGGGGATGAAGGGAGGAGTCTGAATTTGTAGTGAGGCAGATAGGGGGACACTGCAGTACTGTGAAGGAGTTACAAGTTTCTCAGAGGTATTAGAGAGAGGTTCCACACCTAAGGCTGAAGAATGCAGGGTTACAGCAGGACCTGTGTGTGTGTGCGTGCATGCGTGCGTGTGTGTGTGTGTCTACTCCAGGCCAGACTGGTCCCAGCTCTGCTCAACAGCTGTGTAGAGTGAGTGTGATATTTCTTGGCAATGGGGAAACCAACTGGTTCAAGTGATTCTCCTATAAAACTCCATTGCCTCACTATGAGCCAGAATCCCACGGGAGATCTGCCTTAGTTTGAGTGTCTCCCAAAAGCACAGCCTGAGAGAAGGACTTGAGGGAGATAGTTTTCTTGGGAGCTGATCCCGGAAAGCAGGAGTGAAAAAGGGGAGGGAGTGAGATGGGGAAGGAGGCAAGCCCAATAGGGGTGCATTATCAAGGCTGCTGCACATTTTGGGTGATGGGGCTCACCAGCATCTCGAAGCATACAGAATGGTTGATCTGAAGGAGGGGTGGCTGGAGGATTTACCCACCAGCTTCCATTCCCCATGGGCATGAACTCCCCAGCAGGTCTGAGCTGTACTGGTGTCAGCTGAGCAAGCTCCTATTGGTGCTAGAGAAAGCCCTGGGGCAGAAAGTGTGGCTCATGCTTGAGGAGGGGTATTTTCAGCACAAGGACCTGGTTGAGTTCTGATGGAACTGTCTGCTTATGTTGTGGCTGAAATCAGCGGGTCAAAGGGGTGCAACGTGGGACACCAGAGGTGCCTACTGTAAGACCCCACACTCAATCTCCAGTAAGAATCTGGGAATGTACAATAGCAACCAAACCATAAAACACCCAAGAATGAACTGAAGAAATGTGCGAGATGTGGATGAGAACAACCATAAAACTCTAATGGGCTGGGTGCGGTGGCTCATGCCTGTAATCCCAGCACTTTGGGAGGCCGAGGCGGGTGGATCACAAGGTCAGGAGATTAAGACCATCCTGGCTAACACGGTGAAACCCCATCTCTACTAAAAATATATATAAAAAAAAAAGCCGGGCATGGTGGTGGGCGCCTGTAGTCCCAGCTACTCAGGAGGCTGAGGCAGGAGAATGGCGTGAACCCAGGAGGCGGAGCTTGCAGTGAGCCTAGATCGCGCCACTGCACTCCATCCTGGGTGACAGAGTAAGACTCCGTCTCAAAAAGAAAAAAACTCTAATGAAGGCCATAAAAATACTTCATACAGTCAACTTATTCTTGACTACGATGTCTCCATATTGCTATGATGTCAAGTTTCCCTAGATTGAGCTATAAATTCAAGGTTATGCAAATGAAAATTCTTGGGCAATGTCTTTTTGCAATTGGACAAAATGAGCCTAAATTCATCTGGAAGACTAAACATGTGAGAGTAGCCAGCAGAAAAAAATTAAAAGAACAATAATAAGGGGACTTGTCCTATCAGATGTTAAAATATATCATAGGTTGAAGGGGGCCTACCCCTCCACACCTGTGAGTATTTCTCGCAAGGTGGAGACGAGAGACTGAGAAAAGAAATAAGACACAGAGACAAAGTATAGAGGAAGAAAAGTGGGCCCAGGGGACCGGCGCTCAGCAAGTGAAGACCTGCACCGGTGCTGGCCTCTGAGTTCCCTCAGTATTTATTGATCACCATCTGTACTATCTCAGTGAGGGGAATGCGGTGTGACTATAGGGTGATGGTGGGGAGAGGGACAGTAGGAAAACACGTGAACAAAAGACTCTGTGTCATAAATAAGTTTAAGGAAAGGTGCTGTGCCTGGATGTGCACGTAGGCTACATTTATATTTAACTTTACATAAACATCTCAGTGCAGTAAAGAGTAACAGAGCAGTACTGCCACCATGATGTCTCGCCTCCAGCCATAAGGCGGTTTTCTCCTATCTCAGAATAGAATCTATGCTCGGTTTTACACCGAGTCATTCCATTCCCAGGGACGTGCAGGAGACAGATGCTTTCCTCTTATCTCAACCGCATAGAGGCCTTCCTCTTTCACTACTCCTCCTCAGCACAGACCCTTTACGGGTGTTGGGCTGGGGGATGTAAGGTCTTTCCTTTCCCACGAGGCCATATCTCAGGCTGTCTCCATGGGGGGAAACCTGGATGATACTCAGGCTTTCTTGGGCAGGGGTCCCTGCAGCCTTCTGCAGTGCACTTTGCCTCTGGTTAATAGAGAATGGAGAATGGCGATGACTTTCACAAAGCATACTGCCTGCAAACACATTTTTAACAAAGTGCATCCTGCACAGCCCTAAATCCCTTAAACCTTGAGTCAATACAGCACATGTTTTTGTGAGCACAGAGTTGGGACAAGAGTTACAGATTCACAGCATCTCAAAGCAGAACAACTTTTCTTAGTACAGATCAAAATGGAGTTTCTAATGTCTTCCTTCCTTTTTCTACATAGACATGGTAACAATCTGATCTTTCTTTTCCCCACAATAGATCTACATAATTAAAACACACTTGGCACTGGCATAGGGGTGGGCAGAGGAGTCAGTGACATGGAATAGACTCCAGAAACGGATCCAGGGAATTAGTTGAGGGTGCCTTGGCTGTAAGTGACAGAAATTCAGTGAGAACCAGCTTAATTAATAAAGAAGGGAAGAAGTCATATGAAAAAGACACATGGCCTGGGCGCGATGGCTCACGCCTGTAATCCCAGCACTTTGGGAGGCTGAGGTGGGTGGATCACCTGAGGTCAGAAGTTCAAGACCAGCCTTACCAACATGGAGAAACCTCGTCTCTACTAAAAATACAAAATTGGCCAGGTGTGGTGGCACATGCCTGTAATCCCAGCTACTTGGGAGGCTGAGACAGGAGAATTGCTTCAACCCAGGAGGTGGAGGTTGTGGTGAGCAGAGATCACGCCATTGCACTCCAGCCTGAGCAACAAGAGCGAAACTCCGTCTCAAAAAAAAAAAAGAAGAAAAGAAAGGAAAAAAAGAAAAAGACGCATGCATATGTTTATTGTGGGCTGATTCACAATTGCAAAGATATGGAACCAACCTACATGCCCATCAAGCAATAAGTAGATAAAGAAAATGTGGTGTCCGGGTGTGGTGGCTCATGCCTGTAATCCCAGCACTTTGGGAGGCTGAGGCGGGTGGATCACTCGAGGTCAGGAGTTCAAGACCAGCCTGGCCAACATGGCGAAACCTCCTCTCTACTAAAAATACAAAAATTTGCTGAGTGTGGTAGTGTGCACTTATAGTCCCAGCTACTTGGGAGACTGAAGCAGGAGAATCGCTTGAACTTGGGAGGCGGAGGTTGCGGTGAGCCGAGTTGCACCACTACACTCCAGCCTGGGCGACAGAACAAGACTCTATCTCAAAAAAAAAAAAAAAAAAAAAAAGAAAGAAAGAAAAAGAAAAAAATGTGGTATATATACACCATGGAATACTACCCAGCCATAAAAAGGAACAACATAATGTATTTTGCAGCAACTTGGATGGCGCTGGAGGCCATTATTCTAAGTGAAGTAACTCAGCAATGGAAAACCAAACACCGTATGTTCTCACTCATAAGTGGGAGCTGAGCTATGAATATGCAGAGGCATACGGAGAGCTATGATGGACTTTGGAGACTCAGAAGGGCTGAGTGGGGTGGTGGATAAAAGCGAGGGTGTGGAATTAAAAACTACATATTGGGTACAATGTACACTACCCAGGTGACAGGTGCACTGAAATCTCAGACTTCACCACTATTCAATTCATCCATGTAACCAAAAGCCACTTGTACCCCAAAAGCTATTGAAATAAAATCGTTTAAAAAAAGAAGGGAGTTTATCAGAAAGACAGCGGAATATCTCAGGGGTCTCTGGGCCGAGTTGCAACTGGGCCTTGTGCCAAAATGGGGATGGGTGTTTTTTCAGGGACCTGGGAAGTTCTCTCTGTGTTTGAGCTCTACCTCCTTCAGAGGTTCAGAGGCTCTGCCTCACTTTTTCCTCTTATAGTGGACTGGCTTCTCTGCTTTTCAGTTCAAATCTTTTTTTTTTTTTTTTTTTTTTTTTTTGGAGACGCAGTCTCGATCTGTCACCAGGCTGGAGTGCAGTGGCACAATCTCGGCTCACTGCAACCTCCGCCTCCTGGGTTCAAGTGATTCTCCTGCCTCAGCTTCTCGAGTAGCTGAGATTACAGGCACACGCCACCATGCCCAGCTAATTTTTGTATTTTTAGCAGAGACTGGGTTTCACCATGTTGGCCAGGATGGTCTCCATCTCTTGACCTTGTGATCTGTCCACCTCGGCCTCCCAAAGTGCTGGGATTACAGGTGTGAGCCACCGTGCCCGGCCTCAATTCAAATCTTTACAACACTCCTGAATTTTTTTTTTGATTTTTAATTTTTTCATCCAACCCAAAATGTCAAACTCCTGAGTTTTATAGCTTGCAGATTCTCCCTACTCCCCCCAGCTCTTTTTTAAAATTAAAGTGTTAGATTTATTTTAACACACCTGAATTGAGTGTTGAAAGGTGAAACAAATGCACGAGAACATATATGCAGTATTTCAAAGAGGAAGTATTTTAAAAAATGATGCTGTAGAAGAGATAAAGAATGTAATAATGGGGAATAATTTAATCAAGAAGTTCTTATGACATTTGATTTTAAACCATATGTAAATACAGCAGTCTCTGAAGAATTTGGCAAAGATTTTTTTTTTCTATTTTCAGTCTTTTAAAGTAGATACAGATTTGCTTAGGATAAAGCTGACTTTAAGAGCACACAAAAGTTGAGCACAAAGTATAGGATTAAATTCAGAAATGCAGAGTGATGAAGAGGAAAAGATATGGAGTAGGTGCCTTCAACAGAAAACTGACCATCCAGGGTGATTACCTAATAGTCTCTCCTCTCTCTCTCTTTCTCTTTCTCTCTCTTTCTGTCTTTTCCCCCCATAGTGGGAAAGCCACTGATTGGCTCTGTTGTATCAGCTGACTAACAATGGCCTGATCAATTGCAGCCAAAGGTCATGCCATGGCTGCCGCAGTGACCGCATGCGAAGGAGGGGAGAGTTCACAGAAACGTGGAGGCGGTGTTGGGGGTGGGATGTGGGGGAGGGAAAGCCAACAGTAGCCACCTCCTACATGTAAGTGCATATAGGAATTCAGTAGCTCACCAACGAGGAGTTTCAACTCAGAGGAGGAGAAAAGATGAGTAAATGGTGGGGCGTGGGACATTGCTATCCAATCCATTGATCCCATCACTTTTTTTTTTTAAACATTTGATGACAATAATAATGTACTTTTTTTTTTTTTTTTTTTTTTGAAGTGGAGTTTTGTCGTTCGCCCAGGCTGGAGTGCAGTGGCAAGATCTTGGCTCACTGCAACCTCTGCCTCCCGGGTTCACGCCATTCTCCTGCCTCAGCCTCCCGAGTAGCTGGGACTACAGGCGCCCGCCACCACGCCCAGCTAATTTTTTATATTTTTAGTAGAGACGGGTTTCACCATGTTAGCCAGGATGGTCTCGATCTCCTGACCTTGTGATCCGCCTGCCTCAGCCTCCCAGAGTGCTGGGATTACAGGCATGAGCCACCGCGCCCGGCCAAATAATATATTTCTTATGTGTGATCTTTCTCAGTTCTGAATGCCTGGGATAATACTTCCCAAAATTTTTTTTTTTTTTTTTTTGAGATGGGTTATTGCTCTGTCACCCAGGCTGGGGTGCAGTGGCGCCATCTCAGCTCACTGCAACCTCCACCTCCCAGGTTCAAGCGATTCTTCCACCTCAGCCTCCCGAGTAGCTGGGACTGCAGGCGCATGCCACCATGTCTGGCTAATTTTTGTATTTTTAGTAGAGATGGGGTTTCACCATATTGGGCTGGCTGGTCTCGAACTCCTGACCTCGTGATCTGCTCGCCTTGGTCTCCCAAAGTGCTGGGATTACAGGTGTGAGCCACTGTGCCTAGCCAAAAATTCTGGTTAAAGGGTTATACTTGCCGGGCGCGGTGGCTCACGCCTGTAATCCCAGCACTTTGGGAGGCCGAGGCGGGCGGATCACGAGGTCAGGAGATCGAGACCATCCTGGCTAACACAGTGAAACCCCGTCTCTACTAAAAATACAAAAAATTAGCCGGGCGAGATGGCGGGCGCCTGTAGTCCCAGATACTCGGGAGGCTGAGGCAGGAGAATGGCGTGAACCCGGGAGGCTGAGCTTGCAGTGAGCCGAGATCGCGCCACTGCACTCCAGCCTGGGCGACAGCGAGACTCTGCCTCAAAAAAAAAAAAAAAAAAATAAAGGGTTATACTTCATACTAACTGAATAAAGAAATGGTAAAATCAATACAAAGAGCTATGGCTCCTTTTCTATGAAATAAGAACTCAAGAACTTCTTCCCTCCCCACCTAATGTCGCTTGCTTTTCCATAAATAAAATCTTTGAAACAGCCACTGAATGCATAACCTGTATGGTGGAAAACATTCTGTGGGCAATATCTTAATGCTTTGCTAAAATGAACCGTTCCATGATGTATTTCTACCAGTTGGTTCCCCAAAGCCCTTCCCACTAAATACAATGCCTTCAGCACAACAGACACTTTTAACATAAATTCATTCTATATTCAGATTTTTCAATTATAGTGCTTATGCTGTCATTTTTGTCAGGATAATAATAACAGGTATAAATAGCTCTCTTTCTGTAATCTAAAACCAACTGTAAAAGAAAGTAGACACCAAGATACCAAAAATATTTCATACTTAAAGCCAAATGCATTTAGTTCTTTTCCATGCAGCACGTCATAACAAAGTATCTATGCACTTACTGTTTCTTTTCCAAAGCAGCAATTTGGGCCAAACTTTGAGGATCTAGTTGTCCCCCATGGTGAGTCATCTTACAATTTTTTTTTTTTTTTTTCTTTGGAGACAGAGTCTCGCTCTGTCACCCAGGCTAGAGTGCAGTGGCACAATCTCGGCTCACTGCAACCTCCATGATATGGTTTGGCTGTTTCCCCACCCAAATCTCATCTTGAATTGAAGCTCCCATAATCCCCGCATGTGGTAGGAAGAACCCAGTGGGAGGTAATTGAAACATGGGGGCAGGTTTTTCCTGTGCTGTTCTCCTGATGGTGAATAAGTCTCAGGAGATCTGATGGTTTTATAAATGGGAGTTCCGACACACAGACTCTCTTGCCTGCCGCCATATAAGACGTATCTTTGCTCCTTCTTTGCCTTCTGCTATGATTGTGAGGCTTCCCCAGCCATGTGAAACTGTGAGTCCATTAAACCTCTTTTTCTTTATAAATTAGTCTCAGATATGTCTTTATTAGCAGTGTGAGAACAGACTAATACAGTAAATTGGTACTGGTAGAGTGGGGTGCTGCTGTAAAGATAGCTGATAATGTGAAAGCAACTTTGGAGCTGGGTAATGGGCAGAGGTTGGAACCGTTTGGAGGGCTCAGAAGAAGATAGGAAAATGTGGGAAAGTTTGGAACTTTCTAGAGACTTACTGAATGTCTTTGACCAAAATGTTGATAGTTATATGGACGATAAAGTCCAGGCTGATGTGGTCTTAGATGGGGATGAGGAACTTGTTGGGAACTGGAGCAAAAGTGACTCTTACTTTTGTGCTTTAGCGAAGAGACTGGCAGCTTTTTGTCCCTGCCCGAGAGATACATGGAACTCTGAACTTAAGAGAGATGATTTGGGGTATCTGGTGGAATAAGTTTCTAAGCAGCAAAGCATTCAAGAGGAAGCATTGCATAAAAGTTTGGAAAATTTGCAGCCTGACGATGCAATAGAATAGAAAAACACGGCTGGGCATGGTGGCTCACACCTGTAATCCCAGCACTTTGGGAGGGAGAGGAGGGCAGATCACCTGAGGTCGGGAGTTCGAGACCAGCCTGACCAACATGGAGAAACCTCGTCTCTACTAAAAATACAAAATTAGCCAGGCATGGCGGTGCATGCCTGTAATCCCAGCTACTTGGGAGGCTGAGGCAGGAGAATCACTTGAACCCAGGAGGCCTCTGCCAGTGAGTCAAGATCACACCATTGCACTCCAGCCTGGGCAACAAGAGTGAAATTCCGTCTCAAAAAAAAGAAAAAAAAAAAAAAAAAGAAATTGGAGGGAGTATAAATGAGAACAGTTACTATGGAAGACACTGTAAAGGACATAAAGAATAGAAATGAGAAAAGTGAACCAATGAAGTGGAAATACGGTAGATTAAAAACAATATGGGAAAATTATGTATACATATACATATATATAAGATGCAAAGGAAATTCAATATGCAATATATGCATAGTTGAAATCTCTAAAAAATAAAACCAAAACAATAGATAAAACATACAGCTAAAGATATAATTCAAGAAAGTTTTCTTGAAATTGGCCAGGCATGGTGGCATACAGGGTAATGCCTGTAATCCCGGCACTTTGGGATGCCAAGGAGGGAGGATCGCTTGAGGCCAGGAGTTCGAAACCAGACCAGGTAACATAGTGAGACTCTGTCTCTCCTTTAAAAAGAAAAGAAAGTTCTCCTTAAATAAAAGAGGCTTGAATCTATGATGAAAGAGAAAGCTAGATGTCAGGGAAAACTGATCAAGAATGTTTTTGTTGAGACCTGACCTAGTAAAGTTACTGAGTTTTAAAAATAAAGAACTTTGGCCGGGCACAGTGGCTCACGCCTGTAATCCCAGCACTTTGGGAGGCCGAGGCGGGCGGATCACCTGAGTTCGGGAGGTCGAGACCAGCCTGACAACATGGTAAAACCCCGTCTCTGCTTAAAAAAAAAAAGTACAAAATTAGCTGGGTGTGGTGGTTCATGCCTGTCATCCTAGCTACTCAGGAGGCTGAGGCAGGAGAATCGCTTGAACCTGGGAGGCGGAGGTTGCAGTGAGCCAAGATTGCTCCATTGTACTGCAGCCCGGGCAACAAGAGCAAAACTCCATCTCAAAAAAAAAAAAAAAAAAGAAGTTTATGAGCAGCCAGGCAATTCCTTTTTTCTTTTAGGGGATAAAAATCAGGCTAGCCTTGGATGTCTGCAGACCCATGCTGAATGCCGGAAGAGATGGAGCAAGATAGTCAAGGAAAGAAAACGTGAGTCAGGGATTTCATTAAAAGACCATAAAATTTTTTTCCCTCTCCCCTCTCTCCTCCTTCTGGCAACCACTGATCTTTTTACTGTCTCAGTAGTTTTGCCTTTCCAGAATATAGTATAATATAGTTGGATATATATAATTTATAGCTTTTTCAGACTGACTTCTCTTTTTTTTGTGACAGAGTTTCGCTCTCGTTGCCCAGGCTGGAGTGCCATGGCGTGATCTCGGCTCACTGCAACCTTTGCCTCTTGGGTTCAAGTGATTCTCCTGCCTCAACCTCCTGAGTAGCTGGGATTACAGGCATGCGCCACCACACCTGGCCTGACTGACCTCTTTCACTTAGCAATATACACTTAAGCTTCCTCCATGTCTTTTCATGGCTTGATAGCTCCTTTCTTTTTGAGCTGGATAATTTTCCTTTGCATGGATGTACCATAGTTTGCTTATCATTTCGTGTACTGAAGGATCTGTTGGTTGCTTCCCATTTTTGGCATTTATGAAAAGCTGCTATAGACATTTGTGTTGGGGTTTTCGT
Source organism: Hylobates moloch (assembly GCF_009828535.3). Classification (NCBI taxonomy): domain Eukaryota; kingdom Metazoa; phylum Chordata; class Mammalia; order Primates; family Hylobatidae; genus Hylobates; species Hylobates moloch. The sequence continues at coordinate 38,170,484 of NW_026652294.1, read as the reverse complement.
GGGGATATAAGCATTCAACTCCTTTGGGTAAATACCTAGGAGCATGATTGCTGGATTGTATGGTAAGCCTACGTTTAGCTTTATTAGAAACTTCCAAACTGTCTTCCAGAGTGGTTATACTATTTTGCCTTCCCACCAGCAATGAATGAGAGTTTCTCTTGTTCCACATCCTTGCCAACATTTGGTGTTGTCAGTGTTTCAGATTTTAGCCATTTTAATAGATGTGTAGTAGAGTTCAACTGTTATTTTATTTTTTATTTTTATTTTTATTTTTATTTATTTATTTTTTTGAGACAGAGTCTCACTCTGTCGCCCAGGCTGGAGTGCAGTGGCGCAGTCTCGGCTCACTGCAAGCTCCACCTCCCGGGTTCATGCCATTCTCCTGCCTCAGCCTCTCCGAGTAGCTGGGACTACAGGCACCCGCCACCACGCCTGGCTAAGTTTTTGTATTTTTTGGTAGAGATGGGGTTTCACCGTGGTCTCGATCTCCTGACCTCGTGATCCGCCCGCCTCGGCCTCCCAAAGTGCTGGGATTACAAGCGTGAGCCACCGTGCCCGGCCTATTTTTTATTTTTTTGAGACAGAGTCTTACTCTGCTGCCCAGGCTGGAGTGCAGTGGTATGATCACTGCTCACTGCTGCCTTGACCTCCTGTCCTCCAGCAACCCTTCCACCTCAGCCTCCCAAGTAGCTGGAACCATGGTGTGTGGCACCAAGCCTGGCTAATTTAAAGAATTTTTTTTGCAGAGACGGGGGTCTCCCTATGTTGCCCAGACTGGTCTCGAACTCCTGGGCACAAGTGATCCCCCTGCTTTGGCCACCCAGGTATAAGCCACCATGCCTGACCCTCCAAATGTTACTTTAATTTTAAATTCCCTAATGACATATGACGCTGAGCATCTTTTCATATGCTATTTGCCATGTGTGCCTTCTTTGGTGAGGTGTCTCTTCAGATATTTTGCCCATTTTTAAATTGTGTAGTTTATTTTCTTGATGTTGAGTTTTTGGAGTTTATTGTAAATTTTGGATACAAGCTCTTTATCAGATATGTGTTTTGGAAATATTTTCTTCCAGTCTGTGGCTTGTCTTTATTCTCTAAACCATAGACAATTTTGAGAATGCATGATCTTAGGAAATATAGTTTTCATGAGCCCTTCTTGAAGAAATTACTGGAGGATAAACTTGAGTCAACTAAGGCCTAGCAAAAAAGTAAATTTTAGCAAAAGGAAGGCAGTGAATGTTTAATATATTTAACACAGAACTAAGACCAAAACAGGCCAGGTCCGGTGACTCACACCTGTAATCCCAGCACTTTGGGAGGCTGAGGCAAGTGGATCACTTGAGCCCAGGAGTTCCAGACCAGCCTGGGCAACATGGCAAAACCCTGTGTCTACAAAAATTAGCCGAGTATGGTGGCTTGCCCCTGTAGTTCCAGCTACTTTGGAGGCTGAGGTGGGAGGATCGCTTGAGTCCGGGAGGCAGAGGTGGCAGTGAGCTGAGATTATGCTCCTATACTCAAGCCTGGGTGACAAAAAACAAACAAACAAAAAAAACAAAAACCAAATTTAAAAGACTAGATAATTGTCTAGGAAAATGTTATTTATCAAAAAGACTCCAGGCCGGGCGTGGTGGCTCACACCTGTAATCCCAGGACTTTGGGAGGCTGAGGTGGGCGGATCACCTGAGGTTGGGAGTTCGAGACCAGCCTGACCAACATGGAGAAATCCCATCTCTACTAAAAATACAAAATTAGCCGGGCGTAGTGGTGCATGCCTGTAATTCCAGCTACTTAGGAGGCTGAGACAGGAGAATCGCTTGAACCTGGGAGGTGGAGGTTGCATTGAGCTGAGATCGCACCATTACACTCCAGCCTGGGCAATAAGAGTGAAATTCCATCTCAAAAACAAAAACAAAAACAAAACAAAAAAAACCCAAAAAAAACTCCTGCAGAAGAGAAAAAATATAAACAAACATTTCTGTAAAAGAAATACATACGGCCGGGCCCGGTGGCTCATGCCTGTAATCCCAACACTTTGGAAGGCCGAGGTGGGTGGATCACGAGGTCAGGAGATCGAGACCATCCTGGCTAACACGGTGAAACCCCGTCTGTACTAAAAATACAAAAAATTCTCCGGGCGTGCTGGCGGGCGCCTGTAGTCCCAGCTACTCCAGAGGGCAGGAAAATGGCGTGAGCCTGGGAGGCGGAGCTTGCAGCGAGCCGAGATCGCAACACTGCACTCCAGTCTGGGAGACAGAGCGAGACTCCGTCTCAAAAAAAAAAAAAAAAAAAGAAATACATAGGCTGGGCACGGTGGCTCACTCTTGTAATCCCAGCACTTTGGGAGGCCGAGGCGGGTGGATCACTTGAGGTCAGAAGTTCCAGACCACCCTGGCCAACATGGTGAAACCCTGTCTCTGCTAAAATTACAAAAATTAGCCGGGTGTGGTGGTGGACACCTGTAATCCCAGTTACTCGGAAGCCTGAGGCAGGAGAATCACTTGAACTCCAGAGGCGGAGGTTGCAGTGAGCTGAGATTGCACCACTGCACTCCAGCCTGGGCGACAGAGCGAGGCTCCATCTAAAAATAAAATAAAATAAAAGAAATAATGAATTAATTAATATATACATATTTGTAACAAACAAGAAAAGATACCCATTTTTGCTACAGCAGTTATTTCTGCCATGATTGCAAAGCTGTAGTTGATGTAACTTCCTTCTTTTTTTTTTTTTTGAGACAGAATCTCCCTCTGTCTCCCAGGCTGGAGTGCAGTGGTGCGATCTTGGCTCACTGCAACCTCTGCTTTCTAGGTTCACGCAATTCTCCTGCCTCAGCCTCCCGAGTAGCTGGGATTACAAGCACCCGCCGCCATGCCTAGCTAATTTTTGTATTTTTAGTAGAGACGGGGTTTCACCATGTTGGCCAGGCTGGTCTCAAAACTCCTGACCTCAAGTGATCCACCCACCTCAGCCTCCCAAAGTGCTGGGATTACAGGTGTGAGCCACCAGGTCTGCCTGTCACTTCTTTCTTCCAGTACCCATTGAATGTCCGCTCTGCCTTCAACCAGCACCTTGGCAGACAGGAGGTCTTTTTCTGATGGGAAAACACAAATCTTCATTTCTGCAGGGTCTGAAGCCTTTATTGGGTTGTTATAGTTTCTGTGAAATTGTATTACAAGGCATGGAGCCCCCTGAGTTCTAGATATACCCATTCTCCCATTGTGTAACAGCAACCTCCTTTCCCCTTGATAACCAGGATCGGTCATCCCAGGCAGTCCAGGGACCTCTCTTTTTCTATTGCTCAGCAGCAGGAAGGGCCCCAAATGGCCACAGGGGAAACCTCCACTTCCAGTTCAGTGGAACCAATTATGTTTCCTGATGGAAGCATTTCACCCTTGGGAATTATGACCTCTAAAGTTGGTAGAACTCAAATACAGGTGAGTTATTAAATGTAATAGAGAGGCCTGGCATGGTGGCTCACCCTGTAATCCCAGCACTTTGGGAGGCCGAGGCGGGCAGATCACGAGGTCAGGAGTTTGAGACCAGCCCGGCCAACGTGGTGAAACCCCATCTCTACTAAAAAAAAAACAAAAAACCAAAATCCCAGCTTCTCAGGAGGTTGAGGCAGGAGAATCACTTGAACCTGGGAGGCAGAGCTTGCAGTGAGCCAAGATTGTGCCACTGCACTCCAGCCTGGGCAACAGGGCAAGACTCCGCCTCAAAAAAAAAAAAAAAGTAATAAGGCGAAAAACACCTTGATTTCTGGACCTGTGAATTCTCACTATAGAGGAATTGTTCAAACGCTATGGAGTATCCTGTAGGCTGGCACCCCCATCCTGCAGGGGCCTGTCTTCCAGCTGGCACAATTGTGGAGTGTTTACTCGGTAATTCCATTGTATCAGGCAAGTTGCTTCTGGGTGATGGGGTACGTGGTAAGATCAACGGATTCCATGGCTTGAGCCCATATGCCGCAGTTCTTTTGCTGTGAGTTGCTTGCTCTGGAGTGTGTTATGTATACTATGACAATGAACACAGCTTTCTGAAACTTCATGGAGGATAGTGCTGGCAGGAGCACTGCGGGCAGGGAAAGGCAAACCTATACGCTGAATTATGAGTCAGTTTATATGTTACACCCTTCACGAGGTCATTTGCCATTAACTTGTAAGCTGCTACCAGGTAGGTGACTGGCTGGTCTGTTATTCCCACTCTGCTCTGAGGTCCGGCCTGTGGATTCTTTCTTCTATGATACATTATACCGGGGAAGTTTGGTATCGCATCAGTCTCAATCAGCAGAGACCACTCCTGAGGACACCAGATTTCAGTCAACCAGCCAAGCAAATCATTAGCGCTGCTCTCAGCTACTTTGACTCACTGCAGTGAACCTACAGTCTCTAGGAAGTGCACCCTTACTAATGAAGGGCTAGGTGGCACCCAGGCCTTTCTCTGTAATGTGATGGCTCAGAATAGGCAATGACTGAAGTCTCAAATACATTATCAAGGGCAGCCTGGCTAGATCATGAAAACAGAAACTTGACCTAGATCTGCCTAAGCTGTGTCTCCTCCCGGGACCCACTTGAGGTACTCTGGTGTAACCTACAGCTGATTGATCAGAGCAGCTTTGGCTACAGGTTATACCAGAGTGCCTCAAGGTGGTCTCGGGAGGAGATACACCTTAGACAGACCTCCATAGAGGAGGGGGATGTACAAGCACTGCCAAGAGAGGCTTGGGCAGGTGGGGAATAGCCAGACATGCAACTCGCAGGAAAAGTGGGGAGGACATTGTGGCTTGCAAGTTCCCCCATCTCACTCTGAACATTCATGACCAGAGACACTAAGGACCGACCTCCCCAGGCTGCAAGGTGCCACCTCCTTCAAGGGCCCAGGAGGTTAAATGTGTTATAACAATTAGTGAGAATACAATCACTTTTTTGGGGTCGGTGGGGTGGGTAAAAGTCACAGAAAGAAGAACGTATTCACAGAGACCAGCTTCTACCTGTGTGCAGATGCAGAAGCAGTCTCCAGTGGCAGGCTTCGCTTGTCCAGGAAGCAGATCCTTATCTTGGCCATAAGGATTCTGTGCTCATCAACTTTGCATCTGATGTGCACATAAAGCACATGGTCATCTTTAAAAACCTGTGCTGTTGCCCGGGACGCGGTGGCTCACGCCTGTAATCTCGGCACTTTGGGAGGCCAAGGCGGGTGGATCACAAGGTCAGGAGTTTGAGACCAGCCTGGCCAACATGGTGAAACCCCGTCTCTACTAAAAATACAAAAATTAGCTGGGTGTGGTGGCGGGCGCCTTAGTCCCAGCTACTCGGGAGGCTGAGGCAGGAGAACTGCTTGAAGCCGGGAGGCGGAAATTGCAGTGAGCCGAGATCACGCCACTGCACTCCAGCCTGGGCGACAGAGCAAGACTCCATCTCAAAAAACCTGTGCTGTCACAAAGTAACCCAATAAACATTTCTCTCCATACAAATGTTAGGATTATTATGTAATAAAATCCTGCAAGTGAGGAATGCGTCCTGCAAAATTTGTGCTAACGAGTTCCTATTTTGGAACCCGTATTTGATTAAGTTCCTCATTGGCAAGATTCCAGAGTTGGGAAAAAGGGCAAGGGTAAGATGGTATCACTGTTTTCACAGCTGGGCCAGTCTGGAGCATTAGCAATGAAATTTGTTCTTTTTGTCCTTTTAAGACTCGCTCTGAGCCGGGTATGTGGCTCACACCTGTAATCCCAGCACTTTGGGAGGCCAAGGCGGGTGGATCACCTGAGGTCAGGAGTTCGAGATCAGCCTAGCCAGTAGGGTGAAACCCCGTCTCTACTAAAAATACAAAAAAACTAGCTGGACATGGTGTCAGGCGCCTGTAATCCCAGCTACTTGGGAGTCTGAGGCAGGAGAATCGCTTGAATCCAGGAGGCGGAGGTTGCAGTGAGCCGAGATCACACCTCTGCACTCCAGCCTGGGAGACAGTGAGACTCCGTCTCAAAAAAAAAAAAAACCTGCTCTGGGCCATTCTGCTGTGACTACTGACTACTTTGAAGTGACTTGAACTCACCTCCTTTGCTTTTCTCTGCAGTTTCTAGGCCACTCTGTGGAGGAAATTCCTTTTTTCCTTTGGGTAAATTCCTCTTTCACTGAACACACAATTTAAGCTCCCATCGTCATAGCGATCTGCATTCCATCATCCACAAGGCAAAGGAAAGCCTTTGCCATCAAACAAGCTTCAGTTGTATTTTCCTTGTTTTTCTGCAGAGGAGTTCCAGGCTGGTGGGTGGCTCTGGGCGGGGCAGTGGGCTTTGCAGCTTCCCCTCCTCTCTGCTCCCTCTCTTTTCCTTGGGCTTGGGGGCTTCCTCACTCAGGTGACTGGGGTGACCCTGCCCTCTCCAGCGCAGGGCCACACTTTCTGATTTTGTGGAGAAGAGAACAATTTACACACACCCAAAATCCAAAATGCAACTCAATGTACCATAATACTTTTTGATCTGAGACAGGTCTCAATCAATTTAGAATGTTTATTTTGCCAAGGTTAAGGATGCAACCGTGACACAGTCTCAGGAGGTCCTGATGACATGTGGCCAGGGTGGTTGGGGTACAGATTGCTTTTATACATTTTAGGGAGACATGGGACTGCGGGGGTGGGGAAGGGGGTTGGGAGAGGGGCTTCCAGATCGTAGGTAGAGGAGAGACAAAAGGTTGCATCCTTTTAAGTCCTTGATCAGCCTTTCACTGAACACACAAGTTAGTCTGGCTCAGTGTGGGCAAATTGTGAGGGAGGTATGTAGGCTTTTTTATCTTTGTAGCTATCTTATTCAGGAATAAAATGGGAGGAGTAAAAAGGCAAACCTTTCCCTGACTTTTCCTTTGGCTTAGTGATTTTGGGATCCTGCGATTTATTTTTCTGTTTTTTTTTTTTTTTGAGATGAAGTCGCCCAGGCTGGAGTGCAGAGGTGTGCGGCTCACTGCAACCTCCGTCTCCTGGGTCCAAGCGATTCTCCTGCCTCAGCCTCTAGAGTAGCTGGGATTACAGGCGTGCGCCACCACGCCCAGCCAATCTTTGTAGTTTTAGCAGGGATGAGGTTTCACCATGTTGGCCAGTCTGGTCTCGAACTCCTGACCTCAGGTGATCCGCTGGCCTCGGCCTCCCAAAGTGCTGGGATTTAAGGAGTGAGCCACTGTGCCTGGCCCCGAGATTTATTTTCCTTTCACAGATCTAATGACTGGAGTTCTTGTCCTTTATTTTGTTTAGAAACAAAATAAAGATTCTCCAATGTCCCTCAAGAGGATGGTGCTCAGTTGAGCAATACGGTTTGTTGTTCAAGGGAGGTGCTAAATCCTTCAATACACACAACACTTAGGTACACTAAATGATTAATTGTATTTTTATTGCAAATATTTAATGACCTAAAAACACAGAGGGTAATACTCCCACTGGTGAGATGAAAACTTAGCTTTGTTTTGGGAGCAAATGAACTCTTCATTATCAGCACTTTCTGGGGCTGGGGAAGTGCAGGTTGCATGTTTAAAAACAAATTAACTTGTTACAAACAATTAAAACATAAATTACATACCAGAGGTACAACCTATGCAGACAAACATTAACCACAAATCTACGGAGAGAGGTTGTGTATATGTGGGGGTGTGGGGGGTGGGGTAGGGAGTATATGGGAAATCTTTGTGCCTTATTATTTATTTATTGATTGATTGATTGATTGATTGATTGAGACAGGGTCTTGCTCTGTTGCCCAGGCTGGAGTGCAGTGGTACAATCATGGCTCACTGCAGCCTCAAGTTCCTGGGCTCAAGTGATCTTCCTGCCTCAGACTCCCGAGTGACTGGGACTGAGACAGGAGTTCGGCAGGACAGGTTTTGCAAGGTATGGGTCAGGAAGACCCTGCTGCTGAAACAAGATGCGGTACATAAGTGGATCAAAGCCCGCCAAAACCAAGATGACAGCTGAAGTGACCTCTGGTTGTCCTCACTATTCACCATACACTCGTTATAACAAATGAGCGTGCTAAAAGACAAGCCCACCAGCGCCATGACAGTTTACAAATGCCATGGCAACACTTGGAAGTTACCCTATGTGGTCTGAAAGGAGGAGGAACCCTCAGTTCCAGGAATTGCCTGCCCCTTTCCGGAAAACCTCATGAATAATCCACCCCTTGTTTAGCATATGATCAAGAAATAATACTCCATTTGAAAAATCAATGAATTTAAAAAAAAGAACCATCCTGGCTAACACAGTGAAACTCCGTCTCTACTAAAAATACAAAAAATTAGCTGGGCGTAGTGGCGGGCGCCTGTAGTCCCAGCTACTCGGGAGGCTGAGGCAGGAGAAGGCATGAACCCGGTACGCGGAGCTTGCAGTGAGCCAAGATTGCGCCACTGCACTCCATCCATACAGCCTGGGTGACAGAGCGAGACTCGGTCTCAAAAAAAAAAAAAAAAGAAAAGAAATAAGCATAAAAATAGCCAACTAGTGGCCCTTGGAGCTGCTCTGCCTATGGAGTAGGCCCTCTTTTCTTCCTTTACTTTCTTAGTAAGCTTGCTTTCACTTTACTCCTTTACTCTGTTGGCTCCGTTTTGTTTTTTGTTTTTTTTTTTGAGACAAAGTTTCGTTGTGTTACCCAGGCTGGAGTGCAATGGCGCAATCTGGGCTCACTGCAACCTTCGCCTCCTGGGTTCAAGTGATTCTCCTGCCTCAGCCTCCTGAGTAGCTGGGATTACAGGTGCGCACCACCACACCTGGCTAATTTTCTTTTTTTTAGTAGAGACCGGGTTTTGCCACGTTGGCCAGGCTGGTCTCAAACTCCTGACCTCAGATGATCTGCCCACCTTGGCCTCCCAAAGTGCTGGGATTACAGGCGTGAGCTGTTGACTCCCTCTTGAGTTCCTTCCTGTGTAAAGCCAAGAACCCATGTGACCTCCTGGGCTGACCTCTAACTTTGGGGTCACCCTATGACAGGATTACAGGCATGTGCTACCACACCTGGCTAATTTTTTTTTTTTTTTTTTGGAGAGAGAGGGGTCTCACTATGTTGCCCAGGCTGGTCTCGAACTCCTGGGCTCAAGCCATCCTCCTGCCTCAGCCTCCCAAATTGCTGGGATTACTGGCAGGAGCCACTTTGATAGCCGGTATTTTTTTGAAGGAGAATTAAAAAAAAAATGTATGTACAGAAAACTCAACAGTGGACGTTTAACCCAGCTTAGTGGCAAGTTCTTTAGCCTTTGCCTTTTGCAGCTTAGCAATGTCTGAGCCACAGATTTTAGACCCGTAGCCACCCAGCGGGTTCACCTTTCCTGCTGCCTAGACACGGCTGATTTATTAAGACAGGGGAATTGCAATGGAGAAAGAGCAATTCACGCAGAGCTGGCTGTGCGGGAGACCAGAGGCTCTTTTTTTGAGATGGAGTTTCACTCTTGTTGCTCAGGCTGGAGTGCAATGGCGTGATCTCAGCTCACTGCAGCCTGCAGCTCCCGGGTTCAAGAGATTCTCCTGCCTCAGCCTCTTGAGTAGCTGGGACTACAGGTGCGTGCCACCATGCCCAGCTAATTTTTGTATTTTTAGTAGAGACGGGGTTTCACCATGTTGGCCAGGATGGTCTCGATCTCTTGACCTTGTACCCACCTTGGCCTCCCAAAGGGCTGTGATTACAGGCGTGAACCACCGCACCCAGCCTGTCAGACCTCTGAGCCCAAGCTAAGCCATCACATCCCCTGTGACCTGCACGTATACATCCAGATGGCCTGAAGCAACTGAAGATCCACAAAATAAGTGAAAATAGCCTTAACTGATGACATTCCACCATTGTGATTTGTTTCTGCCCCACCCTGACTGATCAATGTACTTTGTAATCTCCCCCACCCTTAAGAAGGTTCTTTGTGGCCGGGCGCGGTGGCTCACGCTTGTAATCCCAGCACTTTGGGAGGCCGAGGCGGGCGGATCACGAGGTCAGGAGATCGAGACCAC